>NW_026910843.1:0-322500 GCF_963854185.1 Sardina pilchardus | reverse complement strand
AACCCTAACCCTAACCCTAACCCTAACCCTAACCCTAACCCTAACCCTAACCCTAACCCTAACCCTAACCCTAACCCTAACCCTAACCCTAACCCTAACCCTAACCCTAACCCTAACCCTAACCCTAACCCTAACCCTAACCCTAACCCTAACCCTAACCCTAACCCTAACCCTAACCCTAACCCTAACCCTAACCCTAACCCTAACCCTAACCCTAACCCTAACCCTAACCCTAACCCTAACCCTAACCCTAACCCTAACCCTAACCCTAACCCTAACCCTAACCCTAACCCTAACCCTAACCCTAACCCTAACCCTAACCCTAACCCTAACCCTAACCCTAACCCTAACCCTAACCCTAACCCTAACCCTAACCCTAACCCTAACCCTAACCCTAACCCTAACCCTAACCCTAACCCTAACCCTAACCCTAACCCTAACCCTAACCCTAACCCTAACCCTAACCCTAACCCTAACCCTAACCCTAACCCTAACCCTAACCCTAACCCTAACCCTAACCCTAACCCTAACCCTAACCCTAACCCTAACCCTAACCCTAACCCTAACCCTAACCCTAACCCTAACCCTAACCCTAACCCTAACCCTAACCCTAACCCTAACCCTAACCCTAACCCTAACCCTAACCCTAACCCTAACCCTAACCCTAACCCTAACCCTAACCCTAACCCTAACCCTAACCCTAACCCTAACCCTAACCCTAACCCTAACCCTAACCCTAACCCTAACCCTAACCCTAACCCTAACCCTAACCCTAACCCTAACCCTAACCCTAACCCTAACCCTAACCCTAACCCTAACCCTAACCCTAACCCTAACCCTAACCCTAACCCTAACCCTAACCCTAACCCTAACCCTAACCCTAACCCTAACCCTAACCCTAACCCTAACCCTAACCCTAACCCTAACCCTAACCCTAACCCTAACCCTAACCCTAACCCTAACCCTAACCCTAACCCTAACCCTAACCCTAACCCTAACCCTAACCCTAACCCTAACCCTAACCCTAACCCTAACCCTAACCCTAACCCTAACCCTAACCCTAACCCTAACCCTAACCCTAACCCTAACCCTAACCCTAACCCTAACCCTAACCCTAACCCTAACCCTAACCCTAACCCTAACCCTAACCCTAACCCTAACCCTAACCCTAACCCTAACCCTAACCCTAACCCTAACCCTAACCCTAACCCTAACCCTAACCCTAACCCTAACCCTAACCCTAACCCTAACCCTAACCCTAACCCTAACCCTAACCCTAACCCTAACCCTAACCCTAACCCTAACCCTAACCCTAACCCTAACCCTAACCCTAACCCTAACCCTAACCCTAACCCTAACCCTAACCCTAACCCTAACCCTAACCCTAACCCTAACCCTAACCCTAACCCTAACCCTAACCCTAACCCTAACCCTAACCCTAACCCTAACCCTAACCCTAACCCTAACCCTAACCCTAACCCTAACCCTAACCCTAACCCTAACCCTAACCCTAACCCTAACCCTAACCCTAACCCTAACCCTAACCCTAACCCTAACCCTAACCCTAACCCTAACCCTAACCCTAACCCTAACCCTAACCCTAACCCTAACCCTAACCCTAACCCTAACCCTAACCCTAACCCTAACCCTAACCCTAACCCTAACCCTAACCCTAACCCTAACCCTAACCCTAACCCTAACCCTAACCCTAACCCTAACCCTAACCCTAACCCTAACCCTAACCCTAACCCTAACCCTAACCCTAACCCTAACCCTAACCCTAACCCTAACCCTAACCCTAACCCTAACCCTAACCCTAACCCTAACCCTAACCCTAACCCTAACCCTAACCCTAACCCTAACCCTAACCCTAACCCTAACCCTAACCCTAACCCTAACCCTAACCCTAACCCTAACCCTAACCCTAACCCTAACCCTAACCCTAACCCTAACCCTAACCCTAACCCTAACCCTAACCCTAACCCTAACCCTAACCCTAACCCTAACCCTAACCCTAACCCTAACCCTAACCCTAACCCTAACCCTAACCCTAACCCTAACCCTAACCCTAACCCTAACCCTAACCCTAACCCTAACCCTAACCCTAACCCTAACCCTAACCCTAACCCTAACCCTAACCCTAACCCTAACCCTAACCCTAACCCTAACCCTAACCCTAACCCTAACCCTAACCCTAACCCTAACCCTAACCCTAACCCTAACCCTAACCCTAACCCTAACCCTAACCCTAACCCTAACCCTAACCCTAACCCTAACCCTAACCCTAACCCTAACCCTAACCCTAACCCTAACCCTAACCCTAACCCTAACCCTAACCCTAACCCTAACCCTAACCCTAACCCTAACCCTAACCCTAACCCTAACCCTAACCCTAACCCTAACCCTAACCCTAACCCTAACCCTAACCCTAACCCTAACCCTAACCCTAACCCTAACCCTAACCCTAACCCTAACCCTAACCCTAACCCTAACCCTAACCCTAACCCTAACCCTAACCCTAACCCTAACCCTAACCCTAACCCTAACCCTAACCCTAACCCTAACCCTAACCCTAACCCTAACCCTAACCCTAACCCTAACCCTAACCCTAACCCTAACCCTAACCCTAACCCTAACCCTAACCCTAACCCTAACCCTAACCCTAACCCTAACCCTAACCCTAACCCTAACCCTAACCCTAACCCTAACCCTAACCCTAACCCTAACCCTAACCCTAACCCTAACCCTAACCCTAACCCTAACCCTAACCCTAACCCTAACCCTAACCCTAACCCTAACCCTAACCCTAACCCTAACCCTAACCCTAACCCTAACCCTAACCCTAACCCTAACCCTAACCCTAACCCTAACCCTAACCCTAACCCTAACCCTAACCCTAACCCTAACCCTAACCCTAACCCTAACCCTAACCCTAACCCTAACCCTAACCCTAACCCTAACCCTAACCCTAACCCTAACCCTAACCCTAACCCTAACCCTAACCCTAACCCTAACCCTAACCCTAACCCTAACCCTAACCCTAACCCTAACCCTAACCCTAACCCTAACCCTAACCCTAACCCTAACCCTAACCCTAACCCTAACCCTAACCCTAACCCTAACCCTAACCCTAACCCTAACCCTAACCCTAACCCTAACCCTAACCCTAACCCTAACCCTAACCCTAACCCTAACCCTAACCCTAACCCTAACCCTAACCCTAACCCTAACCCTAACCCTAACCCTAACCCTAACCCTAACCCTAACCCTAACCCTAACCCTAACCCTAACCCTAACCCTAACCCTAACCCTAACCCTAACCCTAACCCTAACCCTAACCCTAACCCTAACCCTAACCCTAACCCTAACCCTAACCCTAACCCTAACCCTAACCCTAACCCTAACCCTAACCCTAACCCTAACCCTAACCCTAACCCTAACCCTAACCCTAACCCTAACCCTAACCCTAACCCTAACCCTAACCCTAACCCTAACCCTAACCCTAACCCTAACCCTAACCCTAACCCTAACCCTAACCCTAACCCTAACCCTAACCCTAACCCTAACCCTAACCCTAACCCTAACCCTAACCCTAACCCTAACCCTAACCCTAACCCTAACCCTAACCCTAACCCTAACCCTAACCCTAACCCTAACCCTAACCCTAACCCTAACCCTAACCCTAACCCTAACCCTAACCCTAACCCTAACCCTAACCCTAACCCTAACCCTAACCCTAACCCTAACCCTAACCCTAACCCTAACCCTAACCCTAACCCTAACCCTAACCCTAACCCTAACCCTAACCCTAACCCTAACCCTAACCCTAACCCTAACCCTAACCCTAACCCTAACCCTAACCCTAACCCTAACCCTAACCCTAACCCTAACCCTAACCCTAACCCTAACCCTAACCCTAACCCTAACCCTAACCCTAACCCTAACCCTAACCCTAACCCTAACCCTAACCCTAACCCTAACCCTAACCCTAACCCTAACCCTAACCCTAACCCTAACCCTAACCCTAACCCTAACCCTAACCCTAACCCTAACCCTAACCCTAACCCTAACCCTAACCCTAACCCTAACCCTAACCCTAACCCTAACCCTAACCCTAACCCCTAACCCCTAACCCCTAACCCTAACCCTAACCCTAACCCTAACCCTAACCCTAACCCTAACCCTAACCCTAACCCTAACCCTAACCCTAACCCTAACCCTAACCCTAACCCTAACCCTAACCCTAACCCTAACCCTAACCCTAACCCTAACCCTAACCCTAACCCTAACCCTAACCCTAACCCTAACCCTAACCCTAACCCTAACCCTAACCCTAACCCTAACCCTAACCCTAGGTCCATGGGACTGCCATGGGCCAAAGATTCGCACCTTCATATGCAAACATCTACATGGGTGAGTGGGAACAAGAAGCACTGGCCAAGTGTACACACAAACCACTTTTCTACTACCGGTTTCTTGATGACATCATAGGAGCATGGACACATCCCATAGACCTATTTCCGGAATTTCTTCACACACTTAACATTCATCACCCTTCTATTAAGTTGAAAGCAACCATCCACACCAGTGAGGTCAACTTCTTAGACACCACAGTTTTTTGCACCCCGGACACACCCACCCACCAGAAATTACTTACCAAAGTCTATTTCAAACCTACCGATTCTCACACTCTTCTTCACAAACACAGCTACCATCCAAAACACACCTTCAAAGGCATTGTCAAATCCCAAATCATTCGGTTTCACAGAATATCATCCCTCCACATAGACTTCACTTCTGCTGTTAACACCCTTTTTAAAGCACTTAAGACAAGACATTACTCAAAACGCTTCCTCAGATCCATCAAGAACACTACCTTGGCCAGTCTTCTTCCCACTCGCCCGAACCTCTCAGTTTCTCAACTTTCTTCTCTATCTAACCCTAACCCTAATCCTGACCCTAACCTTAACCCTGACTCCAACTTGTCTTCTAACCCTAACCCCAACCTGTCTTCTAACCTTAACCTTGACCCCAACCTGTCTTCTAACCCTAACCCTGTTCCTAATCTTAACCCTCCACCCCTTCTACCTATTGTGTCTACCTTTTCATACAACACCAGGCACCTTCACCACACTCTCAAACATAACTTCACCCACTTTCAAGCCATGCACCCACCTCTTCAACAGTACAGGCCCATCTCAGCCTTCAGGAAAAATGACAATCTCAAGGACATCCTTGTCAGATCCACCTTTTCCCGTAACCCACCAACACGCACTTCACCTTACGCTCATTACTTCACACCCCACCAATATATTACCAACATACACAGCAAACATTCAGCTCCTGCAGATCCACTCAGTTTAACCACCACCAATGCGGTTTATATCATAACCTGTAAACAGTGCCACCTCCAGTACATCGGAGAAACGGGTAACTCTATCCTCTCCCGGTTAAAACAGCACTTGTACAACATCACTAACAATAAACTGAATACTTACCTGGTCAAACACTTTCAAATACATGATCTCACCTGTCTTGGCATCAGTGGTCTGCAGGCGAATCCGGGCTGGTCTACTAGACAAAGGAAAAGAACAGAGAACATTTGGATCAATAAATTGGCTACAAAGGCACCTCTTGGTCTTAATGAAAAATAAAGATTTTAACAACCAACTGTTCCTGACTAATAAAGTCTATTTGGATCTGGTGTTTTGCTCCTCTTTTTAGTCCCACTTCTTTTTAGGTTTCATCTTATTTCCTTTCTTCTCTCATTGTCTTTTATTGTCCTTTATTGCCTTTTATTGTCCTTAATTGTTGTTTTATTTCTCTTAACCTGATTTTTATCCTCTCAGGACAGGTTTTAGATTATAAGGTTTGTCTCCACCTAGTGGTTTTTTACAGTAATGGTTCTAGCTCAACCTTTTGGATTTTGTATTGTGTGGTTTTGCTTGTTTATCCTTTTGGCACTTTATTCTTGTTTGCACTAGCACTTTATGATAGCACTTATGCTAGAATCTTACTGTTAAAACCCCTGGGTGGCCTTGAATGAATAAATACTTATATGGTTTATATATGTTTATATATGTATCTACTTACCTATTTATTTATTTATTTATTGATTCCTCTTAACATTCCTCCCTTCTATAGGCCTTCCTTTCTACCCTGTACTCTTTCATGTCTGGTCTTTTAGTTTTTTTATGTACTTATAGGAGCCTTCACCTCTTACATTGTCTTGATTTCTGATAGGCCCGTGCAATTTAAATAATCTTTTATCCCCTAAACACTAACCCTAACTTTAAACCTAACCCTAACCCTAACCCTAACCCTAACCCTAACCCTAACCCTAACCCTAACCCTAACCCTAACCCTACCCCTAGTGGCGAAATGGAGGGCTGCAACAGTAAATCATTTTCAAAGATCTATCCACTCAAACAGTAAAAAAAAAAAATGTTAGGGAAAAATTTTAAGTGTCACTAAAAAGGGGTACCAATCGACTCCAAATGGTCTGAAACGTACTCATATAAACTTTCTGTGAAAAGGATTTTGGCCTCCTAGGGTTACACTTCGGAAAAAATCAGCTTTTTCATTTTCCCATTCATGATTCCAAACCCTAGGGTTGGGACCTTCTGTACCAACCACACTCTTATAATTCAACCCTAGCCCATTTTCTTTCATAACTCCCAAACCCTACCCCTAGTGGCGAAATGGAGGGCTGCAACAGTAAGTCATTTTCAAAGATCTATCCACTCAAACAGTAAAAAAAAAAAATGTTAGGGAAAAATTTTAAGTGTCACTAAAAAGGGGTACCAATCGACTCCAAATGGTCTGAAACGTACTCATATACACTTTCTGTGAAAAGGATTTTGGCCTCCTAGGGTTACACTTCGGAAAAAATCAGCTTTTTCATTTTCCCATTCATGATTCCAAACCCTAGGGTTGGGACCTTCTGTACCAACCACACTCTTATAATTCAACCCTAGCCCATTTTCTTTCATAACTCCCAAACCCTACCCCTAGTGGCGAAATGGAGGGCTGCAACAGTAAATCATTTTCAAAGATCTATCCACTCAAACAGTAAAAAAAAAAAATGTTAGGGAAAAATTTTAAGTGTCACTAAAAAGGGGTACCAATCGACTCCAAATGGTCTGAAACGTACTCATATAAACTTTCTGTGAAAAGGATTTTGGCCTCCTAGGGTTACACTTCGGAAAAAATCAGCTTTTTCATTTTCCCATTCATGATTCCAAACCCTAGGGTTGGGACCTTCTGTACCAACCACACTCTTATAATTCAACCCTAGCCCATTTTCTTTCATAACTCCCAAACCCTACCCCTAGTGGCGAAATGGAGGGCTGCAACAGTAAATCATTTTCAAAGATCTATCCACTCAAACAGTAAAAAAAAAAAATGTTAGGGAAAAATTTTAAGTGTCACTAAAAAGGGGTACCAATCGACTCCAAATGGTCTGAAACGTACTCATATACACTTTCTGTGAAAAGGATTTTGGCCTCCTAGGGTTACACTTCGGAAAAAATCAGCTTTTTCATTTTCCCATTCATGATTCCAAACCCTAGGGTTGGGACCTTCTGTACCAACCACACTCTTATAATTCAACCCTAGCCCATTTTCTTTCATAACTCCCAAACCCTACCCCTAGTGGCGAAATGGAGGGCTGCAACAGTAAGTCATTTTCAAAGATCTATCCACTCAAACAGTAAAAAAAAAAAATGTTAGGGAAAAATTTTAAGTGTCACTAAAAAGGGGTACCAATCGACTCCAAATGGTCTGAAACGTACTCATATACTCTTTCTGTGAAAAGGATTTTGGCCTCCTAGGGTTACACTTCGGAAAAAATCAGCTTTTTCATTTTCCCATTCATGATTCCAAACCCTAGGGTTGGGACCTTCTGTACCAACCACACTCTTATAATTCAACCCTAGCCCATTTTCTTTCATAACTCCCAAACCCTACCCCTAGTGGCGAAATGGAGGGCTGCAACAGTAAGTCATTTTCAAAGATCTATCCACTCAAACAGTAAAAAAAAAAAATGTTAGGGAAAAATTTTAAGTGTT
The DNA here is from genome assembly GCF_963854185.1 of Sardina pilchardus. NCBI lineage: Eukaryota > Metazoa > Chordata > Actinopteri > Clupeiformes > Clupeidae > Sardina > Sardina pilchardus. Next base: position 314,431 of record NW_026910843.1, on the reverse strand, counting down.
ACTAAAAAGGGGTACCAATCGACTCCAAATGGTCTGAAACGTACTCATATACACTTTCTGTGAAAAGGATTTTGGCCTCCTAGGGTTACACTTCGGAAAAAATCAGCTTTTTCATTTTCCCATTCATGATTCCAAACCCTAGGGTTGGGACCTTCTGTACCAACCACACTCTTATAATTCAACCCTAGCCCATTTTCTTTCATAACTCCCAAACCCTACCCCTAGTGGCGAAATGGAGGGCTGCAACAGTAAATCATTTTCAAAGATCTATCCACTCAAACAGTAAAAAAAAAAATGTTAGGGAAAAATTTTAAGTGTCACTAAAAAGGGGTACCAATCGACTCCAAATGGTCTGAAACGTACTCATATACACTTTCTGTGAAAAGGATTTTGGCCTCCTAGGGTTACACTTCGGAAAAAATCAGCTTTTTCATTTTCCCATTCATGATTCCAAACCCTAGGGTTGGGACCTTCTGTACCAACCACACTCTTATAATTCAACCCTAGCCCATTTTCTTTCATAACTCCCAAACCCTACCCCTAGTGGCGAAATGGAGGGCTGCAACAGTAAATCATTTTCAAAGATCTATCCACTCAAACAGTAAAAAAAAAAAATGTTAGGGAAAAATTTTAAGTGTCACTAAAAAGGGGTACCAATCGACTCCAAATGGTCTGAAACGTACTCATATACACTTTCTGTGAAAAGGATTTTGGCCTCCTAGGGTTACACTTCGGAAAAAATCAGCTTTTTCATTTTCCCATTCATGATTCCAAACCCTAGGGTTGGGACCTTCTGTACCAACCACACTCTTATAATTCAACCCTAGCCCATTTTCTTTCATAACTCCCAAACCCTACCCCTAGTGGCGAAATGGAGGGCTGCAACAGTAAGTCATTTTCAAAGATCTATCCACTCAAACAGTAAAAAAAAAAAATGTTAGGGAAAAATTTTAAGTGTCACTAAAAAGGGGTACCAATCGACTCCAAATGGTCTGAAACGTACTCATATACACTTTCTGTGAAAAGGATTTTGGCCTCCTAGGGTTACACTTCGGAAAAAATCAGCTTTTTCATTTTCCCATTCATGATTCCAAACCCTAGGGTTGGGACCTTCTGTACCAACCACACTCTTATAATTCAACCCTAGCCCATTTTCTTTCATAACTCCCAAACCCTACCCCTAGTGGCGAAATGGAGGGCTGCAACAGTAAGTCATTTTCAAAGGTCTATCCACTCAAACAGTAAAAAAAAAAAATGTTAGGGAAAAATTTTAAGTGTCACTAAAAAGGGGTACCAATCGACTCCAAATGGTCTGAAACGTACTCATATACACTTTCTGTGAAAAGGATTTTGGCCTCCTAGGGTTACACTTCGGAAAAAATCAGCTTTTTCATTTTCCCATTCATGATTCCAAACCCTAGGGTTGGGACCTTCTGTACCAACCACACTCTTATAATTCAACCCTAGCCCATTTTCTTTCATAACTCCCAAACCCTACCCCTAGTGGCGAAATGGAGGGCTGCAACAGTAAGTCATTTTCAAAGGTCTATCCACTCAAACAGTAAAAAAAAAAAATGTTAGGGAAAAATTTTAAGTGTCACTAAAAAGGGGTACCAATCGACTCCAAATGGTCTGAAACGTACTCATATACACTTTCTGTGAAAAGGATTTTGGCCTCCTAGGGTTACACTTCGGAAAAAATCAGCTTTTTCATTTTCCCATTCATGATTCCAAACCCTAGGGTTGGGACCTTCTGTACCAACCACACTCTTATAATTCAACCTTAGCCCATTTTCTTTCATAACTCCCAAACCCTACCCCTAGTGGCGAAATGGAGGGCTGCAACAGTAAGTCATTTTCAAAGATCTATCCACTCAAACAGTAAAAAAAAAAAATGTTAGGGAAAAATTTTAAGTGTCACTAAAAAGGGGTACCAATCGACTCCAAATGGTCTGAAACGTACTCATATACACTTTCTGTGAAAAGGAGTTTGGCCTCCTAGGGTTACACTTCGGAAAAAATCAGCTTTTTCATTTTCCCATTCATGATTCCAAACCCTAGGGTTGGGACCTTCTGTACCAACCACACTCTTATAATTCAACCCTAGCCCATTTTCTTTCATAACTCCCAAACCCTACCCCTAGTGGCGAAATGGAGGGCTGCAACAGTAAGTCATTTTCAAAGATCTATCCACTCAAACAGTAAAAAAAAAAATGTTGGGGAAAAATTTTAAGTGTCACTAAAAAGGGGTACCAATCGACTCCAAATGGTCTGAAACGTACTCATATACACTTTCTGTGAAAAGGATTTTGGCCTCCTAGGGTTACACTTCGGAAAAAATCAGCTTTTTCATTTTCCCATTCATGATTCCAAACCCTAGGGTTGGGACCTTCTGTACCAACCACACTCTTATAATTCAACCCTAGCCCATTTTCTTTCATAACTCCCAAACCCTACCCCTAGTGGCGAAATGGAGGGCTGCAACAGTAAATCATTTTCAAAGATCTATCCACTCAAACAGTAAAAAAAAAAAATGTTAGGGAAAAATTTTAAGTGTCACTAAAAAGGGGTACCAATCGACTCCAAATGGTCTGAAACGTACTCATATACACTTTCTGTGAAAAGGATTTTGGCCTCCTAGGGTTACACTTCGGAAAAAATCAGCTTTTTCATTTTCCCATTCATGATTCCAAACCCTAGGGTTGGGACCTTCTGTACCAACCACACTCTTATAATTCAACCCTAGCCCATTTTCTTTCATAACTCCCAAACCCTACCCCTAGTGGCGAAATGGAGGGCTGCAACAGTAAATCATTTTCAAAGATCTATCCCCTCAAACAGTAAAAAAAAAAAATGTTAGGGAAAAATTTTAAGTGTCACTAAAAAGGGGTACCAATCGACTCCAAATGGTCTGAAACGTACTCATATACTCTTTCTGTGAAAAGGATTTTGGCCTCCTAGGGTTACACTTCGGAAAAAATCAGCTTTTTCATTTTCCCATTCATGATTCCAAACCCTAGGGTTGGGACCTTCTGTACCAACCACACTCTTATAATTCAACCCTAGCCCATTTTCTTTCATAACTCCCAAACCCTACCCCTAGTGGCGAAATGGAGGGCTGCAACAGTAAATCATTTTCAAAGATCTATCCACTCAAACAGTAAAAAAAAAAAATGTTAGGGAAAAATTTTAAGTGTCACTAAAAAGGGGTACCAATCGACTCCAAATGGTCTGAAACGTACTCATATAAACTTTCTGTGAAAAGGATTTTGGCCTCCTAGGGTTACACTTCGGAAAAAATCAGCTTTTTCATTTTCCCATTCATGATTCCAAACCCTAGGGTTGGGACCTTCTGTACCAACCACACTCTTATAATTCAACCCTAGCCCATTTTCTTTCATAACTCCCAAACCCTACCCCTAGTGGCGAAATGGAGGGCTGCAACAGTAAGTCATTTTCAAAGATCTATCCACTCAAATAGTAAAAAAAAAAAATGTTAGGGAAAAATTTTAAGTGTCACTAAAAAGGGGTACCAATCGACTCCAAATGGTCTGAAACGTACTCATATACACTTTCTGTGAAAAGGATTTTGGCCTCCTAGGGTTACACTTCGGAAAAAATCAGCTTTTTCATTTTCCCATTCATGATTCCAAACCCTAGGGTTGGGACCTTCTGTACCAACCACACTCTTATAATTCAACCCTAGCCCATTTTCTTTCATAACTCCCAAACCCTACCCCTAGTGGCGAAATGGAGGGCTGCAACAGTAAATCATTTTCAAAGATCTATCCACTCAAACAGTAAAAAAAAAAAATGTTAGGGAAAAATTTTAAGTGTCACTAAAAAGGGGTACCAATCGACTCCAAATGGTCTGAAACGTACTCATATACACTTTCTGTGAAAAGGATTTTGGCCTCCTAGGGTTACACTTCGGAAAAAATCAGCTTTTTCATTTTCCCATTCATGATTCCAAACCCTAGGGTTGGGACCTTCTGTACCAACCACACTCTTATAATTCAACCCTAGCCCATTTTCTTTCATAACTCCCAAACCCTACCCCTAGTGGCGAAATGGAGGGCTGCAACAGTAAGTCATTTTCAAAGATCTATCCACTCAAACAGTAAAAAAAAAAAATGTTAGGGAAAAATTTTAAGTGTCACTAAAAAGGGGTACCAATCGACTCCAAATGGTCTGAAACGTACTCATATACTCTTTCTGTGAAAAGGATTTTGGCCTCCTAGGGTTACACTTCGGAAAAAATCAGCTTTTTCATTTTCCCATTCATGATTCCAAACCCTAGGGTTGGGACCTTCTGTACCAACCACACTCTTATAATTCAACCCTAGCCCATTTTCTTTCATAACTCCCAAACCCTACCCCTAGTGGCGAAATGGAGGGCTGCAAAAGTAAATCATTTTCAAAGATCTATCCACTCAAAGAGTAAAAAAAAAAAATGTTAGGGAAAAATTTTAAGTGTCACTAAAAAGGGGTACCAATCGACTCCAAATGGTCTGAAACGTACTCATATACACTTTCTGTGAAAAGGATTTTGGCCTCCTAGGGTTACACTTCGGAAAAAATCAGCTTTTTCATTTTCCCATTCATGATTCCAAACCCTAGGGTTGGGACCTTCTGTACCAACCACACTCTTATAATTCAACCCTAGCCCATTTTCTTTCATAACTCCCAAACCCTACCCCTAGTGGCGAAATGGAGGGCTGCAACAGTAAGTCATTTTCAAAGATCTATCCACTCAAACAGTAAAAAAAAAAAATGTTAGGGAAAAATTTTAAGTGTCACTAAAAAGGGGTACCAATCGACTCCAAATGGTCTGAAACGTACTCATATACTCTTTCTGTGAAAAGGATTTTGGCCTCCTAGGGTTACACTTCTGAAAAAATCAGCTTTTTCATTTTCCCATTCATGATTCCAAACCCTAGGGTTGGGACCTTCTGTACCAACCACACTCTTATAATTCAACCCTAGCCCATTTTCTTTCATAACTCCCAAACCCTACCCCTAGTGGCGAAATGGAGGGCTGCAACAGTAAGTCATTTTCAAAGATCTATCCACTCAAACAGTAAAAAAAAAAAATGTTAGGGAAAAATTTTAAGTGTTACTAAAAAGGGGTACCAATCGACTCCAAATGGTCTGAAACGTACTCATATACACTTTCTGTGAAAAGGATTTTGGCCTCCTAGGGTTACACTTCTGAAAAAATCAGCTTTTTCATTTTCCCATTCATGATTCCAAACCCTAGGGTTGGGACCTTCTGTACCAACCACACTCTTATAATTCAACCCTAGCCCATTTTCTTTCATAACTCCCAAACCCTACCCCTAGTGGCGAAATGGAGGGCTGCAACAGTAAGTCATTTTCAAAGATCTATCCACTCAAACAGTAAAAAAAAAAAATGTTAGGGAAAAATTTTAAGTGTCACTAAAAAGGGGTACCAATCGACTCCAAATGGTCTGAAACGTACTCATATACTCTTTCTGTGAAAAGGATTTTGGCCTCCTAGGGTTACACTTCTGAAAAAATCAGCTTTTTCATTTTCCCATTCATGATTCCAAACCCTAGGGTTGGGACCTTCTGTACCAACCACACTCTTATAATTCAACCCTAGCCCATTTTCTTTCATAACTCCCAAACCCTACCCCTAGTGGCGAAATGGAGGGCTGCAACAGTAAGTCATTTTCAAAGATCTATCCACTCAAACAGTAAAAAAAAAAAATGTTAGGGAAAAATTTTAAGTGTCACTAAAAAGGGGTACCAATCGACTCCAAATGGTCTGAAACGTACTCATATACACTTTCTGTGAAAAGGATTTTGGCCTCCTAGGGTTACACTTCGGAAAAAATCAGCTTTTTCATTTTCCCATTCATGATTCCAAACCCTAGGGTTGGGACCTTCTGTACCAACCACACTCTTATAATTCAACCCTAGCCCATTTTCTTTCATAACTCCCAAACCCTACCCCTAGTGGCGAAATGGAGGGCTGCAACAGTAAGTCATTTTCAAAGGTCTATCCACTCAAACAGTAAAAAAAAAAAATGTTAGGGAAAAATTTTAAGTGTCACTAAAAAGGGGTACCAATCGACTCCAAATGGTCTGAAACGTACTCATATACACTTTCTGTGAAAAGGATTTTGGCCTCCTAGGGTTACACTTCGGAAAAAATCAGCTTTTTCATTTTCCCATTCATGATTCCAAACCCTAGGGTTGGGACCTTCTGTACCAACCACACTCTTATAATTCAACCTTAGCCCATTTTCTTTCATAACTCCCAAACCCTACCCCTAGTGGCGAAATGGAGGGCTGCAACAGTAAGTCATTTTCAAAGATCTATCCACTCAAACAGTAAAAAAAAAAAATGTTAGGGAAAAATTTTAAGTGTCACTAAAAAGGGGTACCAATCGACTCCAAATGGTCTGAAACGTACTCATATACACTTTCTGTGAAAAGGATTTTGGCCTCCTAGGGTTACACTTCGGAAAAAATCAGCTTTTTCATTTTCCCATTCATGATTCCAAACCCTAGGGTTGGGACCTTCTGTACCAACCACACTCTTATAATTCAACCCTAGCCCATTTTCTTTCATAACTCCCAAACCCTACCCCTAGTGGCGAAATGGAGGGCTGCAACAGTAAGTCATTTTCAAAGATCTATCCACTCAAACAGTAAAAAAAAAAAATGTTAGGGAAAAATTTTAAGTGTCACTAAAAAGGGGTACCAATCGACTCCAAATGGTCTGAAACGTACTCATATACACTTTCTGTGAAAAGGATTTTGGCCTCCTAGGGTTACACTTCGGAAAAAATCAGCTTTTTCATTTTCCCATTCATGATTCCAAACCCTAGGGTTGGGACCTTCTGTACCAACCACACTCTTATAATTCAACCCTAGCCCATTTTCTTTCATAACTCCCAAACCCTACCCCTAGTGGCGAAATGGAGGGCTGCAACAGTAAGTCATTTTCAAAGATCTATCCACTCAAACAGTAAAAAAAAAAAATGTTAGGGAAAAATTTTAAGTGTCACTAAAAAGGGGTACCAATCGACTCCAAATGGTCTGAAACGTACTCATATACTCTTTCTGTGAAAAGGATTTTGGCCTCCTAGGGTTACACTTCTGAAAAAATCAGCTTTTTCATTTTCCCATTCATGATTCCAAACCCTAGGGTTGGGACCTTCTGTACCAACCACACTCTTATAATTCAACCCTAGCCCATTTTCTTTCATAACTCCCAAACCCTACCCCTAGTGGCGAAATGGAGGGCTGCAACAGTAAGTCATTTTCAAAGATCTATCCCCTCAAACAGTAAAAAAAAAAAATGTTAGGGAAAAATTTTAAGTGTCACTAAAAAGGGGTACCAATCGACTCCAAATGGTCTGAAACGTACTCATATACACTTTCTGTGAAAAGGATTTTGGCCTCCTAGGGTTACACTTCGGAAAAAATCAGCTTTTTCATTTTCCCATTCATGATTCCAAACCCTAGGGTTGGGACCTTCTGTACCAACCACACTCTTATAATTCAACCCTAGCCCATTTTCTTTCATAACTCCCAAACCCTACCCCTAGTGGCGAAATGGAGGGCTGCAACAGTAAGTCATTTTCAAAGATCTATCCACTCAAACAGTAAAAAAAAAAAATGTTAGGGAAAAATTTTAAGTGTCACTAAAAAGGGGTACCAATCGACTCCAAATGGTCTGAAACGTACTCATATACTCTTTCTGTGAAAAGGATTTTGGCCTCCTAGGGTTACACTTCTGAAAAAATCAGCTTTTTCATTTTCCCATTCATGATTCCAAACCCTAGGGTTGGGACCTTCTGTACCAACCACACTCTTATAATTCAACCCTAGCCCATTTTCTTTCATAACTCCCAAACCCTACCCCTAGTGGCGAAATGGAGGGCTGCAACAGTAAGTCATTTTCAAAGATCTATCCCCTCAAACAGTAAAAAAAAAAAATGTTAGGGAAAAATTTTAAGTGTCACTAAAAAGGGGTACCAATCGACTCCAAATGGTCTGAAACGTACTCATATACACTTTCTGTGAAAAGGATTTTGGCCTCCTAGGGTTACACTTCGGAAAAAATCAGCTTTTTCATTTTCCCATTCATGATTCCAAACCCTAGGGTTGGGACCTTCTGTACCAACCACACTCTTATAATTCAACCCTAGCCCATTTTCTTTCATAACTCCCAAACCCTACCCCTAGTGGCGAAATGGAGGGCTGCAACAGTAAATCATTTTCAAAGATCTATCCACTCAAACAGTAAAAAAAAAAAATGTTAGGGAAAAATTTTAAGTGTCACTAAAAAGGGGTACCAATCGACTCCAAATGGTCTGAAACGTACTCATATACACTTTCTGTGAAAAGGATTTTGGCCTCCTAGGGTTACACTTCGGAAAAAATCAGCTTTTTCATTTTCCCATTCATGATTCCAAACCCTAGGGTTGGGACCTTCTGTACCAACCACACTCTTATAATTCAACCCTAGCCCATTTTCTTTCATAACTCCCAAACCCTACCCCTAGTGGCGAAATGGAGGGCTGCAACAGTAAATCATTTTCAAAGATCTATCCACTCAAACAGTAAAAAAAAAAAATGTTAGGGAAAAATTTTAAGTGTCACTAAAAAGGGGTACCAATCGACTCCAAATGGTCTGAAACGTACTCATATACACTTTCTGTGAAAAGGATTTTGGCCTCCTAGGGTTACACTTCGGAAAAAATCAGCTTTTTCATTTTCCCATTCATGATTCCAAACCCTAGGGTTGGGACCTTCTGTACCAACCACACTCTTATAATTCAACCCTAGCCCATTTTCTTTCATAACTCCCAAACCCTACCCCTAGTGGCGAAATGGAGGGCTGCAACAGTAAGTCATTTTCAAAGATCTATCCACTCAAACAGTAAAAAAAAAAAATGTTAGGGAAAAATTTTAAGTGTCACTAAAAAGGGGTACCAATCGACTCCAAATGGTCTGAAACGTACTCATATACTCTTTCTGTGAAAAGGATTTTGGCCTCCTAGGGTTACACTTCTGAAAAAATCAGCTTTTTCATTTTCCCATTCATGATTCCAAACCCTAGGGTTGGGACCTTCTGTACCAACCACACTCTTATAATTCAACCCTAGCCCATTTTCTTTCATAACTCCCAAACCCTACCCCTAGTGGCGAAATGGAGGGCTGCAACAGTGTCATTTTCAAAGATCTATCCACTCAAACAGTAAAAAAAAAAAATGTTAGGGAAAAATTTTAAGTGTCACTAAAAAGGGGTACCAATCGACTCCAAATGGTCTGAAACGTACTCATATACACTTTCTGTGAAAAGGATTTTGGCCTCCTAGGGTTACACTTCGGAAAAAATCAGCTTTTTCATTTTCCCATTCATGATTCCAAACCCTAGGGTTGGGACCTTCTGTACCAACCACACTCTTATAATTCAACCCTAGCCCATTTTCTTTCATAACTCCCAAACCCTACCCCTAGTGGCGAAATGGAGGGCTGCAACAGTAAGTCATTTTCAAAGATCTATCCACTCAAACAGTAAAAAAAAAAAATGTTAGGGAAAAATTTTAAGTGTCACTAAAAAGGGGTACCAATCGACTCCAAATGGTCTGAAACGTACTCATATACTCTTTCTGTGAAAAGGATTTTGGCCTCCTAGGGTTACACTTCGGAAAAAATCAGCTTTTTCATTTTCCCATTCATGATTCCAAACCCTAGGGTTGGGACCTTCTGTACCAACCACACTCTTATAATTCAACCCTAGCCCATTTTCTTTCATAACTCCCAAACCCTACCCCTAGTGGCGAAATGGAGGGCTGCAACAGTAAGTCATTTTCAAAGATCTATCCCCTCAAACAGTAAAAAAAAAAAATGTTAGGGAAAAATTTTAAGTGTCACTAAAAAGGGGTACCAATCGACTCCAAATGGTCTGAAACGTACTCATATACTCTTTCTGTGAAAAGGATTTTGGCCTCCTAGGGTTACACTTCGGAAAAAATCAGCTTTTTCATTTTCCCATTCATGATTCCAAACCCTAGGGTTGGGACCTTCTGTACCAACCACACTCTTATAATTCAACCCTAGCCCATTTTCTTTCATAACTCCCAAACCCTACCCCTAGTGGCGAAATGGAGGGCTGCAACAGTAAATCATTTTCAAAGATCTATCCACTCAAACAGTAAAAAAAAAAAATGTTAGGGAAAAATTTTAAGTGTCACTAAAAAGGGGTACCAATCGACTCCAAATGGTCTGAAACGTACTCATATAAACTTTCTGTGAAAAGGATTTTGGCCTCCTAGGGTTACACTTCGGAAAAAATCAGCTTTTTCATTTTCCCATTCATGATTCCAAACCCTAGGGTTGGGACCTTCTGTACCAACCACACTCTTATAATTCAACCCTAGCCCATTTTCTTTCATAACTCCCAAACCCTACCCCTAGTGGCGAAATGGAGGGCTGCAACAGTAAGTCATTTTCAAAGATCTATCCACTCAAATAGTAAAAAAAAAAAATGTTAGGGAAAAATTTTAAGTGTCACTAAAAAGGGGTACCAATCGACTCCAAATGGTCTGAAACGTACTCATATAAACTTTCTGTGAAAAGGATTTTGGCCTCCTAGGGTTACACTTCGGAAAAAATCAGCTTTTTCATTTTCCCATTCATGATTCCAAACCCTAGGGTTGGGACCTTCTGTACCAACCACACTCTTATAATTCAACCCTAGCCCATTTTCTTTCATAACTCCCAAACCCTACCCCTAGTGGCGAAATGGAGGGCTGCAACAGTAAATCATTTTCAAAGATCTATCCACTCAAACAGTAAAAAAAAAAAATGTTAGGGAAAAATTTTAAGTGTCACTAAAAAGGGGTACCAATCGACTCCAAATGGTCTGAAACGTACTCATATACACTTTCTGTGAAAAGGATTTTGGCCTCCTAGGGTTACACTTCGGAAAAAATCAGCTTTTTCATTTTCCCATTCATGATTCCAAACCCTAGGGTTGGGACCTTCTGTACCAACCACACTCTTATAATTCAACCCTAGCCCATTTTCTTTCATAACTCCCAAACCCTACCCCTAGTGGCGAAATGGAGGGCTGCAACAGTAAATCATTTTCAAAGATCTATCCACTCAAACAGTAAAAAAAAAAAATGTTAGGGAAAAATTTTAAGTGTCACTAAAAAGGGGTACCAATCGACTCCAAATGGTCTGAAACGTACTCATATACACTTTCTGTGAAAAGGATTTTGGCCTCCTAGGGTTACACTTCGGAAAAAATCAGCTTTTTCATTTTCCCATTCATGATTCCAAACCCTAGGGTTGGGACCTTCTGTACCAACCACACTCTTATAATTCAACCCTAGCCCATTTTCTTTCATAACTCCCAAACCCTACCCCTAGTGGCGAAATGGAGGGCTGCAACAGTAAGTCATTTTCAAAGATCTATCCACTCAAACAGTAAAAAAAAAAAATGTTAGGGAAAAATTTTAAGTGTCACTAAAAAGGGGTACCAATCGACTCCAAATGGTCTGAAACGTACTCATATACTCTTTCTGTGAAAAGGATTTTGGCCTCCTAGGGTTACACTTCGGAAAAAATCAGCTTTTTCATTTTCCCATTCATGATTCCAAACCCTAGGGTTGGGACCTTCTGTACCAACCACACTCTTATAATTCAACCCTAGCCCATTTTCTTTCATAACTCCCAAACCCTACCCCTAGTGGCGAAATGGAGGGCTGCAACAGTAAATCATTTTCAAAGATCTATCCACTCAAACAGTAAAAAAAAAAAATGTTAGGGAAAAATTTTAAGTGTCACTAAAAAGGGGTACCAATCGACTCCAAATGGTCTGAAACGTACTCATATAAACTTTCTGTGAAAAGGATTTTGGCCTCCTAGGGTTACACTTCGGAAAAAATCAGCTTTTTCATTTTCCCATTCATGATTCCAAACCCTAGGGTTGGGACCTTCTGTACCAACCACACTCTTATAATTCAACCCTAGCCCATTTTCTTTCATAACTCCCAAACCCTACCCCTAGTGGCGAAATGGAGGGCTGCAACAGTAAGTCATTTTCAAAGATCTATCCACTCAAATAGTAAAAAAAAAAAATGTTAGGGAAAAATTTTAAGTGTCACTAAAAAGGGGTACCAATCGACTCCAAATGGTCTGAAACGTACTCATATAAACTTTCTGTGAAAAGGATTTTGGCCTCCTAGGGTTACACTTCGGAAAAAATCAGCTTTTTCATTTTCCCATTCATGATTCCAAACCCTAGGGTTGGGACCTTCTGTACCAACCACACTCTTATAATTCAACCCTAGCCCATTTTCTTTCATAACTCCCAAACCCTACCCCTAGTGGCGAAATGGAGGGCTGCAACAGTAAATCATTTTCAAAGATCTATCCACTCAAACAGTAAAAAAAAAAAATGTTAGGGAAAAATTTTAAGTGTCACTAAAAAGGGGTACCAATCGACTCCAAATGGTCTGAAACGTACTCATATACACTTTCTGTGAAAAGGATTTTGGCCTCCTAGGGTTACACTTCGGAAAAAATCAGCTTTTTCATTTTCCCATTCATGATTCCAAACCCTAGGGTTGGGACCTTCTGTACCAACCACACTCTTATAATTCAACCCTAGCCCATTTTCTTTCATAACTCCCAAACCCTACCCCTAGTGGCGAAATGGAGGGCTGCAACAGTAAATCATTTTCAAAGATCTATCCACTCAAACAGTAAAAAAAAAAAATGTTAGGGAAAAATTTTAAGTGTCACTAAAAAGGGGTACCAATCGACTCCAAATGGTCTGAAACGTACTCATATACACTTTCTGTGAAAAGGATTTTGGCCTCCTAGGGTTACACTTCGGAAAAAATCAGCTTTTTCATTTTCCCATTCATGATTCCAAACCCTAGGGTTGGGACCTTCTGTACCAACCACACTCTTATAATTCAACCCTAGCCCATTTTCTTTCATAACTCCCAAACCCTACCCCTAGTGGCGAAATGGAGGGCTGCAACAGTAAGTCATTTTCAAAGATCTATCCACTCAAACAGTAAAAAAAAAAAATGTTAGGGAAAAATTTTAAGTGTCACTAAAAAGGGGTACCAATCGACTCCAAATGGTCTGAAACGTACTCATATACTCTTTCTGTGAAAAGGATTTTGGCCTCCTAGGGTTACACTTCGGAAAAAATCAGCTTTTTCATTTTCCCATTCATGATTCCAAACCCTAGGGTTGGGACCTTCTGTACCAACCACACTCTTATAATTCAACCCTAGCCCATTTTCTTTCATAACTCCCAAACCCTACCCCTAGTGGCGAAATGGAGGGCTGCAAAAGTAAATCATTTTCAAAGATCTATCCACTCAAAGAGTAAAAAAAAAAAATGTTAGGGAAAAATTTTAAGTGTCACTAAAAAGGGGTACCAATCGACTCCAAATGGTCTGAAACGTACTCATATACACTTTCTGTGAAAAGGATTTTGGCCTCCTAGGGTTACACTTCGGAAAAAATCAGCTTTTTCATTTTCCCATTCATGATTCCAAACCCTAGGGTTGGGACCTTCTGTACCAACCACACTCTTATAATTCAACCCTAGCCCATTTTCTTTCATAACTCCCAAACCCTACCCCTAGTGGCGAAATGGAGGGCTGCAACAGTAAATCATTTTCAAAGATCTATCCACTCAAACAGTAAAAAAAAAAAATGTTAGGGAAAAATTTTAAGTGTCACTAAAAAGGGGTACCAATCGACTCCAAATGGTCTGAAACGTACTCATATACACTTTCTGTGAAAAGGATTTTGGCCTCCTAGGGTTACACTTCGGAAAAAATCAGCTTTTTCATTTTCCCATTCATGATTCCAAACCCTAGGGTTGGGACCTTCTGTACCAACCACACTCTTATAATTCAACCCTAGCCCATTTTCTTTCATAACTCCCAAACCCTACCCCTAGTGGCGAAATGGAGGGCTGCAACAGTAAATCATTTTCAAAGATCTATCCACTCAAACAGTAAAAAAAAAAAATGTTAGGGAAAAATTTTAAGTGTCACTAAAAAGGGGTACCAATCGACTCCAAATGGTCTGAAACGTACTCATATACACTTTCTGTGAAAAGGATTTTGGCCTCCTAGGGTTACACTTCGGAAAAAATCAGCTTTTTCATTTTCCCATTCATGATTCCAAACCCTAGGGTTGGGACCTTCTGTACCAACCACACTCTTATAATTCAACCCTAGCCCATTTTCTTTCATAACTCCCAAACCCTACCCCTAGTGGCGAAATGGAGGGCTGCAACAGTAAGTCATTTTCAAAGATCTATCCACTCAAACAGTAAAAAAAAAAAATGTTAGGGAAAAATTTTAAGTGTCACTAAAAAGGGGTACCAATCGACTCCAAATGGTCTGAAACGTACTCATATACTCTTTCTGTGAAAAGGATTTTGGCCTCCTAGGGTTACACTTCGGAAAAAATCAGCTTTTTCATTTTCCCATTCATGATTCCAAACCCTAGGGTTGGGACCTTCTGTACCAACCACACTCTTATAATTCAACCCTAGCCCATTTTCTTTCATAACTCCCAAACCCTACCCCTAGTGGCGAAATGGAGGGCTGCAAAAGTAAATCATTTTCAAAGATCTATCCACTCAAAGAGTAAAAAAAAAAAATGTTAGGGAAAAATTTTAAGTGTCACTAAAAAGGGGTACCAATCGACTCCAAATGGTCTGAAACGTACTCATATACACTTTCTGTGAAAAGGATTTTGGCCTCCTAGGGTTACACTTCGGAAAAAATCAGCTTTTTCATTTTCCCATTCATGATTCCAAACCCTAGGGTTGGGACCTTCTGTACCAACCACACTCTTATAATTCAACCCTAGCCCATTTTCTTTCATAACTCCCAAACCCTACCCCTAGTGGCGAAATGGAGGGCTGCAACAGTAAGTCATTTTCAAAGATCTATCCACTCAAACAGTAAAAAAAAAAAATGTTAGGGAAAAATTTTAAGTGTCACTAAAAAGGGGTACCAATCGACTCCAAATGGTCTGAAACGTACTCATATACTCTTTCTGTGAAAAGGATTTTGGCCTCCTAGGGTTACACTTCTGAAAAAATCAGCTTTTTCATTTTCCCATTCATGATTCCAAACCCTAGGGTTGGGACCTTCTGTACCAACCACACTCTTATAATTCAACCCTAGCCCATTTTCTTTCATAACTCCCAAACCCTACCCCTAGTGGCGAAATGGAGGGCTGCAACAGTAAGTCATTTTCAAAGATCTATCCACTCAAACAGTAAAAAAAAAAAATGTTAGGGAAAAATTTTAAGTGTTACTAAAAAGGGGTACCAATCGACTCCAAATGGTCTGAAACGTACTCATATACACTTTCTGTGAAAAGGATTTTGGCCTCCTAGGGTTACACTTCGGAA
Source organism: Sardina pilchardus (assembly GCF_963854185.1). NCBI lineage: Eukaryota > Metazoa > Chordata > Actinopteri > Clupeiformes > Clupeidae > Sardina > Sardina pilchardus. The sequence continues at coordinate 298,977 of NW_026910843.1, read as the reverse complement.
AAAATCAGCTTTTTCATTTTCCCATTCATGATTCCAAACCCTAGGGTTGGGACCTTCTGTACCAACCACACTCTTATAATTCAACCCTAGCCCATTTTCTTTCATAACTCCCAAACCCTACCCCTAGTGGCGAAATGGAGGGCTGCAACAGTAAGTCATTTTCAAAGATCTATCCACTCAAACAGTAAAAAAAAAAAATGTTAGGGAAAAATTTTAAGTGTCACTAAAAAGGGGTACCAATCGACTCCAAATGGTCTGAAACGTACTCATATACTCTTTCTGTGAAAAGGATTTTGGCCTCCTAGGGTTACACTTCTGAAAAAATCAGCTATTTCATTTTCCCATTCATGATTCCAAACCCTAGGGTTGGGACCTTCTGTACCAACCACACTCTTATAATTCAACCCTAGCCCATTTTCTTTCATAACTCCCAAACCCTACCCCTAGTGGCGAAATGGAGGGCTGCAACAGTAAGTCATTTTCAAAGATCTATCCACTCAAACAGTAAAAAAAAAAAATGTTAGGGAAAAATTTTAAGTGTCACTAAAAAGGGGTACCAATCGACTCCAAATGGTCTGAAACGTACTCATATACACTTTCTGTGAAAAGGATTTTGGCCTCCTAGGGTTACACTTCGGAAAAAATCAGCTTTTTCATTTTCCCATTCATGATTCCAAACCCTAGGGTTGGGACCTTCTGTACCAACCACACTCTTATAATTCAACCCTAGCCCATTTTCTTTCATAACTCCCAAACCCTACCCCTAGTGGCGAAATGGAGGGCTGCAACAGTAAGTCATTTTCAAAGGTCTATCCACTCAAACAGTAAAAAAAAAAAATGTTAGGGAAAAATTTTAAGTGTCACTAAAAAGGGGTACCAATCGACTCCAAATGGTCTGAAACGTACTCATATACACTTTCTGTGAAAAGGATTTTGGCCTCCTAGGGTTACACTTCGGAAAAAATCAGCTTTTTCATTTTCCCATTCATGATTCCAAACCCTAGGGTTGGGACCTTCTGTACCAACCACACTCTTATAATTCAACCTTAGCCCATTTTCTTTCATAACTCCCAAACCCTACCCCTAGTGGCGAAATGGAGGGCTGCAACAGTAAGTCATTTTCAAAGATCTATCCACTCAAACAGTAAAAAAAAAAAATGTTAGGGAAAAATTTTAAGTGTCACTAAAAAGGGGTACCAATCGACTCCAAATGGTCTGAAACGTACTCATATACACTTTCTGTGAAAAGGAGTTTGGCCTCCTAGGGTTACACTTCGGAAAAAATCAGCTTTTTCATTTTCCCATTCATGATTCCAAACCCTAGGGTTGGGACCTTCTGTACCAACCACACTCTTATAATTCAACCCTAGCCCATTTTCTTTCATAACTCCCAAACCCTACCCCTAGTGGCGAAATGGAGGGCTGCAACAGTAAGTCATTTTCAAAGATCTATCCACTCAAACAGTAAAAAAAAAAAATGTTAGGGAAAAATTTTAAGTGTCACTAAAAAGGGGTACCAATCGACTCCAAATGGTCTGAAACGTACTCATATACACTTTCTGTGAAAAGGATTTTGGCCTCCTAGGGTTACACTTCGGAAAAAATCAGCTTTTTCATTTTCCCATTCATGATTCCAAACCCTAGGGTTGGGACCTTCTGTACCAACCACACTCTTATAATTCAACCCTAGCCCATTTTCTTTCATAACTCCCAAACCCTACCCCTAGTGGCGAAATGGAGGGCTGCAACAGTAAGTCATTTTCAAAGATCTATCCACTCAAACAGTAAAAAAAAAAAATGTTAGGGAAAAATTTTAAGTGTCACTAAAAAGGGGTACCAATCGACTCCAAATGGTCTGAAACGTACTCATATACTCTTTCTGTGAAAAGGATTTTGGCCTCCTAGGGTTACACTTCTGAAAAAATCAGCTTTTTCATTTTCCCATTCATGATTCCAAACCCTAGGGTTGGGACCTTCTGTACCAACCACACTCTTATAATTCAACCCTAGCCCATTTTCTTTCATAACTCCCAAACCCTACCCCTAGTGGCGAAATGGAGGGCTGCAACAGTAAGTCATTTTCAAAGATCTATCCCCTCAAACAGTAAAAAAAAAAAATGTTAGGGAAAAATTTTAAGTGTCACTAAAAAGGGGTACCAATCGACTCCAAATGGTCTGAAACGTACTCATATACACTTTCTGTGAAAAGGATTTTGGCCTCCTAGGGTTACACTTCGGAAAAAATCAGCTTTTTCATTTTCCCATTCATGATTCCAAACCCTAGGGTTGGGACCTTCTGTACCAACCACACTCTTATAATTCAACCCTAGCCCATTTTCTTTCATAACTCCCAAACCCTACCCCTAGTGGCGAAATGGAGGGCTGCAACAGTAAATCATTTTCAAAGATCTATCCACTCAAACAGTAAAAAAAAAAAATGTTAGGGAAAAATTTTAAGTGTCACTAAAAAGGGGTACCAATCGACTCCAAATGGTCTGAAACGTACTCATATACACTTTCTGTGAAAAGGATTTTGGCCTCCTAGGGTTACACTTCGGAAAAAATCAGCTTTTTCATTTTCCCATTCATGATTCCAAACCCTAGGGTTGGGACCTTCTGTACCAACCACACTCTTATAATTCAACCCTAGCCCATTTTCTTTCATAACTCCCAAACCCTACCCCTAGTGGCGAAATGGAGGGCTGCAACAGTAAATCATTTTCAAAGATCTATCCACTCAAACAGTAAAAAAAAAAAATGTTAGGGAAAAATTTTAAGTGTCACTAAAAAGGGGTACCAATCGACTCCAAATGGTCTGAAACGTACTCATATACACTTTCTGTGAAAAGGATTTTGGCCTCCTAGGGTTACACTTCGGAAAAAATCAGCTTTTTCATTTTCCCATTCATGATTCCAAACCCTAGGGTTGGGACCTTCTGTACCAACCACACTCTTATAATTCAACCCTAGCCCATTTTCTTTCATAACTCCCAAACCCTACCCCTAGTGGCGAAATGGAGGGCTGCAACAGTAAGTCATTTTCAAAGATCTATCCACTCAAACAGTAAAAAAAAAAAATGTTAGGGAAAAATTTTAAGTGTCACTAAAAAGGGGTACCAATCGACTCCAAATGGTCTGAAACGTACTCATATACTCTTTCTGTGAAAAGGATTTTGGCCTCCTAGGGTTACACTTCTGAAAAAATCAGCTTTTTCATTTTCCCATTCATGATTCCAAACCCTAGGGTTGGGACCTTCTGTACCAACCACACTCTTATAATTCAACCCTAGCCCATTTTCTTTCATAACTCCCAAACCCTACCCCTAGTGGCGAAATGGAGGGCTGCAACAGTGTCATTTTCAAAGATCTATCCACTCAAACAGTAAAAAAAAAAAATGTTAGGGAAAAATTTTAAGTGTCACTAAAAAGGGGTACCAATCGACTCCAAATGGTCTGAAACGTACTCATATACTCTTTCTGTGAAAAGGATTTTGGCCTCCTAGGGTTACACTTCGGAAAAAATCAGCTTTTTCATTTTCCCATTCATGATTCCAAACCCTAGGGTTGGGACCTTCTGTACCAACCACACTCTTATAATTCAACCCTAGCCCATTTTCTTTCATAACTCCCAAACCCTACCCCTAGTGGCGAAATGGAGGGCTGCAACAGTAAGTCATTTTCAAAGATCTATCCACTCAAACAGTAAAAAAAAAAAATGTTAGGGAAAAATTTTAAGTGTCACTAAAAAGGGGTACCAATCGACTCCAAATGGTCTGAAACGTACTCATATACACTTTCTGTGAAAAGGATTTTGGCCTCCTAGGGTTACACTTCGGAAAAAATCAGCTTTTTCATTTTCCCATTCATGATTCCAAACCCTAGGGTTGGGACCTTCTGTACCAACCACACTCTTATAATTCAACCCTAGCCCATTTTCTTTCATAACTCCCAAACCCTACCCCTAGTGGCGAAATGGAGGGCTGCAACAGTAAATCATTTTCAAAGATCTATCCACTCAAACAGTAAAAAAAAAAAATGTTAGGGAAAAATTTTAAGTGTCACTAAAAAGGGGTACCAATCGACTCCAAATGGTCTGAAACGTACTCATATACACTTTCTGTGAAAAGGATTTTGGCCTCCTAGGGTTACACTTCGGAAAAAATCAGCTTTTTCATTTTCCCATTCATGATTCCAAACCCTAGGGTTGGGACCTTCTGTACCAACCACACTCTTATAATTCAACCCTAGCCCATTTTCTTTCATAACTCCCAAACCCTACCCCTAGTGGCGAAATGGAGGGCTGCAACAGTGTCATTTTCAAAGATCTATCCACTCAAACAGTAAAAAAAAAAAATGTTAGGGAAAAATTTTAAGTGTCACTAAAAAGGGGTACCAATCGACTCCAAATGGTCTGAAACGTACTCATATACACTTTCTGTGAAAAGGATTTTGGCCTCCTAGGGTTACACTTCGGAAAAAATCAGCTTTTTCATTTTCCCATTCATGATTCCAAACCCTAGGGTTGGGACCTTCTGTACCAACCACACTCTTATAATTCAACCCTAGCCCATTTTCTTTCATAACTCCCAAACCCTACCCCTAGTGGCGAAATGGAGGGCTGCAACAGTAAGTCATTTTCAAAGATCTATCCACTCAAACAGTAAAAAAAAAAAATGTTAGGGAAAAATTTTAAGTGTCACTAAAAAGGGGTACCAATCGACTCCAAATGGTCTGAAACGTACTCATATACTCTTTCTGTGAAAAGGATTTTGGCCTCCTAGGGTTACACTTCGGAAAAAATCAGCTTTTTCATTTTCCCATTCATGATTCCAAACCCTAGGGTTGGGACCTTCTGTACCAACCACACTCTTATAATTCAACCCTAGCCCATTTTCTTTCATAACTCCCAAACCCTACCCCTAGTGGCGAAATGGAGGGCTGCAACAGTAAGTCATTTTCAAAGATCTATCCACTCAAACAGTAAAAAAAAAAAATGTTAGGGAAAAATTTTAAGTGTCACTAAAAAGGGGTACCAATCGACTCCAAATGGTCTGAAACGTACTCATATACACTTTCTGTGAAAAGGATTTTGGCCTCCTAGGGTTACACTTCGGAAAAAATCAGCTTTTTCATTTTCCCATTCATGATTCCAAACCCTAGGGTTGGGACCTTCTGTACCAACCACACTCTTATAATTCAACCCTAGCCCATTTTCTTTCATAACTCCCAAACCCTACCCCTAGTGGCGAAATGGAGGGCTGCAACAGTAAATCATTTTCAAAGATCTATCCACTCAAACAGTAAAAAAAAAAAATGTTAGGGAAAAATTTTAAGTGTCACTAAAAAGGGGTACCAATCGACTCCAAATGGTCTGAAACGTACTCATATACACTTTCTGTGAAAAGGATTTTGGCCTCCTAGGGTTACACTTCGGAAAAAATCAGCTTTTTCATTTTCCCATTCATGATTCCAAACCCTAGGGTTGGGACCTTCTGTACCAACCACACTCTTATAATTCAACCCTAGCCCATTTTCTTTCATAACTCCCAAACCCTACCCCTAGTGGCGAAATGGAGGGCTGCAACAGTAAATCATTTTCAAAGATCTATCCACTCAAACAGTAAAAAAAAAAAATGTTAGGGAAAAATTTTAAGTGTCACTAAAAAGGGGTACCAATCGACTCCAAATGGTCTGAAACGTACTCATATACACTTTCTGTGAAAAGGATTTTGGCCTCCTAGGGTTACACTTCGGAAAAAATCAGCTTTTTCATTTTCCCATTCATGATTCCAAACCCTAGGGTTGGGACCTTCTGTACCAACCACACTCTTATAATTCAACCCTAGCCCATTTTCTTTCATAACTCCCAAACCCTACCCCTAGTGGCGAAATGGAGGGCTGCAACAGTAAGTCATTTTCAAAGATCTATCCACTCAAACAGTAAAAAAAAAAAATGTTAGGGAAAAATTTTAAGTGTCACTAAAAAGGGGTACCAATCGACTCCAAATGGTCTGAAACGTACTCATATACTCTTTCTGTGAAAAGGATTTTGGCCTCCTAGGGTTACACTTCTGAAAAAATCAGCTTTTTCATTTTCCCATTCATGATTCCAAACCCTAGGGTTGGGACCTTCTGTACCAACCACACTCTTATAATTCAACCCTAGCCCATTTTCTTTCATAACTCCCAAACCCTACCCCTAGTGGCGAAATGGAGGGCTGCAACAGTAAATCATTTTCAAAGATCTATCCACTCAAACAGTAAAAAAAAAAAATGTTAGGGAAAAATTTTAAGTGTCACTAAAAAGGGGTACCAATCGACTCCAAATGGTCTGAAACGTACTCATATACACTTTCTGTGAAAAGGATTTTGGCCTCCTAGGGTTACACTTCGGAAAAAATCAGCTTTTTCATTTTCCCATTCATGATTCCAAACCCTAGGGTTGGGACCTTCTGTACCAACCACACTCTTATAATTCAACCCTAGCCCATTTTCTTTCATAACTCCCAAACCCTACCCCTAGTGGCGAAATGGAGGGCTGCAACAGTAAATCATTTTCAAAGATCTATCCACTCAAACAGTAAAAAAAAAAAATGTTAGGGAAAAATTTTAAGTGTCACTAAAAAGGGGTACCAATCGACTCCAAATGGTCTGAAACGTACTCATATACACTTTCTGTGAAAAGGATTTTGGCCTCCTAGGGTTACACTTCGGAAAAAATCAGCTTTTTCATTTTCCCATTCATGATTCCAAACCCTAGGGTTGGGACCTTCTGTACCAACCACACTCTTATAATTCAACCCTAGCCCATTTTCTTTCATAACTCCCAAACCCTACCCCTAGTGGCGAAATGGAGGGCTGCAACAGTAAGTCATTTTCAAAGATCTATCCACTCAAACAGTAAAAAAAAAAAATGTTAGGGAAAAATTTTAAGTGTCACTAAAAAGGGGTACCAATCGACTCCAAATGGTCTGAAACGTACTCATATACTCTTTCTGTGAAAAGGATTTTGGCCTCCTAGGGTTACACTTCTGAAAAAATCAGCTTTTTCATTTTCCCATTCATGATTCCAAACCCTAGGGTTGGGACCTTCTGTACCAACCACACTCTTATAATTCAACCCTAGCCCATTTTCTTTCATAACTCCCAAACCCTACCCCTAGTGGCGAAATGGAGGGCTGCAACAGTAAGTCATTTTCAAAGATCTATCCACTCAAACAGTAAAAAAAAAAAATGTTAGGGAAAAATTTTAAGTGTTACTAAAAAGGGGTACCAATCGACTCCAAATGGTCTGAAACGTACTCATATACACTTTCTGTGAAAAGGATTTTGGCCTCCTAGGGTTACACTTCGGAAAAAATCAGCTTTTTCATTTTCCCATTCATGATTCCAAACCCTAGGGTTGGGACCTTCTGTACCAACCACACTCTTATAATTCAACCCTAGCCCATTTTCTTTCATAACTCCCAAACCCTACCCCTAGTGGCGAAATGGAGGGCTGCAACAGTAAGTCATTTTCAAAGATCTATCCACTCAAACAGTAAAAAAAAAAAATGTTAGGGAAAAATTTTAAGTGTCACTAAAAAGGGGTACCAATCGACTCCAAATGGTCTGAAACGTACTCATATACTCTTTCTGTGAAAAGGATTTTGGCCTCCTAGGGTTACACTTCTGAAAAAATCAGCTTTTTCATTTTCCCATTCATGATTCCAAACCCTAGGGTTGGGACCTTCTGTACCAACCACACTCTTATAATTCAACCCTAGCCCATTTTCTTTCATAACTCCCAAACCCTACCCCTAGTGGCGAAATGGAGGGCTGCAACAGTAAGTCATTTTCAAAGATCTATCCACTCAAACAGTAAAAAAAAAAAATGTTAGGGAAAATTTTTAAGTGTCACTAAAAAGGGGTACCAATCGACTCCAAATGGTCTGAAACGTACTCATATACACTTTCTGTGAAAAGGATTTTGGCCTCCTAGGGTTACACTTCGGAAAAAATCAGCTTTTTCATTTTCCCATTCATGATTCCAAACCCTAGGGTTGGGACCTTCTGTACCAACCACACTCTTATAATTCAACCCTAGCCCATTTTCTTTCATAACTCCCAAACCCTACCCCTAGTGGCGAAATGGAGGGCTGCAACAGTAAATCATTTTCAAAGATCTATCCACTCAAACAGTAAAAAAAAAAAATGTTAGGGAAAAATTTTAAGTGTCACTAAAAAGGGGTACCAATCGACTCCAAATGGTCTGAAACGTACTCATATACACTTTCTGTGAAAAGGATTTTGGCCTCCTAGGGTTACACTTCGGAAAAAATCAGCTTTTTCATTTTCCCATTCATGATTCCAAACCCTAGGGTTGGGACCTTCTGTACCAACCACACTCTTATAATTCAACCCTAGCCCATTTTCTTTCATAACTCCCAAACCCTACCCCTAGTGGCGAAATGGAGGGCTGCAACAGTAAATCATTTTCAAAGATCTATCCACTCAAACAGTAAAAAAAAAAAATGTTAGGGAAAAATTTTAAGTGTCACTAAAAAGGGGTACCAATCGACTCCAAATGGTCTGAAACGTACTCATATACACTTTCTGTGAAAAGGATTTTGGCCTCCTAGGGTTACACTTCGGAAAAAATCAGCTTTTTCATTTTCCCATTCATGATTCCAAACCCTAGGGTTGGGACCTTCTGTACCAACCACACTCTTATAATTCAACCCTAGCCCATTTTCTTTCATAACTCCCAAACCCTACCCCTAGTGGCGAAATGGAGGGCTGCAACAGTAAGTCATTTTCAAAGATCTATCCACTCAAACAGTAAAAAAAAAAAATGTTAGGGAAAAATTTTAAGTGTCACTAAAAAGGGGTACCAATCGACTCCAAATGGTCTGAAACGTACTCATATACTCTTTCTGTGAAAAGGATTTTGGCCTCCTAGGGTTACACTTCTGAAAAAATCAGCTTTTTCATTTTCCCATTCATGATTCCAAACCCTAGGGTTGGGACCTTCTGTACCAACCACACTCTTATAATTCAACCCTAGCCCATTTTCTTTCATAACTCCCAAACCCTACCCCTAGTGGCGAAATGGAGGGCTGCAACAGTAAATCATTTTCAAAGATCTATCCACTCAAACAGTAAAAAAAAAAAATGTTAGGGAAAAATTTTAAGTGTCACTAAAAAGGGGTACCAATCGACTCCAAATGGTCTGAAACGTACTCATATACACTTTCTGTGAAAAGGATTTTGGCCTCCTAGGGTTACACTTCGGAAAAAATCAGCTTTTTCATTTTCCCATTCATGATTCCAAACCCTAGGGTTGGGACCTTCTGTACCAACCACACTCTTATAATTCAACCCTAGCCCATTTTCTTTCATAACTCCCAAACCCTACCCCTAGTGGCGAAATGGAGGGCTGCAACAGTAAATCATTTTCAAAGATCTATCCACTCAAACAGTAAAAAAAAAAAATGTTAGGGAAAAATTTTAAGTGTCACTAAAAAGGGGTACCAATCGACTCCAAATGGTCTGAAACGTACTCATATACACTTTCTGTGAAAAGGATTTTGGCCTCCTAGGGTTACACTTCGGAAAAAATCAGCTTTTTCATTTTCCCATTCATGATTCCAAACCCTAGGGTTGGGACCTTCTGTACCAACCACACTCTTATAATTCAACCCTAGCCCATTTTCTTTCATAACTCCCAAACCCTACCCCTAGTGGCGAAATGGAGGGCTGCAACAGTAAGTCATTTTCAAAGATCTATCCACTCAAACAGTAAAAAAAAAAAATGTTAGGGAAAAATTTTAAGTGTCACTAAAAAGGGGTACCAATCGACTCCAAATGGTCTGAAACGTACTCATATACTCTTTCTGTGAAAAGGATTTTGGCCTCCTAGGGTTACACTTCGGAAAAAATCAGCTTTTTCATTTTCCCATTCATGATTCCAAACCCTAGGGTTGGGACCTTCTGTACCAACCACACTCTTATAATTCAACCCTAGCCCATTTTCTTTCATAACTCCCAAACCCTACCCCTAGTGGCGAAATGGAGGGCTGCAAAAGTAAATCATTTTCAAAGATCTATCCACTCAAAGAGTAAAAAAAAAAAATGTTAGGGAAAAATTTTAAGTGTCACTAAAAAGGGGTACCAATCGACTCCAAATGGTCTGAAACGTACTCATATACACTTTCTGTGAAAAGGATTTTGGCCTCCTAGGGTTACACTTCGGAAAAAATCAGCTTTTTCATTTTCCCATTCATGATTCCAAACCCTAGGGTTGGGACCTTCTGTACCAACCACACTCTTATAATTCAACCCTAGCCCATTTTCTTTCATAACTCCCAAACCCTACCCCTAGTGGCGAAATGGAGGGCTGCAACAGTAAGTCATTTTCAAAGATCTATCCACTCAAACAGTAAAAAAAAAAAATGTTAGGGAAAAATTTTAAGTGTCACTAAAAAGGGGTACCAATCGACTCCAAATGGTCTGAAACGTACTCATATACTCTTTCTGTGAAAAGGATTTTGGCCTCCTAGGGTTACACTTCTGAAAAAATCAGCTTTTTCATTTTCCCATTCATGATTCCAAACCCTAGGGTTGGGACCTTCTGTACCAACCACACTCTTATAATTCAACCCTAGCCCATTTTCTTTCATAACTCCCAAACCCTACCCCTAGTGGCGAAATGGAGGGCTGCAACAGTAAGTCATTTTCAAAGATCTATCCACTCAAACAGTAAAAAAAAAAAATGTTAGGGAAAAATTTTAAGTGTTACTAAAAAGGGGTACCAATCGACTCCAAATGGTCTGAAACGTACTCATATACACTTTCTGTGAAAAGGATTTTGGCCTCCTAGGGTTACACTTCGGAAAAAATCAGCTTTTTCATTTTCCCATTCATGATTCCAAACCCTAGGGTTGGGACCTTCTGTACCAACCACACTCTTATAATTCAACCCTAGCCCATTTTCTTTCATAACTCCCAAACCCTACCCCTAGTGGCGAAATGGAGGGCTGCAACAGTAAGTCATTTTCAAAGATCTATCCACTCAAACAGTAAAAAAAAAAAATGTTAGGGAAAAATTTTAAGTGTCACTAAAAAGGGGTACCAATCGACTCCAAATGGTCTGAAACGTACTCATATACTCTTTCTGTGAAAAGGATTTTGGCCTCCTAGGGTTACACTTCTGAAAAAATCAGCTATTTCATTTTCCCATTCATGATTCCAAACCCTAGGGTTGGGACCTTCTGTACCAACCACACTCTTATAATTCAACCCTAGCCCATTTTCTTTCATAACTCCCAAACCCTACCCCTAGTGGCGAAATGGAGGGCTGCAACAGTAAGTCATTTTCAAAGATCTATCCACTCAAACAGTAAAAAAAAAAAATGTTAGGGAAAAATTTTAAGTGTCACTAAAAAGGGGTACCAATCGACTCCAAATGGTCTGAAACGTACTCATATACACTTTCTGTGAAAAGGATTTTGGCCTCCTAGGGTTACACTTCGGAAAAAATCAGCTTTTTCATTTTCCCATTCATGATTCCAAACCCTAGGGTTGGGACCTTCTGTACCAACCACACTCTTATAATTCAACCCTAGCCCATTTTCTTTCATAACTCCCAAACCCTACCCCTAGTGGCGAAATGGAGGGCTGCAACAGTAAGTCATTTTCAAAGGTCTATCCACTCAAACAGTAAAAAAAAAAAATGTTAGGGAAAAATTTTAAGTGTCACTAAAAAGGGGTACCAATCGACTCCAAATGGTCTGAAACGTACTCATATACACTTTCTGTGAAAAGGATTTTGGCCTCCTAGGGTTACACTTCGGAAAAAATCAGCTTTTTCATTTTCCCATTCATGATTCCAAACCCTAGGGTTGGGACCTTCTGTACCAACCACACTCTTATAATTCAACCTTAGCCCATTTTCTTTCATAACTCCCAAACCCTACCCCTAGTGGCGAAATGGAGGGCTGCAACAGTAAGTCATTTTCAAAGATCTATCCACTCAAACAGTAAAAAAAAAAAATGTTAGGGAAAAATTTTAAGTGTCACTAAAAAGGGGTACCAATCGACTCCAAATGGTCTGAAACGTACTCATATACACTTTCTGTGAAAAGGAGTTTGGCCTCCTAGGGTTACACTTCGGAAAAAATCAGCTTTTTCATTTTCCCATTCATGATTCCAAACCCTAGGGTTGGGACCTTCTGTACCAACCACACTCTTATAATTCAACCCTAGCCCATTTTCTTTCATAACTCCCAAACCCTACCCCTAGTGGCGAAATGGAGGGCTGCAACAGTAAGTCATTTTCAAAGATCTATCCACTCAAACAGTAAAAAAAAAAAATGTTAGGGAAAAATTTTAAGTGTCACTAAAAAGGGGTACCAATCGACTCCAAATGGTCTGAAACGTACTCATATACACTTTCTGTGAAAAGGATTTTGGCCTCCTAGGGTTACACTTCGGAAAAAATCAGCTTTTTCATTTTCCCATTCATGATTCCAAACCCTAGGGTTGGGACCTTCTGTACCAACCACACTCTTATAATTCAACCCTAGCCCATTTTCTTTCATAACTCCCAAACCCTACCCCTAGTGGCGAAATGGAGGGCTGCAACAGTAAGTCATTTTCAAAGATCTATCCACTCAAACAGTAAAAAAAAAAAATGTTAGGGAAAAATTTTAAGTGTCACTAAAAAGGGGTACCAATCGACTCCAAATGGTCTGAAACGTACTCATATACTCTTTCTGTGAAAAGGATTTTGGCCTCCTAGGGTTACACTTCTGAAAAAATCAGCTTTTTCATTTTCCCATTCATGATTCCAAACCCTAGGGTTGGGACCTTCTGTACCAACCACACTCTTATAATTCAACCCTAGCCCATTTTCTTTCATAACTCCCAAACCCTACCCCTAGTGGCGAAATGGAGGGCTGCAACAGTAAGTCATTTTCAAAGATCTATCCCCTCAAACAGTAAAAAAAAAAAATGTTAGGGAAAAATTTTAAGTGTCACTAAAAAGGGGTACCAATCGACTCCAAATGGTCTGAAACGTACTCATATACACTTTCTGTGAAAAGGATTTTGGCCTCCTAGGGTTACACTTCGGAAAAAATCAGCTTTTTCATTTTCCCATTCATGATTCCAAACCCTAGGGTTGGGACCTTCTGTACCAACCACACTCTTATAATTCAACCCTAGCCCATTTTCTTTCATAACTCCCAAACCCTACCCCTAGTGGCGAAATGGAGGGCTGCAACAGTAAATCATTTTCAAAGATCTATCCACTCAAACAGTAAAAAAAAAAAATGTTAGGGAAAAATTTTAAGTGTCACTAAAAAGGGGTACCAATCGACTCCAAATGGTCTGAAACGTACTCATATACACTTTCTGTGAAAAGGATTTTGGCCTCCTAGGGTTACACTTCGGAAAAAATCAGCTTTTTCATTTTCCCATTCATGATTCCAAACCCTAGGGTTGGGACCTTCTGTACCAACCACACTCTTATAATTCAACCCTAGCCCATTTTCTTTCATAACTCCCAAACCCTACCCCTAGTGGCGAAATGGAGGGCTGCAACAGTAAATCATTTTCAAAGATCTATCCACTCAAACAGTAAAAAAAAAAAATGTTAGGGAAAAATTTTAAGTGTCACTAAAAAGGGGTACCAATCGACTCCAAATGGTCTGAAACGTACTCATATACACTTTCTGTGAAAAGGATTTTGGCCTCCTAGGGTTACACTTCGGAAAAAATCAGCTTTTTCATTTTCCCATTCATGATTCCAAACCCTAGGGTTGGGACCTTCTGTACCAACCACACTCTTATAATTCAACCCTAGCCCATTTTCTTTCATAACTCCCAAACCCTACCCCTAGTGGCGAAATGGAGGGCTGCAACAGTAAGTCATTTTCAAAGATCTATCCACTCAAACAGTAAAAAAAAAAAATGTTAGGGAAAAATTTTAAGTGTCACTAAAAAGGGGTACCAATCGACTCCAAATGGTCTGAAACGTACTCATATACTCTTTCTGTGAAAAGGATTTTGGCCTCCTAGGGTTACACTTCTGAAAAAATCAGCTTTTTCATTTTCCCATTCATGATTCCAAACCCTAGGGTTGGGACCTTCTGTACCAACCACACTCTTATAATTCAACCCTAGCCCATTTTCTTTCATAACTCCCAAACCCTACCCCTAGTGGCGAAATGGAGGGCTGCAACAGTAAGTCATTTTCAAAGATCTATCCACTCAAACAGTAAAAAAAAAAAATGTTAGGGAAAAATTTTAAGTGTCACTAAAAAGGGGTACCAATCGACTCCAAATGGTCTGAAACGTACTCATATACTCTTTCTGTGAAAAGGATTTTGGCCTCCTAGGGTTACACTTCTGAAAAAATCAGCTTTTTCATTTTCCCATTCATGATTCCAAACCCTAGGGTTGGGACCTTCTGTACCAACCACACTCTTATAATTCAACCCTAGCCCATTTTCTTTCATAACTCCCAAACCCTACCCCTAGTGGCGAAATGGAGGGCTGCAACAGTAAGTCATTTTCAAAGATCTATCCACTCAAACAGTAAAAAAAAAAAATGTTAGGGAAAATTTTTAAGTGTCACTAAAAAGGGGTACCAATCGACTCCAAATGGTCTGAAACGTACTCATATACACTTTCTGTGAAAAGGATTTTGGCCTCCTAGGGTTACACTTCGGAAAAAATCAGCTTTTTCATTTTCCCATTCATGATTCCAAACCCTAGGGTTGGGACCTTCTGTACCAACCACACTCTTATAATTCAACCCTAGCCCATTTTCTTTCATAACTCCCAAACCCTACCCCTAGTGGCGAAATGGAGGGCTGCAACAGTAAATCATTTTCAAAGATCTATCCACTCAAACAGTAAAAAAAAAAAATGTTAGGGAAAAATTTTAAGTGTCACTAAAAAGGGGTACCAATCGACTCCAAATGGTCTGAAACGTACTCATATACACTTTCTGTGAAAAGGATTTTGGCCTCCTAGGGTTACACTTCGGAAAAAATCAGCTTTTTCATTTTCCCATTCATGATTCCAAACCCTAGGGTTGGGACCTTCTGTACCAACCACACTCTTATAATTCAACCCTAGCCCATTTTCTTTCATAACTCCCAAACCCTACCCCTAGTGGCGAAATGGAGGGCTGCAACAGTAAATCATTTTCAAAGATCTATCCACTCAAACAGTAAAAAAAAAAAATGTTAGGGAAAAATTTTAAGTGTCACTAAAAAGGGGTACCAATCGACTCCAAATGGTCTGAAACGTACTCATATACACTTTCTGTGAAAAGGATTTTGGCCTCCTAGGGTTACACTTCGGAAAAAATCAGCTTTTTCATTTTCCCATTCATGATTCCAAACCCTAGGGTTGGGACCTTCTGTACCAACCACACTCTTATAATTCAACCCTAGCCCATTTTCTTTCATAACTCCCAAACCCTACCCCTAGTGGCGAAATGGAGGGCTGCAACAGTAAGTCATTTTCAAAGATCTATCCACTCAAACAGTAAAAAAAAAAAATGTTAGGGAAAAATTTTAAGTGTCACTAAAAAGGGGTACCAATCGACTCCAAATGGTCTGAAACGTACTCATATACTCTTTCTGTGAAAAGGATTTTGGCCTCCTAGGGTTACACTTCTGAAAAAATCAGCTTTTTCATTTTCCCATTCATGATTCCAAACCCTAGGGTTGGGACCTTCTGTACCAACCACACTCTTATAATTCAACCCTAGCCCATTTTCTTTCATAACTCCCAAACCCTACCCCTAGTGGCGAAATGGAGGGCTGCAACAGTAAATCATTTTCAAAGATCTATCCACTCAAACAGTAAAAAAAAAAAATGTTAGGGAAAAATTTTAAGTGTCACTAAAAAGGGGTACCAATCGACTCCAAATGGTCTGAAACGTACTCATATACACTTTCTGTGAAAAGGATTTTGGCCTCCTAGGGTTACACTTCGGAAAAAATCAGCTTTTTCATTTTCCCATTCATGATTCCAAACCCTAGGGTTGGGACCTTCTGTACCAACCACACTCTTATAATTCAACCCTAGCCCATTTTCTTTCATAACTCCCAAACCCTACCCCTAGTGGCGAAATGGAGGGCTGCAACAGTAAATCATTTTCAAAGATCTATCCACTCAAACAGTAAAAAAAAAAAATGTTAGGGAAAAATTTTAAGTGTCACTAAAAAGGGGTACCAATCGACTCCAAATGGTCTGAAACGTACTCATATACACTTTCTGTGAAAAGGATTTTGGCCTCCTAGGGTTACACTTCGGAAAAAATCAGCTTTTTCATTTTCCCATTCATGATTCCAAACCCTAGGGTTGGGACCTTCTGTACCAACCACACTCTTATAATTCAACCCTAGCCCATTTTCTTTCATAACTCCCAAACCCTACCCCTAGTGGCGAAATGGAGGGCTGCAACAGTAAGTCATTTTCAAAGATCTATCCACTCAAACAGTAAAAAAAAAAAATGTTAGGGAAAAATTTTAAGTGTCACTAAAAAGGGGTACCAATCGACTCCAAATGGTCTGAAACGTACTCATATACTCTTTCTGTGAAAAGGATTTTGGCCTCCTAGGGTTACACTTCTGAAAAAATCAGCTTTTTCATTTTCCCATTCATGATTCCAAACCCTAGGGTTGGGACCTTCTGTACCAACCACACTCTTATAATTCAACCCTAGCCCATTTTCTTTCATAACTCCCAAACCCTACCCCTAGTGGCGAAATGGAGGGCTGCAACAGTAAGTCATTTTCAAAGATCTATCCACTCAAACAGTAAAAAAAAAAAATGTTAGGGAAAAATTTTAAGTGTTACTAAAAAGGGGTACCAATCGACTCCAAATGGTCTGAAACGTACTCATATACACTTTCTGTGAAAAGGATTTTGGCCTCCTAGGGTTACACTTCGGAAAAAATCAGCTTTTTCATTTTCCCATTCATGATTCCAAACCCTAGGGTTGGGACCTTCTGTACCAACCACACTCTTATAATTCAACCCTAGCCCATTTTCTTTCATAACTCCCAAACCCTACCCCTAGTGGCGAAATGGAGGGCTGCAACAGTAAGTCATTTTCAAAGATCTATCCACTCAAACAGTAAAAAAAAAAAATGTTAGGGAAAAATTTTAAGTGTCACTAAAAAGGGGTACCAATCGACTCCAAATGGTCTGAAACGTACTCATATACTCTTTCTGTGAAAAGGATTTTGGCCTCCTAGGGTTACACTTCTGAAAAAATCAGCTTTTTCATTTTCCCATTCATGATTCCAAACCCTAGGGTTGGGACCTTCTGTACCAACCACACTCTTATAATTCAACCCTAGCCCATTTTCTTTCATAACTCCCAAACCCTACCCCTAGTGGCGAAATGGAGGGCTGCAACAGTAAGTCATTTTCAAAGATCTATCCACTCAAACAGTAAAAAAAAAAAATGTTAGGGAAAATTTTTAAGTGTCACTAAAAAGGGGTACCAATCGACTCCAAATGGTCTGAAACGTACTCATATACACTTTCTGTGAAAAGGATTTTGGCCTCCTAGGGTTACACTTCGGAAAAAATCAGCTTTTTCATTTTCCCATTCATGATTCCAAACCCTAGGGTTGGGACCTTCTGTACCAACCACACTCTTATAATTCAACCCTAGCCCATTTTCTTTCATAACTCCCAAACCCTACCCCTAGTGGCGAAATGGAGGGCTGCAACAGTAAATCATTTTCAAAGATCTATCCACTCAAAGAGTAAAAAAAAAAAATGTTAGGGAAAAATTTTAAGTGTCACTAAAAAGGGGTACCAATCGACTCCAAATGGTCTGAAACGTACTCATATACACTTTCTGTGAAAAGGATTTTGGCCTCCTAGGGTTACACTTCGGAAAAAATCAGCTTTTTCATTTTCCCATTCATGGTTCCAAACCCTAGGGTTGGGACCTTCTGTACCAACCACACTCTTATAATTCAACCCTAGCCCATTTTCTTTCATAACTCCCAAACCCTACCCCTAGTGGCGAAATGGAGGGCTGCAACAGTAAGTCATTTTCAAAGATCTATCCACTCAAACAGTAAAAAAAAAAAATGTTAGGGAAAAATTTTAAGTGTCACTAAAAAGGGGTACCAATCGACTCCAAATGGTCTGAAACGTACTCATATACTCTTTCTGTGAAAAGGATTTTGGCCTCCTAGGGTTACACTTCTGAAAAAATCAGCTTTTTCATTTTCCCATTCATGATTCCAAACCCTAGGGTTGGGACCTTCTGTACCAACCACACTCTTATAATTCAACCCTAGCCCATTTTCTTTCATAACTCCCAAACCCTACCCCTAGTGGCGAAATGGAGGGCTGCAACAGTAAGTCATTTTCAAAGATCTATCCACTCAAACAGTAAAAAAAAAAAATGTTAGGGAAAAATTTTAAGTGTTACTAAAAAGGGGTACCAATCGACTCCAAATGGTCTGAAACGTACTCATATACACTTTCTGTGAAAAGGATTTTGGCCTCCTAGGGTTACACTTCGGAAAAAATCAGCTTTTTCATTTTCCCATTCATGATTCCAAACCCTAGGGTTGGGACCTTCTGTACCAACCACACTCTTATAATTCAACCCTAGCCCATTTTCTTTCATAACTCCCAAACCCTACCCCTAGTGGCGAAATGGAGGGCTGCAACAGTAAGTCATTTTCAAAGATCTATCCACTCA
Organism: Sardina pilchardus; assembly: GCF_963854185.1. Classification (NCBI taxonomy): domain Eukaryota; kingdom Metazoa; phylum Chordata; class Actinopteri; order Clupeiformes; family Clupeidae; genus Sardina; species Sardina pilchardus. The sequence continues at coordinate 280,241 of NW_026910843.1, read as the reverse complement.
AACAGTAAAAAAAAAAAATGTTAGGGAAAAATTTTAAGTGTCACTAAAAAGGGGTACCAATCGACTCCAAATGGTCTGAAACGTACTCATATACTCTTTCTGTGAAAAGGATTTTGGCCTCCTAGGGTTACACTTCTGAAAAAATCAGCTTTTTCATTTTCCCATTCATGATTCCAAACCCTAGGGTTGGGACCTTCTGTACCAACCACACTCTTATAATTCAACCCTAGCCCATTTTCTTTCATAACTCCCAAACCCTACCCCTAGTGGCGAAATGGAGGGCTGCAACAGTAAGTCATTTTCAAAGATCTATCCACTCAAACAGTAAAAAAAAAAAATGTTAGGGAAAAATTTTAAGTGTCACTAAAAAGGGGTACCAATCGACTCCAAATGGTCTGAAACGTACTCATATACACTTTCTGTGAAAAGGATTTTGGCCTCCTAGGGTTACACTTCGGAAAAAATCAGCTTTTTCATTTTCCCATTCATGATTCCAAACCCTAGGGTTGGGACCTTCTGTACCAACCACACTCTTATAATTCAACCCTAGCCCATTTTCTTTCATAACTCCCAAACCCTACCCCTAGTGGCGAAATGGAGGGCTGCAACAGTAAGTCATTTTCAAAGATCTATCCACTCAAACAGTAAAAAAAAAAAAATGTTAGGGAAAAATTTTAAGTGTCACTAAAAAGGGGTACCAATCGACTCCAAATGGTCTGAAACGTACTCATATACACTTTCTGTGAAAAGGATTTTGGCCTCCTAGGGTTACACTTCGGAAAAAATCAGCTTTTTCATTTTCCCATTCATGATTCCAAACCCTAGGGTTGGGACCTTCTGTACCAACCACACTCTTATAATTCAACCCTAGCCCATTTTCTTTCATAACTCCCAAACCCTACCCCTAGTGGCGAAATGGAGGGCTGCAACAGTAAGTCATTTTCAAAGATCTATCCACTCAAACAGTAAAAAAAAAAAATGTTAGGGAAAAATTTTAAGTGTCACTAAAAAGGGGTACCAATCGACTCCAAATGGTCTGAAACGTACTCATATACTCTTTCTGTGAAAAGGATTTTGGCCTCCTAGGGTTACACTTCTGAAAAAATCAGCTTTTTCATTTTCCCATTCATGATTCCAAACCCTAGGGTTGGGACCTTCTGTACCAACCACACTCTTATAATTCAACCCTAGCCCATTTTCTTTCATAACTCCCAAACCCTACCCCTAGTGGCGAAATGGAGGGCTGCAACAGTAAGTCATTTTCAAAGATCTATCCACTCAAACAGTAAAAAAAAAAAATGTTAGGGAAAAATTTTAAGTGTTACTAAAAAGGGGTACCAATCGACTCCAAATGGTCTGAAACGTACTCATATACACTTTCTGTGAAAAGGATTTTGGCCTCCTAGGGTTACACTTCGGAAAAAATCAGCTTTTTCATTTTCCCATTCATGATTCCAAACCCTAGGGTTGGGACCTTCTGTACCAACCACACTCTTATAATTCAACCCTAGCCCATTTTCTTTCATAACTCCCAAACCCTACCCCTAGTGGCGAAATGGAGGGCTGCAACAGTAAGTCATTTTCAAAGATCTATCCACTCAAACAGTAAAAAAAAAAAATGTTAGGGAAAAATTTTAAGTGTCACTAAAAAGGGGTACCAATCGACTCCAAATGGTCTGAAACGTACTCATATACTCTTTCTGTGAAAAGGATTTTGGCCTTCTAGGGTTACACTTCTGAAAAAATCAGCTTTTTCATTTTCCCATTCATGATTCCAAACCCTAGGGTTGGGACCTTCTGTACCAACCACACTCTTATAATTCAACCCTAGCCCATTTTCTTTCATAACTCCCAAACCCTACCCCTAGTGGCGAAATGGAGGGCTGCAACAGTAAGTCATTTTCAAAGATCTATCCACTCAAACAGTAAAAAAAAAAAATGTTAGGGAAAATTTTTAAGTGTCACTAAAAAGGGGTACCAATCGACTCCAAATGGTCTGAAACGTACTCATATACACTTTCTGTGAAAAGGATTTTGGCCTCCTAGGGTTACACTTCGGAAAAAATCAGCTTTTTCATTTTCCCATTCATGGTTCCAAACCCTAGGGTTGGGACCTTCTGTACCAACCACACTCTTATAATTCAACCCTAGCCCATTTTCTTTCATAACTCCCAAACCCTACCCCTAGTGGCGAAATGGAGGGCTGCAAAAGTAAATCATTTTCAAAGATCTATCCACTCAAAGAGTAAAAAAAAAAAATGTTAGGGAAAAATTTTAAGTGTCACTAAAAAGGGGTACCAATCGACTCCAAATGGTCTGAAACGTACTCATATACACTTTCTGTGAAAAGGATTTTGGCCTCCTAGGGTTACACTTCGGAAAAAATCAGCTTTTTCATTTTCCCATTCATGGTTCCAAACCCTAGGGTTGGGACCTTCTGTACCAACCACACTCTTATAATTCAACCCTAGCCCATTTTCTTTCATAACTCCCAAACCCTACCCCTAGTGGCGAAATGGAGGGCTGCAACAGTAAGTCATTTTCAAAGATCTATCCACTCAAACAGTAAAAAAAAAAAATGTTAGGGAAAAATTTTAAGTGTCACTAAAAAGGGGTACCAATCGACTCCAAATGGTCTGAAACGTACTCATATACTCTTTCTGTGAAAAGGATTTTGGCCTCCTAGGGTTACACTTCTGAAAAAATCAGCTTTTTCATTTTCCCATTCATGATTCCAAACCCTAGGGTTGGGACCTTCTGTACCAACCACACTCTTATAATTCAACCCTAGCCCATTTTCTTTCATAACTCCCAAACCCTACCCCTAGTGGCGAAATGGAGGGCTGCAACAGTAAGTCATTTTCAAAGATCTATCCACTCAAACAGTAAAAAAAAAAAATGTTAGGGAAAAATTTTAAGTGTTACTAAAAAGGGGTACCAATCGACTCCAAATGGTCTGAAACGTACTCATATACACTTTCTGTGAAAAGGATTTTGGCCTCCTAGGGTTACACTTCGGAAAAAATCAGCTTTTTCATTTTCCCATTCATGATTCCAAACCCTAGGGTTGGGACCTTCTGTACCAACCACACTCTTATAATTCAACCCTAGCCCATTTTCTTTCATAACTCCCAAACCCTACCCCTAGTGGCGAAATGGAGGGCTGCAACAGTAAGTCATTTTCAAAGATCTATCCACTCAAACAGTAAAAAAAAAAAATGTTAGGGAAAAATTTTAAGTGTCACTAAAAAGGGGTACCAATCGACTCCAAATGGTCTGAAACGTACTCATATACTCTTTCTGTGAAAAGGATTTTGGCCTCCTAGGGTTACACTTCTGAAAAAATCAGCTTTTTCATTTTCCCATTCATGATTCCAAACCCTAGGGTTGGGACCTTCTGTACCAACCACACTCTTATAATTCAACCCTAGCCCATTTTCTTTCATAACTCCCAAACCCTACCCCTAGTGGCGAAATGGAGGGCTGCAACAGTAAGTCATTTTCAAAGATCTATCCACTCAAACAGTAAAAAAAAAAAATGTTAGGGAAAAATTTTAAGTGTCACTAAAAAGGGGTACCAATCGACTCCAAATGGTCTGAAACGTACTCATATACACTTTCTGTGAAAAGGATTTTGGCCTCCTAGGGTTACACTTCGGAAAAAATCAGCTTTTTCATTTTCCCATTCATGATTCCAAACCCTAGGGTTGGGACCTTCTGTACCAACCACACTCTTATAATTCAACCCTAGCCCATTTTCTTTCATAACTCCCAAACCCTACCCCTAGTGGCGAAATGGAGGGCTGCAACAGTAAGTCATTTTCAAAGATCTATCCACTCAAACAGTAAAAAAAAAAAATGTTAGGGAAAAATTTTAAGTGTCACTAAAAAGGGGTACCAATCGACTCCAAATGGTCTGAAACGTACTCATATACTCTTTCTGTGAAAAGGATTTTGGCCTCCTAGGGTTACACTTCTGAAAAAATCAGCTTTTTCATTTTCCCATTCATGATTCCAAACCCTAGGGTTGGGACCTTCTGTACCAACCACACTCTTATAATTCAACCCTAGCCCATTTTCTTTCATAACTCCCAAACCCTACCCCTAGTGGCGAAATGGAGGGCTGCAACAGTAAGTCATTTTCAAAGATCTATCCACTCAAACAGTAAAAAAAAAAAATGTTAGGGAAAAATTTTAAGTGTCACTAAAAAGGGGTACCAATCGACTCCAAATGGTCTGAAACGTACTCATATACACTTTCTGTGAAAAGGATTTTGGCCTCCTAGGGTTACACTTCGGAAAAAATCAGCTTTTTCATTTTCCCATTCATGATTCCAAACCCTAGGGTTGGGACCTTCTGTACCAACCACACTCTTATAATTCAACCCTAGCCCATTTTCTTTCATAACTCCCAAACCCTACCCCTAGTGGCGAAATGGAGGGCTGCAACAGTAAATCATTTTCAAAGATCTATCCACTCAAACAGTAAAAAAAAAAAATGTTAGGGAAAAATTTTAAGTGTCACTAAAAAGGGGTACCAATCGACTCCAAATGGTCTGAAACGTACTCATATACACTTTCTGTGAAAAGGATTTTGGCCTCCTAGGGTTACACTTCGGAAAAAATCAGCTTTTTCATTTTCCCATTCATGATTCCAAACCCTAGGGTTGGGACCTTCTGTACCAACCACACTCTTATAATTCAACCCTAGCCCATTTTCTTTCATAACTCCCAAACCCTACCCCTAGTGGCGAAATGGAGGGCTGCAACAGTAAGTCATTTTCAAAGATCTATCCACTCAAACAGTAAAAAAAAAAAATGTTAGGGAAAAATTTTAAGTGTCACTAAAAAGGGGTACCAATCGACTCCAAATGGTCTGAAACGTACTCATATACACTTTCTGTGAAAAGGATTTTGGCCTCCTAGGGTTACACTTCGGAAAAAATCAGCTTTTTCATTTTCCCATTCATGATTCCAAACCCTAGGGTTGGGACCTTCTGTACCAACCACACTCTTATAATTCAACCCTAGCCCATTTTCTTTCATAACTCCCAAACCCTACCCCTAGTGGCGAAATGGAGGGCTGCAACAGTAAGTCATTTTCAAAGATCTATCCACTCAAACAGTAAAAAAAAAAAATGTTAGGGAAAAATTTTAAGTGTCACTAAAAAGGGGTACCAATCGACTCCAAATGGTCTGAAACGTACTCATATACTCTTTCTGTGAAAAGGATTTTGGCCTCCTAGGGTTACACTTCGGAAAAAATCAGCTTTTTCATTTTCCCATTCATGATTCCAAACCCTAGGGTTGGGACCTTCTGTACCAACCACACTCTTATAATTCAACCCTAGCCCATTTTCTTTCATAACTCCCAAACCCTACCCCTAGTGGCGAAATGGAGGGCTGCAACAGTAAGTCATTTTCAAAGATCTATCCACTCAAACAGTAAAAAAAAAAAATGTTAGGGAAAAATTTTAAGTGTCACTAAAAAGGGGTACCAATCGACTCCAAATGGTCTGAAACGTACTCATATACACTTTCTGTGAAAAGGATTTTGGCCTCCTAGGGTTACACTTCGGAAAAAATCAGCTTTTTCATTTTCCCATTCATGATTCCAAACCCTAGGGTTGGGACCTTCTGTACCAACCACACTCTTATAATTCAACCCTAGCCCATTTTCTTTCATAACTCCCAAACCCTACCCCTAGTGGCGAAATGGAGGGCTGCAACAGTAAGTCATTTTCAAAGATCTATCCACTCAAACAGTAAAAAAAAAAAATGTTAGGGAAAAATTTTAAGTGTCACTAAAAAGGGGTACCAATCGACTCCAAATGGTCTGAAACGTACTCATATACTCTTTCTGTGACAAGGATTTTGGCCTCCTAGGGTTACACTTCGGAAAAAATCAGCTTTTTCATTTTCCCATTCATGATTCCAAACCCTAGGGTTGGGACCTTCTGTACCAACCACACTCTTATAATTCAACCCTAGCCCATTTTCTTTCATAACTCCCAAACCCTACCCCTAGTGGCGAAATGGAGGGCTGCAACAGTAAGTCATTTTCAAAGATCTATCCACTCAAACAGTAAAAAAAAAAAATGTTAGGGAAAATTTTTAAGTGTTACTAAAAAGGGGTACCAATCGACTCCAAATGGTCTGAAACGTACTCATATACACTTTCTGTGAAAAGGATTTTGGCCTCCTAGGGTTACACTTCGGAAAAAATCAGCTTTTTCATTTTCCCATTCATGATTCCAAACCCTAGGGTTGGGACCTTCTGTACCAACCACACTCTTATAATTCAACCCTAGCCCATTTTCTTTCATAACTCCCAAACCCAACCCCTAGTGGCGAAATGGAGGGCTGCAACAGTAAGTCATTTTCAAAGATCTATCCACTCAAACAGTAAAAAAAAAAAATGTTAGGGAAAAATTTTAAGTGTCACTAAAAAGGGGTACCAATCGACTCCAAATGGTCTGAAACGTACTCATATACACTTTCTGTGAAAAGGATTTTGGCCTCCTAGGGTTACACTTCGGAAAAAATCAGCTTTTTCATTTTCCCATTCATGATTCCAAACCCTAGGGTTGGGACCTTCTGTACCAACCACACTCTTATAATTCAACCCTAGCCCATTTTCTTTCATAACTCCCAAACCCTACCCCTAGTGGCGAAATGGAGGGCTGCAACAGTAAATCATTTTCAAAGATCTATCCACTCAAACAGTAAAAAAAAAAAATGTTAGGGAAAAATTTTAAGTGTCACTAAAAAGGGGTACCAATCGACTCCAAATGGTCTGAAACGTACTCATATACACTTTCTGTGAAAAGGATTTTGGCCTCCTAGGGTTACACTTCGGAAAAAATCAGCTTTTTCATTTTCCCATTCATGATTCCAAACCCTAGGGTTGGGACCTTCTGTACCAACCACACTCTTATAATTCAACCCTAGCCCATTTTCTTTCATAACTCCCAAACCCTACCCCTAGTGGCGAAATGGAGGGCTGCAACAGTAAGTCATTTTCAAAGATCTATCCACTCAAACAGTAAAAAAAAAAAATGTTAGGGAAAAATTTTAAGTGTCACTAAAAAGGGGTACCAATCGACTCCAAATGGTCTGAAACGTACTCATATACACTTTCTGTGAAAAGGATTTTGGCCTCCTAGGGTTACACTTCGGAAAAAATCAGCTTTTTCATTTTCCCATTCATGATTCCAAACCCTAGGGTTGGGACCTTCTGTACCAACCACACTCTTATAATTCAACCCTAGCCCATTTTCTTTCATAACTCCCAAACCCTACCCCTAGTGGCGAAATGGAGGGCTGCAACAGTAAGTCATTTTCAAAGATCTATCCACTCAAACAGTAAAAAAAAAAAATGTTAGGGAAAAATTTTAAGTGTCACTAAAAAGGGGTACCAATCGACTCCAAATGGTCTGAAACGTACTCATATACTCTTTCTGTGAAAAGGATTTTGGCCTCCTAGGGTTACACTTCGGAAAAAATCAGCTTTTTCATTTTCCCATTCATGATTCCAAACCCTAGGGTTGGGACCTTCTGTACCAACCACACTCTTATAATTCAACCCTAGCCCATTTTCTTTCATAACTCCCAAACCCTACCCCTAGTGGCGAAATGGAGGGCTGCAACAGTAAGTCATTTTCAAAGATCTATCCACTCAAACAGTAAAAAAAAAAAATGTTAGGGAAAAATTTTAAGTGTCACTAAAAAGGGGTACCAATCGACTCCAAATGGTCTGAAACGTACTCATATACACTTTCTGTGAAAAGGATTTTGGCCTCCTAGGGTTACACTTCGGAAAAAATCAGCTTTTTCATTTTCCCATTCATGATTCCAAACCCTAGGGTTGGGACCTTCTGTACCAACCACACTCTTATAATTCAACCCTAGCCCATTTTCTTTCATAACTCCCAAACCCTACCCCTAGTGGCGAAATGGAGGGCTGCAACAGTAAGTCATTTTCAAAGATCTATCCACTCAAACAGTAAAAAAAAAAAATGTTAGGGAAAAATTTTAAGTGTCACTAAAAAGGGGTACCAATCGACTCCAAATGGTCTGAAACGTACTCATATACTCTTTCTGTGACAAGGATTTTGGCCTCCTAGGGTTACACTTCGGAAAAAATCAGCTTTTTCATTTTCCCATTCATGATTCCAAACCCTAGGGTTGGGACCTTCTGTACCAACCACACTCTTATAATTCAACCCTAGCCCATTTTCTTTCATAACTCCCAAACCCTACCCCTAGTGGCGAAATGGAGGGCTGCAACAGTAAGTCATTTTCAAAGATCTATCCACTCAAACAGTAAAAAAAAAAAATGTTAGGGAAAATTTTTAAGTGTTACTAAAAAGGGGTACCAATCGACTCCAAATGGTCTGAAACGTACTCATATACACTTTCTGTGAAAAGGATTTTGGCCTCCTAGGGTTACACTTCGGAAAAAATCAGCTTTTTCATTTTCCCATTCATGATTCCAAACCCTAGGGTTGGGACCTTCTGTACCAACCACACTCTTATAATTCAACCCTAGCCCATTTTCTTTCATAACTCCCAAACCCTACCCCTAGTGGCGAAATGGAGGGCTGCAACAGTAAATCATTTTCAAAGATCTATCCACTCAAACAGTAAAAAAAAAAAATGTTAGGGAAAAATTTTAAGTGTCACTAAAAAGGGGTACCAATCGACTCCAAATGGTCTGAAACGTACTCATATACACTTTCTGTGAAAAGGATTTTGGCCTCCTAGGGTTACACTTCGGAAAAAATCAGCTTTTTATTTTGGCCTCCTAGGGTTAAACTTCGGAAAAAATCAGCTTTTTCATTTTCCCATTCATGATTCCAAACCCTAGGGTTGGGACCTTCTGTACCAACCACACTCTCATAATTCAACCTTAGCGCATTTTCTTTCATAACTCCCAAACCCTACCCCTAGTGGCGAAATGGAGGGCTGCAACAGTAAATCATTTTCAAAGATCTATCCACTCAAACAGTAAAAAAAAAAAAATGTTAGGGAAAAAATTTAAGTGTCACTAAAAGGGGGTACCAATCGACTCCAAATGGTCTGAAACGTACTCATATACACTTTCTGTGAAAAGGATTTTGGCCTCCTAGGGTTACACTTCGGAAAAAATCAGCTTTTTCATTTTCCCATTCATGATTCCAAACCCTAGGGTTGGGACGTTCTGTACCAACCACACTCTCATAATTCAACCTTGGCCCATTTTCTTTCATAACTCCCAAACCCTACCCCTAGTGGCGAAATGGAGGGCTGCAACAGTAAGTCATTTTCAAAGATCTATCCACTCAAACAGTAAAAAAAAAAAAATGTTAGGGAAAAAATTTAAGTGTCACTAAAAGGGGGTACCAATCGACTCCAAATGGTCTGAAACGTACTCATATACACTTTCTGTGAAAAGGATTTTGGCCTCCTAGGGTTAAACTTCGGAAAAAATCAGCTTTTTCATTTTCCCATTCATGATTCCAAACCCTAGGGTTGGGACCTTCTGTACCAACCACACTCTCATAATTCAACCTTAGCGCATTTTCTTTCATAACTCCCAAACCCTACCCCTAGTGGCGAAATGGAGGGCTGCAACAGTAAATCATTTTCAAAGATCTATCCACTCAAACAGTAAAAAAAAAAAAATGTTAGGGAAAAAATTTAAGTGTCACTAAAAGGGGGTACCAATCGACTCCAAATGGTCTGAAACGTACTCATATACACTTTCTGTGAAAAGGATTTTGGCCTCCTAGGGTTACACTTCGGAAAAAATCAGCTTTTTCATTTTCCCATTCATGATTCCAAACCCTAGGGTTGGGACGTTCTGTACCAACCACACTCTCATAATTCAACCTTAGCCCATTTTCTTTCATAACTCCCAAACCCTACCCCTAGTGGCGAAATGGAGGGCTGCAACAGTAAGTCATTTTCAAAGATCTATCCACTCAAACAGTAAAAAAAAAAAAATGTTAGGGAAAAATTTTAAGTGTCACTAAAAGGGGGTACCAATCGACTCCAAATGGTCTGAAACGTACTCATATACACTTTCTGTGAAAAGGATTTTGGCCTCCTAGGGTTAAACTTCGGAAAAAATCAGCTTTTTCATTTTCCCATTCATGATTCCAAACCCTAGGGTTGGGACCTTCTGTACCAACCACACTCTCATAATTCAACCTTAGCGCATTTTCTTTCATAACTCCCAAACCCTACCCCTAGTGGCGAAATGGAGGGCTGCAACAGTAAATCATTTTCAAAGATCTATCCACTCAAACAGTAAAAAAAAAAAATGTTAGGGAAAAAATTTAAGTGTCACTAAAAGGGGGTACCAATCGACTCCAAATGGTCTGAAACGTACTCAAATACACTTTCTGTGAAAAGGATTTTGGCCTCCTAGGGTTACACTTCGGAAAAAATCAGCTTTTTCATTTTCCCATTCATGATTCCAAACCCTAGGGTTGGGACCTTCTGTACCAACCACACTCTTATAATTCAACCCTAGCCCATTTTCTTTCATAACTCCCAAACCCTACCCTTAGTGGCGAAATGGAGGGCTGCAACAGTAAGTCATTTTCAAAGATCCACTCAAACAGTAAAAAAAAAAAAATGTTAGGGAAAAAATTTAAGTGTCACTAAAAGGGGGTACCAATCGACTCCAAATGGTCTGAAACGTACTCATATACACTTTCTGTGAAAAGGATTTTGGCCTCCTAGGGTTACACTTCGGAAAAAATCAGCTTTTTCATTTTCCCATTCATGATTCCAAACCCTAGGGTTGGGACCTTCTGTACCAACCACACTCTTATAATTCAACCTTAGCCCATTTTCTTTCATAACTCCCAAACCCTACCCCTAGTGGCGAAATGGAGGGCTGCAACAGTAAGTCATTTTCAAAGATCTATCCACTCAAACTGTAAAAAAAAAAAATGTTAGGGAAAAATTTTAAGTGTCACTAAAAGGGGGTACCAATCGACTCCAAATGGTCTGAAACGTACTCATATACACTTTCTGTGAAAAGGATTTTGGCCTCCTAGGGTTACACTTCGGAAAAAATCAGCTTTTTCATTTTCCCATTCATGATTCCAAACCCTAGGGTTGGGACCTTCTGTACCAACCACACTCTTATAATTCAACCCTAGCCCATTTTCTTTCATAACTCCCAAACCCTACCCTTAGTGGCGAAATGGAGGGCTGCAACAGTAAGTCATTTTCAAAGATCTATCCACTCAAACAGTAAAAAAAAAAAAATGTTAGGGAAAAAAATTAAGTGTCACTAAAAGGGGGTACCAATCGACTCCAAATGGTCTGAAACGTACTCATATACACTTTCTGTGAAAAGGATTTTGGCCTCCTAGGGTTACACTTCGGAAAAAATCAGATTTTCATTTTCCCATTCATGATTCCAAACCCTAGGGTTGGGACCTTCTGTACCAACCACACTCTTATAATTCAACCCTAGCCCATTTTCTTTCATAACTCCCAAACCCTACCCTTAGTGGCGAAATGGAGGGCTGCAACAGTAAGTCATTTTCAAAGATCTATCCACTCAAACAGTAAAAAAAAAAAAATGTTAGGGAAAAAAATTAAGTGTCACTAAAAGGGGGTACCAATCGACTCCAAATGGTCTGAAACGTACTCATATACACTTTCTGTGAAAAGGATTTTGGCCTCCTAGGGTTACACTTCGGAAAAAATCAGCTTTTTCATTTTCCCATTCATGATTCCAAACCCTAGGGTTGGGACCTTCTGTACCAACCACACTCTCATAATTCAACCTTAGCCCTCCTAGGGTTACACTTCGGAAAAAATCAGCATTTTCATTTTCCCATTCATGATTCCAAACCCTAGGGTTGGGACCTTCTGTACCAACCACACTCTCATAATTCAACCTTAGCCCATTTTCTTTCATAACTCCCAAACCCTACCCCTAGTGGCGAAATGGAGGGCTGCAACAGTAAGTCATTTTCAAAGATCTATCCACTCAAACAGTAAAAAAAAAAAAATGTTAGGGAAAAATTTTAAGTGTCACTAAAAGGGGGTACCAATCGACTCCAAATGGTCTGAAACGTACTCATATACACTTTCTGTGAAAAGGATTTTGGCCTCCTAGGGTTAAACTTCGGAAAAAATCAGCTTTTTCATTTTCCCATTCATGATTCCAAACCCTAGGGTTGGGACCTTCTGTACCAACCACACTCTCATAATTCAACCTTAGCGCATTTTCTTTCATAACTCCCAAACCCTACCCCTAGTGGCGAAATGGAGGGCTGCAACAGTAAATCATTTTCAAAGATCTATCCACTCAAACAGTAAAAAAAAAAAATGTTAGGGAAAAAATTTAAGTGTCACTAAAAGGGGGTACCAATCGACTCCAAATGGTCTGAAACGTACTCAAATACACTTTCTGTGAAAAGGATTTTGGCCTCCTAGGGTTACACTTCGGAAAAAATCAGCTTTTTCATTTTCCCATTCATGATTCCAAACCCTAGGGTTGGGACCTTCTGTACCAACCACACTCTTATAATTCAACCCTAGCCCATTTTCTTTCATAACTCCCAAACCCTACCCTTAGTGGCGAAATGGAGGGCTGCAACAGTAAGTCATTTTCAAAGATCCACTCAAACAGTAAAAAAAAAAAAATGTTAGGGAAAAAATTTAAGTGTCACTAAAAGGGGGTACCAATCGACTCCAAATGGTCTGAAACGTACTCATATACACTTTCTGTGAAAAGGATTTTGGCCTCCTAGGGTTACACTTCGGAAAAAATCAGCTTTTTCATTTTCCCATTCATGATTCCAAACCCTAGGGTTGGGACCTTCTGTACCAACCACACTCTTATAATTCAACCCTAGCCCATTTTCTTTCATAACTCCCAAACCCTACCCTTAGTGGCGAAATGGAGGGCTGCAACAGTAAGTCATTTTCAAAGATCTATCCACTCAAACAGTAAAAAAAAAAAAATGTTAGGGAAAAAATTTAAGTGTCACTAAAAGGGGGTACCAATCGACTCCAAATGGTCTGAAACGTACTCATATACACTTGCTGTGAAAAGGATTTTGGCCTCCTAGGGTTACACTTCGGAAAAAATCAGCTTTTTCATTTTCCCATTCATGATTCCAAACCCTAGGGTTGGGACCTTCTGTACCAACCACACTCTTATAATTCAACCCTAGCCCATTTTATTTCATAACTCCCAAACCTTACCCTTAGTGGCGAAATGGAGGGCTGCAACAGTAAGTCATTTTCAAAGATCTATCCACTCAAACAGTAAAAAAAAAAAAATGTTAGGGAAAAAATTTAAGTGTCACTAAAAGGGGGTACCAATCGACTCCAAATGGTCTGAAACGTACTCATATACACTTTCTGTGAAAAGGATTTTGGCCTCCTAGGGTTACACTTCGGAAAAAATCAGCTTTTTCATTTTCCCATTCATGATTCCAAACCCTAGGGTTGGGACCTTCTGTACCAACCACACTCTTATAATTCAACCCTAGCCCATTTTCTTTCATAACTCCCAAACCCTACCCTTAGTGGCGAAATGGAGGGCTGCAACAGTAAGTCATTTTCAAAGATCTATCCACTCAAACAGTAAAAAAAAAAAAATGTTAGGGAAAAAATTTAAGTGTCACTAAAAGGGGGTACCAATCGACTCCAAATGGTCTGAAACGTACTCATATACACTTTCTGTGAAAAGGATTTTGGCCTCCTAGGGTCACACTTCGGAAAAAATCAGCTTTTTCATTTTCCCATTCATGATTCCAAACCCTAGGGTTGGGACCTTCTGTACCAACCACACTCTTATAATTCAACCCTAGCCCATTTTCTTTCATAACTCCCAAACCCTACCCTTAGTGGCGAAATGGAGGGCTGCAACAGTAAGTCATTTTCAAAGATCTATCCACTCAAACAGTAAAAAAAAAAAAATGTTAGGGAAAAAATTTAAGTGTCACTAAAAGGGGGTACCAATCGACTCCAAATGGTCTGAAACGTACTCATATACACTTGCTGTGAAAAGGATTTTGGCCTCCTAGGGTTACACTTCGGAAAAAATCAGCTTTTTCATTTTCCCATTCATGATTCCAAACCCTAGGGTTGGGACCTTCTGTACCAACCACACTCTTATAATTCAACCCTAGCCCATTTTATTTCATAACTCCCAAACCTTACCCTTAGTGGCGAAATGGAGGGCTGCAACAGTAAGTCATTTTCAAAGATCTATCCACTCAAACAGTAAAAAAAAAAAAATGTTAGGGAAAAAATTTAAGTGTCACTAAAAGGGGGTACCAATCGACTCCAAATGGTCTGAAACGTACTCATATACACTTTCTGTGAAAAGGATTTTGGCCTCCTAGGGTTAAACATCGGAAAAAATCAGCTTTTTCATTTTCCCATTCATGATTCCAAACCCTAGGGTTGGGACCTTCTGTACCAACCACACTCTCATAATTCAACCTTAGCCCATTTTCTTTCATAACTCCCAAACCCTACCCCTAGTGGCGAAATGGAGGGCTGCAACAGTAAGTCATTTTCAAAGATCTATCCACTCAAACAGTAAAAAAAAAAAAATGTTAGGGAAAAATTTTAAGTGTCACTAAAAGGGGGTACCAATCGACTCCAAATGGTCTGAAACGTACTCATATACACTTTCTGTGAAAAGGATTTTGGCCTCCTAGGGTTACACTTCGGAAAAAATCAGCTTTTTCATTTTCCCATTCATGATTCCAAACCCTAGGGTTGGGACCTTCTGTACCAACCACACTCTTATAATTCAACCCTAGCCCATTTTCTTTCATAACTCCCAAACCCTACCCTTAGTGGCGAAATGGAGGGCTGCAACAGTAAGTCATTTTCAAAGATCTATCCACTCAAACAGTAAAAAAAAAAAAATGTTAGGGAAAAAATTTAAGTGTCACTAAAAGGGGGTACCAATCGACTCCAAATGGTCTGAAACGTACTCATATACACTTTCTGTGAAAAGGATTTTGGCCTCCTAGGGTCACACTTCGGAAAAAATCAGCTTTTTCATTTTCCCATTCATGATTCCAAACCCTAGGGTTGGGACCTTCTGTACCAACCACACTCTTATAATTCAACCCTAGCCCATTTTCTTTCATAACTCCCAAACCCTACCCTTAGTGGCGAAATGGAGGGCTGCAACAGTAAGTCATTTTCAAAGATCTATCCACTCAAACAGTAAAAAAAAAAAAATGTTAGGGAAAAAATTTAAGTGTCACTAAAAGGGGGTACCAATCGACTCCAAATGGTCTGAAACGTACTCATATACACTTTCTGTGAAAAGGATTTTGGCCTCCTAGGGTTACACTTCGGAAAAAATCAGCTTTTTCATTTTCCCATTCATGATTCCAAACCCTAGGGTTGGGACCTTCTGTACCAACCACACTCTCATAATTCAACCTTAGCCCATTTTCTTTCATAACTCCCAAACCCTACCCCTAGTGGCGAAATGGAGGGCTGCAACAGTAAGTCATTTTCAAAGATCTATCCACTCAAACAGTAAAAAAAAAAAAATGTTAGGGAAAAATTTTAAGTGTCACTAAAAGGGGGTACCAATCGACTCCAAATGGTCTGAAACGTACTCATATACACTTTCTGTGAAAAGGATTTTGGCCTCCTAGGGTTACACTTCGGAAAAAATCAGCTTTTTCATTTTCCCATTCATGATTCCAAACCCTAGGGTTGGGACCTTCTGTACCAACCACACTCTTATAATTCAACCCTAGCCCATTTTCTTTCATAACTCCCAAACCCTACCCTTAGTGGCGAAATGGAGGGCTGCAACAGTAAGTCATTTTCAAAGATCTATCCACTCAAACAGAAAAAAAAAAAAAATGTTAGGGAAAAAATTTAAGTGTCACTAAAAGGGGGTACCAATCGACTCCAAATGGTCTGAAACGTACTCATATACACTTTCTGTGAAAAGGATTTTGGCCTCCTAGGGTTACACTTCGGAAAAAATCAGCTTTTTCATTTTCCCATTCATGATTCCAAACCCTAGGGTTGGGACCTTCTGTACCAACCACACTCTTATAATTCAACCCTAGCCCATTTTCTTTCATAACTCCCAAACCCTACCCTTAGTGGCGAAATGGAGGGCTGCAACAGTAAGTCATTTTCAAAGATCTATCCACTCAAACAGTAAAAAAAAAAAAATGTTAGGGAAAAAATGTAAGTGTCACTAAAAGGGGGTACCAATCGACTCCAAATGGTCTGAAACGTACTCATATACACTTGCTGTGAAAAGGATTTTGGCCTCCTAGGGTTACACTTCGGAAAAAATCAGCTTTTTCATTTTCCCATTCATGATTCCAAACCCTAGGGTTGGGACCTTCTGTACCAACCACACTCTTATAATTCAACCCTAGCCCATTTTATTTCATAACTCCCAAACCTTACCCTTAGTGGCGAAATGGAGGGCTGCAACAGTAAGTCATTTTCAAAGATCTATCCACTCAAACAGTAAAAAAAAAAAAATGTTAGGGAAAAAATTTAAGTGTCACTAAAAGGGGGTACCAATCGACTCCAAATGGTCTGAAACGTACTCATATACACTTTCTGTGAAAAGGATTTTGGCCTCCTAGGGTTACACTTCGGAAAAAATCAGCTTTTTCATTTTCCCATTCATGATTCCAAACCCTAGGGTTGGGACCTTCTGTACCAACCACACTCTCATAATTCAACCTTAGCCCATTTTCTTTCATAACTCCCAAACCCTACCCCTAGTGGCGAAATGGAGGGCTGCAACAGTAAGTCATTTTCAAAGATCTATCCACTCAAACAGTAAAAAAAAAAAAATGTTAGGGAAAAATTTTAAGTGTCACTAAAAGGGGGTACCAATCGACTCCAAATGGTCTGAAACGTACTCATATACACTTTCTGTGAAAAGGATTTTGGCCTCCTAGGGTTAAACTTCGGAAAAAATCAGCTTTTTCATTTTCCCATTCATGATTCCAAACCCTAGGGTTGGGACCTTCTGTACCAACCACACTCTCATAATTCAACCTTAGCGCATTTTCTTTCATAACTCCCAAACCCTACCCCTAGTGGCGAAATGGAGGGCTGCAACAGTAAATCATTTTCAAAGATCTATCCACTCAAACAGTAAAAAAAAAAAAATGTTAGGGAAAAAATTTAAGTGTCACTAAAAGGGGGTACCAATCGACTCCAAATGGTCTGAAACGTACTCATATACACTTTCTGTGAAAAGGATTTTGGCCTCCTAGGGTTACACTTCGGAAAAAATCAGCTTTTTCATTTTCCCATTCATGATTCCAAACCCTAGGGTTGGGACGTTCTGTACCAACCACACTCTCATAATTCAACCTTAGCCCATTTTCTTTCATAACTCCCAAACCCTACCCCTAGTGGCGAAATGGAGGGCTGCAACAGTAAGTCATTTTCAAAGATCTATCCACTCAAACAGTAAAAAAAAAAAAATGTTAGGGAAAAATTTTAAGTGTCACTAAAAGGGGGTACCAATCGACTCCAAATGGTCTGAAACGTACTCATATACACTTTCTGTGAAAAGGATTTTGGCCTCCTAGGGTTAAACTTCGGAAAAAATCAGCTTTTTCATTTTCCCATTCATGATTCCAAACCCTAGGGTTGGGACCTTCTGTACCAACCACACTCTCATAATTCAACCTTAGCGCATTTTCTTTCATAACTCCCAAACCCTACCCCTAGTGGCGAAATGGAGGGCTGCAACAGTAAATCATTTTCAAAGATCTATCCACTCAAACAGTAAAAAAAAAAAATGTTAGGGAAAAAATTTAAGTGTCACTAAAAGGGGGTACCAATCGACTCCAAATGGTCTGAAACGTACTCAAATACACTTTCTGTGAAAAGGATTTTGGCCTCCTAGGGTTACACTTCGGAAAAAATCAGCTTTTTCATTTTCCCATTCATGATTCCAAACCCTAGGGTTGGGACCTTCTGTACCAACCACACTCTTATAATTCAACCCTAGCCCATTTTCTTTCATAACTCCCAAACCCTACCCTTAGTGGCGAAATGGAGGGCTGCAACAGTAAGTCATTTTCAAAGATCCACTCAAACAGTAAAAAAAAAAAAATGTTAGGGAAAAAATTTAAGTGTCACTAAAAGGGGGTACCAATCGACTCCAAATGGTCTGAAACGTACTCATATACACTTTCTGTGAAAAGGATTTTGGCCTCCTAGGGTTACACTTCGGAAAAAATCAGCTTTTTCATTTTCCCATTCATGATTCCAAACCCTAGGGTTGGGACCTTCTGTACCAACCACACTCTCATAATTCAACCTTAGCCCATTTTCTTTCATAACTCCCAAACCCTACCCCTAGTGGCGAAATGGAGGGCTGCAACAGTAAGTCATTTTCAAAGATCTATCCACTCAAACAGTAAAAAAAAAAAAATGTTAGGGAAAAATTTTAAGTGTCACTAAAAGGGGGTACCAATCGACTCCAAATGGTCTGAAACGTACTCATATACACTTTCTGTGAAAAGGATTTTGGCCTCCTAGGGTTAAACTTCGGAAAAAATCAGCTTTTTCATTTTCCCATTCATGATTCCAAACCCTAGGGTTGGGACCTTCTGTACCAACCACACTCTCATAATTCAACCTTAGCGCATTTTCTTTCATAACTCCCAAACCCTACCCCTAGTGGCGAAATGGAGGGCTGCAACAGTAAATCATTTTCAAAGATCTATCCACTCAAACAGTAAAAAAAAAAAAATGTTAGGGAAAAAATTTAAGTGTCACTAAAAGGGGGTACCAATCGACTCCAAATGGTCTGAAACGTACTCATATACACTTTCTGTGAAAAGGATTTTGGCCTCCTAGGGTTACACTTCGGAAAAAATCAGCTTTTTCATTTTCCCATTCATGATTCCAAACCCTAGGGTTGGGACGTTCTGTACCAACCACACTCTCATAATTCAACCTTAGCCCATTTTCTTTCATAACTCCCAAACCCTACCCCTAGTGGCGAAATGGAGGGCTGCAACAGTAAGTCATTTTCAAAGATCTATCCACTCAAACAGTAAAAAAAAAAAAATGTTAGGGAAAAATTTTAAGTGTCACTAAAAGGGGGTACCAATCGACTCCAAATGGTCTGAAACGTACTCATATACACTTTCTGTGAAAAGGATTTTGGCCTCCTAGGGTTAAACTTCGGAAAAAATCAGCTTTTTCATTTTCCCATTCATGATTCCAAACCCTAGGGTTGGGACCTTCTGTACCAACCACACTCTCATAATTCAACCTTAGCGCATTTTCTTTCATAACTCCCAAACCCTACCCCTAGTGGCGAAATGGAGGGCTGCAACAGTAAATCATTTTCAAAGATCTATCCACTCAAACAGTAAAAAAAAAAAATGTTAGGGAAAAAATTTAAGTGTCACTAAAAGGGGGTACCAATCGACTCCAAATGGTCTGAAACGTACTCAAATACACTTTCTGTGAAAAGGATTTTGGCCTCCTAGGGTTACACTTCGGAAAAAATCAGCTTTTTCATTTTCCCATTCATGATTCCAAACCCTAGGGTTGGGACCTTCTGTACCAACCACACTCTTATAATTCAACCCTAGCCCATTTTCTTTCATAACTCCCAAACCCTACCCTTAGTGGCGAAATGGAGGGCTGCAACAGTAAGTCATTTTCAAAGATCCACTCAAACAGTAAAAAAAAAAAAATGTTAGGGAAAAAATTTAAGTGTCACTAAAAGGGGGTACCAATCGACTCCAAATGGTCTGAAACGTACTCATATACACTTTCTGTGAAAAGGATTTTGGCCTCCTAGGGTTACACTTCGGAAAAAATCAGCTTTTTCATTTTCCCATTCATGATTCCAAACCCTAGGGTTGGGACCTTCTGTACCAACCACACTCTTATAATTCAACCTTAGCCCATTTTCTTTCATAACTCCCAAACCCTACCCCTAGTGGCGAAATGGAGGGCTGCAACAGTAAGTCATTTTCAAAGATCTATCCACTCAAACAGTAAAAAAAAAAAATGTTAGGGAAAAATTTTAAGTGTCACTAAAAGGGGGTACCAATCGACTCCAAATGGTCTGAAACGTACTCATATACACTTTCTGTGAAAAGGATTTTGGCCTCCTAGGGTTACACTTCGGAAAAAATCAGCTTTTTCATTTTCCCATTCATGATTCCAAACCCTAGGGTTGGGACCTTCTGTACCAACCACACTCTTATAATTCAACCCTAGCCCATTTTCTTTCATAACTCCCAAACCCTACCCTTAGTGGCGAAATGGAGGGCTGCAACAGTAAGTCATTTTCAAAGATCTATCCACTCAAACAGTAAAAAAAAAAAAATGTTAGGGAAAAAAATTAAGTGTCACTAAAAGGGGGTACCAATCGACTCCAAATGGTCTGAAACGTACTCATATACACTTTCTGTGAAAAGGATTTTGGCCTCCTAGGGTTACACTTCGGAAAAAATCAGATTTTCATTTTCCCATTCATGATTCCAAACCCTAGGGTTGGGACCTTCTGTACCAACCACACTCTTATAATTCAACCCTAGCCCATTTTCTTTCATAACTCCCAAACCCTACCCTTAGTGGCGAAATGGAGGGCTGCAACAGTAAGTCATTTTCAAAGATCTATCCACTCAAACAGTAAAAAAAAAAAAATGTTAGGGAAAAAAATTAAGTGTCACTAAAAGGGGGTACCAATCGACTCCAAATGGTCTGAAACGTACTCATATACACTTTCTGTGAAAAGGATTTTGGCCTCCTAGGGTTACACTTCGGAAAAAATCAGCTTTTTCATTTTCCCATTCATGATTCCAAACCCTAGGGTTGGGACCTTCTGTACCAACCACACTCTCATAATTCAACCTTAGCCCATTTTCTTTCATAACTCCCAAACCCTACCCCTAGTGGCGAAATGGAGGGCTGCAACAGTAAGTCATTTTCAAAGATCTATCCACTCAAACAGTAAAAAAAAAAAAATGTTAGGGAAAAATTTTAAGTGTCACTAAAAGGGGGTACCAATCGACTCCAAATGGTCTGAAACGTACTCATATACACTTTCTGTGAAAAGGATTTTGGCCTCCTAGGGTTACACTTCGGAAAAAATCAGCATTTTCATTTTCCCATTCATGATTCCAAACCCTAGGGTTGGGACCTTCTGTACCAACCACACTCTCATAATTCAACCTTAGCCCATTTTCTTTCATAACTCCCAAACCCTACCCCTAGTGGCGAAATGGAGGGCTGCAACAGTAAGTCATTTTCAAAGATCTATCCACTCAAACAGTAAAAAAAAAAAAATGTTAGGGAAAAATTTTAAGTGTCACTAAAAGGGGGTACCAATCGACTCCAAATGGTCTGAAACGTACTCATATACACTTTCTGTGAAAAGGATTTTGGCCTCCTAGGGTTAAACTTCGGAAAAAATCAGCTTTTTCATTTTCCCATTCATGATTCCAAACCCTAGGGTTGGGACCTTCTGTACCAACCACACTCTCATAATTCAACCTTAGCGCATTTTCTTTCATAACTCCCAAACCCTACCCCTAGTGGCGAAATGGAGGGCTGCAACAGTAAATCATTTTCAAAGATCTATCCACTCAAACAGTAAAAAAAAAAAATGTTAGGGAAAAAATTTAAGTGTCACTAAAAGGGGGTACCAATCGACTCCAAATGGTCTGAAACGTACTCAAATACACTTTCTGTGAAAAGGATTTTGGCCTCCTAGGGTTACACTTCGGAAAAAATCAGCTTTTTCATTTTCCCATTCATGATTCCAAACCCTAGGGTTGGGACCTTCTGTACCAACCACACTCTTATAATTCAACCCTAGCCCATTTTCTTTCATAACTCCCAAACCCTACCCTTAGTGGCGAAATGGAGGGCTGCAACAGTAAGTCATTTTCAAAGATCCACTCAAACAGTAAAAAAAAAAAAATGTTAGGGAAAAAATTTAAGTGTCACTAAAAGGGGGTACCAATCGACTCCAAATGGTCTGAAACGTACTCATATACACTTTCTGTGAAAAGGATTTTGGCCTCCTAGGGTTACACTTCGGAAAAAATCAGCTTTTTCATTTTCCCATTCATGATTCCAAACCCTAGGGTTGGGACCTTCTGTACCAACCACACTCTCATAATTCAACCTTAGCGCATTTTCTTTCATAACTCCCAAACCCTACCCCTAGTGGCGAAATGGAGGGCTGCAACAGTAAATCATTTTCAAAGATCTATCCACTCAAACAGTAAAAAAAAAAAAATGTTAGGGAAAAAATTTAAGTGTCACTAAAAGGGGGTACCAATCGACTCCAAATGGTCTGAAACGTACTCATATACACTTTCTGTGAAAAGGATTTTGGCCTCCTAGGGTTACACTTCGGAAAAAATCAGCTTTTTTATTTTCCCATTCATGATTCCAAACCCTAGGGTTGGGACGTTCTGTACCAACCACACTCTCATAATTCAACCTTAGCCCATTTTCTTTCATAACTCCCAAACCCTACCCCTAGTGGCGAAATGGAGGGCTGCAACAGTAAGTCATTTTCAAAGATCTATCCACTCAAACAGTAAAAAAAAAAAAATGTTAGGGAAAAATTTTAAGTGTCACTAAAAGGGGGTACCAATCGACTCCAAATGGTCTGAAACGTACTCATATACACTTTCTGTGAAAAGGATTTTGGCCTCCTAGGGTTAAACTTCGGAAAAAATCAGCTTTTTCATTTTCCCATTCATGATTCCAAACCCTAGGGTTGGGACCTTCTGTACCAACCACACTCTCATAATTCAACCTTAGCGCATTTTCTTTCATAACTCCCAAACCCTACCCCTAGTGGCGAAATGGAGGGCTGCAACAGTAAATCATTTTCAAAGATCTATCCACTCAAACAGTAAAAAAAAAAAATGTTAGGGAAAAAATTTAAGTGTCACTAAAAGGGGGTACCAATCGACTCCAAATGGTCTGAAACGTACTCAAATACACTTTCTGTGAAAAGGATTTTGGCCTCCTAGGGTTACACTTCGGAAAAAATCAGCTTTTTCATTTTCCCATTCATGATTCCAAACCCTAGGGTTGGGACCTTCTGTACCAACCACACTCTTATAATTCAACCCTAGCCCATTTTCTTTCATAACTCCCAAACCCTACCCTTAGTGGCGAAATGGAGGGCTGCAACAGTAAGTCATTTTCAAAGATCCACTCAAACAGTAAAAAAAAAAAAATGTTAGGGAAAAAATTTAAGTGTCACTAAAAGGGGGTACCAATCGACTCCAAATGGTCTGAAACGTACTCATATACACTTTCTGTGAAAAGGATTTTGGCCTCCTAGGGTTACACTTCGGAAAAAATCAGCTTTTTCATTTTCCCATTCATGATTCCAAACCCTAGGGTTGGGACCTTCTGTACCAACCACACTCTTATAATTCAACCCTAGCCCATTTTCTTTCATAACTCCCAAACCCTACCCTTAGTGGCGAAATGGAGGGCTGCAACAGTAAGTCATTTTCAAAGATCTATCCACTCAAACAGTAAAAAAAAAAAAATGTTAGGGAAAAAAATTAAGTGTCACTAAAAGGGGGTACCAATCGACTCCAAATGGTCTGAAACGTACTCATATACACTTTCTGTGAAAAGGATTTTGGCCTCCTAGGGTTACACTTCGGAAAAAATCAGATTTTCATTTTCCCATTCATGATTCCAAACCCTAGGGTTGGGACCTTCTGTACCAACCACACTCTTATAATTCAACCCTAGCCCATTTTCTTTCATAACTCCCAAACCCTACCCTTAGTGGCGAAATGGAGGGCTGCAACAGTAAGTCATTTTCAAAGATCTATCCACTCAAACAGTAAAAAAAAAAAAATGTTAGGGAAAAAAATTAAGTGTCACTAAAAGGGGGTACCAATCGACTCCAAATGGTCTGAAACGTACTCATATACACTTTCTGTGAAAAGGATTTTGGCCTCCTAGGGTTACACTTCGGAAAAAATCAGCTTTTTCATTTTCCCATTCATGATTCCAAACCCTAGGGTTGGGACCTTCTGTACCAACCACACTCTCATAATTCAACCTTAGCCCATTTTCTTTCATAACTCCCAAACCCTACCCCTAGTGGCGAAATGGAGGGCTGCAACAGTAAGTCATTTTCAAAGATCTATCCACTCAAACAGTAAAAAAAAAAAAATGTTAGGGAAAAATTTTAAGTGTCACTAAAAGGGGGTACCAATCGACTCCAAATGGTCTGAAACGTACTCATATACACTTTCTGTGAAAAGGATTTTGGCCTCCTAGGGTTACACTTCGGAAAAAATCAGCATTTTCATTTTCCCATTCATGATTCCAAACCCTAGGGTTGGGACCTTCTGTACCAACCACACTCTCATAATTCAACCTTAGCCCATTTTCTTTCATAACTCCCAAACCCTACCCCTAGTGGCGAAATGGAGGGCTGCAACAGTAAGTCATTTTCAAAGATCTATCCACTCAAACAGTAAAAAAAAAAAAATGTTAGGGAAAAATTTTAAGTGTCACTAAAAGGGGGTACCAATCGACTCCAAATGGTCTGAAACGTACTCAAATACACTTTCTGTGAAAAGGATTTTGGCCTCCTAGGGTTACACTTCGGAAAAAATCAGCTTTTTCATTTTCCCATTCATGATTCCAAACCCTAGGGTTGGGACCTTCTGTACCAACCACACTCTTATAATTCAACCCTAGCCCATTTTCTTTCATAACTCCCAAACCCTACCCTTAGTGGCGAAATGGAGGGCTGCAACAGTAAGTCATTTTCAAAGATCTATCCACTCAAACAGTAAAAAAAAAAAAATGTTAGGGAAAAAAATTAAGTGTCACTAAAAGGGGGTACCAATCGACTCCAAATGGTCTGAAACGTACTCATATACACTTTCTGTGAAAAGGATTTTGGCCTCCTAGGGTTACACTTCGGAAAAAATCAGCTTTTTCATTTTCCCATTCATGATTCCAAACCCTAGGGTTGGGACCTTCTGTACCAACCACACTCTCATAATTCAACCTTAGCCCATTTTCTTTCATAACTCCCAAACCCTACCCCTAGTGGCGAAATGGAGGGCTGCAACAGTAAGTCATTTTCAAAGATCTATCCACTCAAACAGTAAAAAAAAAAAAATGTTAGGGAAAAATTTTAAGTGTCACTAAAAGGGGGTACCAATCGACTCCAAATGGTCTGAAACGTACTCATATACACTTTCTGTGAAAAGGATTTTGGCCTCCTAGGGTTACACTTCGGAAAAAATCAGCATTTTCATTTTCCCATTCATGATTCCAAACCCTAGGGTTGGGACCTTCTGTACCAACCACACTCTCATAATTCAACCTTAGCCCATTTTCTTTCATAACTCCCAAACCCTACCCCTAGTGGCGAAATGGAGGGCTGCAACAGTAAGTCATTTTCAAAGATCTATCCACTCAAACAGTAAAAAAAAAAAAATGTTAGGGAAAAATTTTAAGTGTCACTAAAAGGGGGTACCAATCGACTCCAAATGGTCTGAAACGTACTCATATACACTTTCTGTGAAAAGGATTTTGGCCTCCTAGGGTTAAACTTCGGAAAAAATCAGCTTTTTCATTTTCCCATTCATGATTCCAAACCCTAGGGTTGGGACCTTCTGTACCAACCACACTCTCATAATTCAACCTTAGCGCATTTTCTTTCATAACTCCCAAACCCTACCCCTAGTGGCGAAATGGAGGGCTGCAACAGTAAATCATTTTCAAAGATCTATCCACTCAAACAGTAAAAAAAAAAAATGTTAGGGAAAAAATTTAAGTGTCACTAAAAGGGGGTACCAATCGACTCCAAATGGTCTGAAACGTACTCAAATACACTTTCTGTGAAAAGGATTTTGGCCTCCTAGGGTTACACTTCGGAAAAAATCAGCTTTTTCATTTTCCCATTCATGATTCCAAACCCTAGGGTTGGGACCTTCTGTACCAACCACACTCTTATAATTCAACCCTAGCCCATTTTCTTTCATAACTCCCAAACCCTACCCTTAGTGGCGAAATGGAGGGCTGCAACAGTAAGTCATTTTCAAAGATCCACTCAAACAGTAAAAAAAAAAAAATGTTAGGGAAAAAATTTAAGTGTCACTAAAAGGGGGTACCAATCGACTCCAAATGGTCTGAAACGTACTCATATACACTTTCTGTGAAAAGGATTTTGGCCTCCTAGGGTTACACTTCGGAAAAAATCAGCGTTTTCATTTTCCCATTCATGATTCCAAACCCTAGGGTTGGGACCTTCTGTACCAACCACACTCTTATAATTCAACCCTAGCCCATTTTCTTTCATAACTCCCAAACCCTACCCTTAGTGGCGAAATGGAGGGCTGCAACAGTAAGTCATTTTCAAAGATCTATCCACTCAAACAGTAAAAAAAAAAAAAATGTTAGGGAAAAAAATTAAGTGTCACTAAAAGGGGGTACCAATCGACTCCAAATGGTCTGAAACGTACTCATATACACTTTCTGTGAAAAGGATTTTGGCCTCCTAGGGTTACACTTCGGAAAAAATCAGCTTTTTCATTTTCCCATTCATGATTCCAAACCCTAGGGTTGGGACCTTCTGTACCAACCACACTCTCATAATTCAACCTTAGCCCATTTTCTTTCATAACTCCCAAACCCTACCCCTAGTGGCGAAATGGAGGGCTGCAACAGTAAGTCATTTTCAAAGATCTATCCACTCAAACAGTAAAAAAAAAAAAATGTTAGGGAAAAATTTTAAGTGTCACTAAAAGGGGGTACCAATCGACTCCAAATGGTCTGAAACGTACTCATATACACTTTCTGTGAAAAGGATTTTGGCCTCCTAGGGTTAAACTTCGGAAAAAATCAGCTTTTTCATTTTCCCATTCATGATTCCAAACCCTAGGGTTGGGACCTTCTGTACCAACCACACTCTCATAATTCAACCTTAGCGCATTTTCTTTCATAACTCCCAAACCCTACCCCTAGTGGCGAAATGGAGGGCTGCAACAGTAAATCATTTTCAAAGATCTATCCACTCAAACAGTAAAAAAAAAAAAATGTTAGGGAAAAAATTTAAGTGTCACTAAAAGGGGGTACCAATCGACTCCAAATGGTCTGAAACGTACTCATATACACTTTCTGTGAAAAGGATTTTGGCCTCCTAGGGTTACACTTCGGAAAAAATCAGCTTTTTCATTTTCCCATTCATGATTCCAAACCCTAGGGTTGGGACGTTCTGTACCAACCACACTCTCATAATTCAACCTTAGCCCATTTTCTTTCATAACTCCCAAACCCTACCCCTAGTGGCGAAATGGAGGGCTGCAACAGTAAGTCATTTTCAAAGATCTATCCACTCAAACAGTAAAAAAAAAAAAATGTTAGGGAAAAATTTTAAGTGTCACTAAAAGGGGGTACCAATCGACTCCAAATGGTCTGAAACGTACTCATATACACTTTCTGTGAAAAGGATTTTGGCCTCCTAGGGTTAAACTTCGGAAAAAATCAGCTTTTTCATTTTCCCATTCATGATTCCAAACCCTAGGGTTGGGACCTTCTGTACCAACCACACTCTCATAATTCAACCTTAGCGCATTTTCTTTCATAACTCCCAAACCCTACCCCTAGTGGCGAAATGGAGGGCTGCAACAGTAAATCATTTTCAAAGATCTATCCACTCAAACAGTAAAAAAAAAAAATGTTAGGGAAAAAATTTAAGTGTCACTAAAAGGGGGTACCAATCGACTCCAAATGGTCTGAAACGTACTCAAATACACTTTCTGTGAAAAGGATTTTGGCCTCCTAGGGTTACACTTCGGAAAAAATCAGCTTTTTCATTTTCCCATTCATGATTCCAAACCCTAGGGTTGGGACCTTCTGTACCAACCACACTCTTATAATTCAACCCTAGCCCATTTTCTTTCATAACTCCCAAACCCTACCCTTAGTGGCGAAATGGAGGGCTGCAACAGTAAGTCATTTTCAAAGATCCACTCAAACAGTAAAAAAAAAAAAATGTTAGGGAAAAAATTTAAGTGTCACTAAAAGGGGGTACCAATCGACTCCAAATGGTCTGAAACGTACTCATATACACTTTCTGTGAAAAGGATTTTGGCCTCCTAGGGTTACACTTCGGAAAAAATCAGCTTTTTCATTTTCCCATTCATGATTCCAAACCCTAGGGTTGGGACCTTCTGTACCAACCACACTCTTATAATTCAACCTTAGCCCATTTTCTTTCATAACTCCCAAACCCTACCCCTAGTGGCGAAATGGAGGGCTGCAACAGTAAGTCATTTTCAAAGATCTATCCACTCAAACAGTAAAAAAAAAAAATGTTAGGGAAAAATTTTAAGTGTCACTAAAAGGGGGTACCAATCGACTCCAAATGGTCTGAAACGTACTCATATACACTTTCTGTGAAAAGGATTTTGGCCTCCTAGGGTTACACTTCGGAAAAAATCAGCTTTTTCATTTTCCCATTCATGATTCCAAACCCTAGGGTTGGGACCTTCTGTACCAACCACACTCTTATAATTCAACCCTAGCCCATTTTCTTTCATAACTCCCAAACCCTACCCTTAGTGGCGAAATGGAGGGCTGCAACAGTAAGTCATTTTCAAAGATCTATCCACTCAAACAGTAAAAAAAAAAAAATGTTAGGGAAAAAAATTAAGTGTCACTAAAAGGGGGTACCAATCGACTCCAAATGGTCTGAAACGTACTCATATACACTTTCTGTGAAAAGGATTTTGGCCTCCTAGGGTTACACTTCGGAAAAAATCAGCTTTTTCATTTTCCCATTCATGATTCCAAACCCTAGGGTTGGGACCTTCTGTACCAACCACACTCTCATAATTCAACCTTAGCGCATTTTCTTTCATAACTCCCAAACCCTACCCCTAGTGGCGAAATGGAGGGCTGCAACAGTAAATCATTTTCAAAGATCTATCCACTCAAACAGTAAAAAAAAAAAATGTTAGGGAAAAAATTTAAGTGTCACTAAAAGGGGGTACCAATCGACTCCAAATGGTCTGAAACGTACTCAAATACACTTTCTGTGAAAAGGATTTTGGCCTCCTAGGGTTACACTTCGGAAAAAATCAGCTTTTTCATTTTCCCATTCATGATTCCAAACCCTAGGGTTGGGACCTTCTGTACCAACCACACTCTTATAATTCAACCCTAGCCCATTTTCTTTCATAACTCCCAAACCCTACCCTTAGTGGCGAAATGGAGGGCTGCAACAGTAAGTCATTTTCAAAGATCCACTCAAACAGTAAAAAAAAAAAAATGTTAGGGAAAAAATTTAAGTGTCACTAAAAGGGGGTACCAATCGACTCCAAATGGTCTGAAACGTACTCATATACACTTTCTGTGAAAAGGATTTTGGCCTCCTAGGGTTACACTTCGGAAAAAATCAGCTTTTTCATTTTCCCATTCATGATTCCAAACCCTAGGGTTGGGACCTTCTGTACCAACCACACTCTTATAATTCAACCTTAGCCCATTTTCTTTCATAACTCCCAAACCCTACCCCTAGTGGCGAAATGGAGGGCTGCAACAGTAAGTCATTTTCAAAGATCTATCCACTCAAACAGTAAAAAAAAAAAATGTTAGGGAAAAATTTTAAGTGTCACTAAAAGGGGGTACCAATCGACTCCAAATGGTCTGAAACGTACTCATATACACTTTCTGTGAAAAGGATTTTGGCCTCCTAGGGTTACACTTCGGAAAAAATCAGCTTTTTCATTTTCCCATTCATGATTCCAAACCCTAGGGTTGGGACCTTCTGTACCAACCACACTCTTATAATTCAACCCTAGCCCATTTTCTTTCATAACTCCCAAACCCTACCCTTAGTGGCGAAATGGAGGGCTGCAACAGTAAGTCATTTTCAAAGATCTATCCACTCAAACAGTAAAAAAAAAAAAATGTTAGGGAAAAAAATTAAGTGTCACTAAAAGGGGGTACCAATCGACTCCAAATGGTCTGAAACGTACTCATATACACTTTCTGTGAAAAGGATTTTGGCCTCCTAGGGTTACACTTCGGAAAAAATCAGATTTTCATTTTCCCATTCATGATTCCAAACCCTAGGGTTGGGACCTTCTGTACCAACCACACTCTTATAATTCAACCCTAGCCCATTTTCTTTCATAACTCCCAAACCCTACCCTTAGTGGCGAAATGGAGGGCTGCAACAGTAAGTCATTTTCAAAGATCTATCCACTCAAACAGTAAAAAAAAAAAAATGTTAGGGAAAAAAATTAAGTGTCACTAAAAGGGGGTACCAATCGACTCCAAATGGTCTGAAACGTACTCATATACACTTTCTGTGAAAAGGATTTTGGCCTCCTAGGGTTACACTTCGGAAAAAATCAGCTTTTTCATTTTCCCATTCATGATTCCAAACCCTAGGGTTGGGACCTTCTGTACCAACCACACTCTCATAATTCAACCTTAGCCCATTTTCTTTCATAACTCCCAAACCCTACCCCTAGTGGCGAAATGGAGGGCTGCAACAGTAAGTCATTTTCAAAGATCTATCCACTCAAACAGTAAAAAAAAAAAAATGTTAGGGAAAAATTTTAAGTGTCACTAAAAGGGGGTACCAATCGACTCCAAATGGTCTGAAACGTACTCATATACACTTTCTGTGAAAAGGATTTTGGCCTCCTAGGGTTACACTTCGGAAAAAATCAGCATTTTCATTTTCCCATTCATGATTCCAAACCCTAGGGTTGGGACCTTCTGTACCAACCACACTCTCATAATTCAACCTTAGCCCATTTTCTTTCATAACTCCCAAACCCTACCCCTAGTGGCGAAATGGAGGGCTGCAACAGTAAGTCATTTTCAAAGATCTATCCACTCAAACAGTAAAAAAAAAAAAATGTTAGGGAAAAATTTTAAGTGTCACTAAAAGGGGGTACCAATCGACTCCAAATGGTCTGAAACGTACTCAAATACACTTTCTGTGAAAAGGATTTTGGCCTCCTAGGGTTACACTTCGGAAAAAATCAGCTTTTTCATTTTCCCATTCATGATTCCAAACCCTAGGGTTGGGACCTTCTGTACCAACCACACTCTTATAATTCAACCCTAGCCCATTTTCTTTCATAACTCCCAAACCCTACCCTTAGTGGCGAAATGGAGGGCTGCAACAGTAAGTCATTTTCAAAGATCTATCCACTCAAACAGTAAAAAAAAAAAAATGTTAGGGAAAAAAATTAAGTGTCACTAAAAGGGGGTACCAATCGACTCCAAATGGTCTGAAACGTACTCATATACACTTTCTGTGAAAAGGATTTTGGCCTCCTAGGGTTACACTTCGGAAAAAATCAGCTTTTTCATTTTCCCATTCATGATTCCAAACCCTAGGGTTGGGACCTTCTGTACCAACCACACTCTCATAATTCAACCTTAGCCCATTTTCTTTCATAACTCCCAAACCCTACCCCTAGTGGCGAAATGGAGGGCTGCAACAGTAAGTCATTTTCAAAGATCTATCCACTCAAACAGTAAAAAAAAAAAAATGTTAGGGAAAAATTTTAAGTGTCACTAAAAGGGGGTACCAATCGACTCCAAATGGTCTGAAACGTACTCATATACACTTTCTGTGAAAAGGATTTTGGCCTCCTAGGGTTACACTTCGGAAAAAATCAGCATTTTCATTTTCCCATTCATGATTCCAAACCCTAGGGTTGGGACCTTCTGTACCAACCACACTCTCATAATTCAACCTTAGCCCATTTTCTTTCATAACTCCCAAACCCTACCCCTAGTGGCGAAATGGAGGGCTGCAACAGTAAGTCATTTTCAAAGATCTATCCACTCAAACAGTAAAAAAAAAAAAATGTTAGGGAAAAATTTTAAGTGTCACTAAAAGGGGGTACCAATCGACTCCAAATGGTCTGAAACGTACTCATATACACTTTCTGTGAAAAGGATTTTGGCCTCCTAGGGTTAAACTTCGGAAAAAATCAGCTTTTTCATTTTCCCATTCATGATTCCAAACCCTAGGGTTGGGACCTTCTGTACCAACCACACTCTCATAATTCAACCTTAGCGCATTTTCTTTCATAACTCCCAAACCCTACCCCTAGTGGCGAAATGGAGGGCTGCAACAGTAAATCATTTTCAAAGATCTATCCACTCAAACAGTAAAAAAAAAAAATGTTAGGGAAAAAATTTAAGTGTCACTAAAAGGGGGTACCAATCGACTCCAAATGGTCTGAAACGTACTCAAATACACTTTCTGTGAAAAGGATTTTGGCCTCCTAGGGTTACACTTCGGAAAAAATCAGCTTTTTCATTTTCCCATTCATGATTCCAAACCCTAGGGTTGGGACCTTCTGTACCAACCACACTCTTATAATTCAACCCTAGCCCATTTTCTTTCATAACTCCCAAACCCTACCCTTAGTGGCGAAATGGAGGGCTGCAACAGTAAGTCATTTTCAAAGATCCACTCAAACAGTAAAAAAAAAAAAATGTTAGGGAAAAAATTTAAGTGTCACTAAAAGGGGGTACCAATCGACTCCAAATGGTCTGAAACGTACTCATATACACTTTCTGTGAAAAGGATTTTGGCCTCCTAGGGTTACACTTCGGAAAAAATCAGCGTTTTCATTTTCCCATTCATGATTCCAAACCCTAGGGTTGGGACCTTCTGTACCAACCACACTCTTATAATTCAACCCTAGCCCATTTTCTTTCATAACTCCCAAACCCTACCCTTAGTGGCGAAATGGAGGGCTGCAACAGTAAGTCATTTTCAAAGATCTATCCACTCAAACAGTAAAAAAAAAAAAATGTTAGGGAAAAAAATTAAGTGTCACTAAAAGGGGGTACCAATCGACTCCAAATGGTCTGAAACGTACTCATATACACTTTCTGTGAAAAGGATTTTGGCCTCCTAGGGTTACACTTCGGAAAAAATCAGATTTTCATTTTCCCATTCATGATTCCAAACCCTAGGGTTGGGACCTTCTGTACCAACCACACTCTTATAATTCAACCCTAGCCCATTTTCTTTCATAACTCCCAAACCCTACCCTTAGTGGCGAAATGGAGGGCTGCAACAGTAAGTCATTTTCAAAGATCTATCCACTCAAACAGTAAAAAAAAAAAAATGTTAGGGAAAAAAATTAAGTGTCACTAAAAGGGGGTACCAATCGACTCCAAATGGTCTGAAACGTACTCATATACACTTTCTGTGAAAAGGATTTTGGCCTCCTAGGGTTACACTTCGGAAAAAATCAGCTTTTTCATTTTCCCATTCATGATTCCAAACCCTAGGGTTGGGACCTTCTGTACCAACCACACTCTCATAATTCAACCTTAGCCCATTTTCTTTCATAACTCCCAAACCCTACCCCTAGTGGCGAAATGGAGGGCTGCAACAGTAAGTCATTTTCAAAGATCTATCCACTCAAACAGTAAAAAAAAAAAAATGTTAGGGAAAAATTTTAAGTGTCACTAAAAGGGGGTACCAATCGACTCCAAATGGTCTGAAACGTACTCATATACACTTTCTGTGAAAAGGATTTTGGCCTCCTAGGGTTACACTTCGGAAAAAATCAGCATTTTCATTTTCCCATTCATGATTCCAAACCCTAGGGTTGGGACCTTCTGTACCAACCACACTCTCATAATTCAACCTTAGCCCATTTTCTTTCATAACTCCCAAACCCTACCCCTAGTGGCGAAATGGAGGGCTGCAACAGTAAGTCATTTTCAAAGATCTATCCACTCAAACAGTAAAAAAAAAAAAATGTTAGGGAAAAATTTTAAGTGTCACTAAAAGGGGGTACCAATCGACTCCAAATGGTCTGAAACGTACTCAAATACACTTTCTGTGAAAAGGATTTTGGCCTCCTAGGGTTACACTTCGGAAAAAATCAGCTTTTTCATTTTCCCATTCATGATTCCAAACCCTAGGGTTGGGACCTTCTGTACCAACCACACTCTTATAATTCAACCCTAGCCCATTTTCTTTCATAACTCCCAAACCCTACCCTTAGTGGCGAAATGGAGGGCTGCAACAGTAAGTCATTTTCAAAGATCTATCCACTCAAACAGTAAAAAAAAAAAAATGTTAGGGAAAAAAATTAAGTGTCACTAAAAGGGGGTACCAATCGACTCCAAATGGTCTGAAACGTACTCATATACACTTTCTGTGAAAAGGATTTTGGCCTCCTAGGGTTACACTTCGGAAAAAATCAGCTTTTTCATTTTCCCATTCATGATTCCAAACCCTAGGGTTGGGACCTTCTGTACCAACCACACTCTCATAATTCAACCTTAGCCCATTTTCTTTCATAACTCCCAAACCCTACCCCTAGTGGCGAAATGGAGGGCTGCAACAGTAAGTCATTTTCAAAGATCTATCCACTCAAACAGTAAAAAAAAAAAAATGTTAGGGAAAAATTTTAAGTGTCACTAAAAGGGGGTACCAATCGACTCCAAATGGTCTGAAACGTACTCATATACACTTTCTGTGAAAAGGATTTTGGCCTCCTAGGGTTACACTTCGGAAAAAATCAGCATTTTCATTTTCCCATTCATGATTCCAAACCCTAGGGTTGGGACCTTCTGTACCAACCACACTCTCATAATTCAACCTTAGCCCATTTTCTTTCATAACTCCCAAACCCTACCCCTAGTGGCGAAATGGAGGGCTGCAACAGTAAGTCATTTTCAAAGATCTATCCACTCAAACAGTAAAAAAAAAAAAATGTTAGGGAAAAATTTTAAGTGTCACTAAAAGGGGGTACCAATCGACTCCAAATGGTCTGAAACGTACTCATATACACTTTCTGTGAAAAGGATTTTGGCCTCCTAGGGTTAAACTTCGGAAAAAATCAGCTTTTTCATTTTCCCATTCATGATTCCAAACCCTAGGGTTGGGACCTTCTGTACCAACCACACTCTCATAATTCAACCTTAGCGCATTTTCTTTCATAACTCCCAAACCCTACCCCTAGTGGCGAAATGGAGGGCTGCAACAGTAAATCATTTTCAAAGATCTATCCACTCAAACAGTAAAAAAAAAAAATGTTAGGGAAAAAATTTAAGTGTCACTAAAAGGGGGTACCAATCGACTCCAAATGGTCTGAAACGTACTCAAATACACTTTCTGTGAAAAGGATTTTGGCCTCCTAGGGTTACACTTCGGAAAAAATCAGCTTTTTCATTTTCCCATTCATGATTCCAAACCCTAGGGTTGGGACCTTCTGTACCAACCACACTCTTATAATTCAACCCTAGCCCATTTTCTTTCATAACTCCCAAACCCTACCCTTAGTGGCGAAATGGAGGGCTGCAACAGTAAGTCATTTTCAAAGATCCACTCAAACAGTAAAAAAAAAAAAATGTTAGGGAAAAAATTTAAGTGTCACTAAAAGGGGGTACCAATCGACTCCAAATGGTCTGAAACGTACTCATATACACTTTCTGTGAAAAGGATTTTGGCCTCCTAGGGTTACACTTCGGAAAAAATCAGCGTTTTCATTTTCCCATTCATGATTCCAAACCCTAGGGTTGGGACCTTCTGTACCAACCACACTCTTATAATTCAACCCTAGCCCATTTTCTTTCATAACTCCCAAACCCTACCCTTAGTGGCGAAATGGAGGGCTGCAACAGTAAGTCATTTTCAAAGATCTATCCACTCAAACAGTAAAAAAAAAAAAAATGTTAGGGAAAAAAATTAAGTGTCACTAAAAGGGGGTACCAATCGACTCCAAATGGTCTGAAACGTACTCATATACACTTTCTGTGAAAAGGATTTTGGCCTCCTAGGGTTACACTTCGGAAAAAATCAGCTTTTTCATTTTCCCATTCATGATTCCAAACCCTAGGGTTGGGACCTTCTGTACCAACCACACTCTCATAATTCAACCTTAGCCCATTTTCTTTCATAACTCCCAAACCCTACCCCTAGTGGCGAAATGGAGGGCTGCAACAGTAAGTCATTTTCAAAGATCTATCCACTCAAACAGTAAAAAAAAAAAAATGTTAGGGAAAAATTTTAAGTGTCACTAAAAGGGGGTACCAATCGACTCCAAATGGTCTGAAACGTACTCATATACACTTTCTGTGAAAAGGATTTTGGCCTCCTAGGGTTAAACTTCGGAAAAAATCAGCTTTTTCATTTTCCCATTCATGATTCCAAACCCTAGGGTTGGGACCTTCTGTACCAACCACACTCTCATAATTCAACCTTAGCGCATTTTCTTTCATAACTCCCAAACCCTACCCCTAGTGGCGAAATGGAGGGCTGCAACAGTAAATCATTTTCAAAGATCTATCCACTCAAACAGTAAAAAAAAAAAAATGTTAGGGAAAAAATTTAAGTGTCACTAAAAGGGGGTACCAATCGACTCCAAATGGTCTGAAACGTACTCATATACACTTTCTGTGAAAAGGATTTTGGCCTCCTAGGGTTACACTTCGGAAAAAATCAGCTTTTTCATTTTCCCATTCATGATTCCAAACCCTAGGGTTGGGACGTTCTGTACCAACCACACTCTCATAATTCAACCTTAGCCCATTTTCTTTCATAACTCCCAAACCCTACCCCTAGTGGCGAAATGGAGGGCTGCAACAGTAAGTCATTTTCAAAGATCTATCCACTCAAACAGTAAAAAAAAAAAAATGTTAGGGAAAAAAATTAAGTGTCACTAAAAGGGGGTACCAATCGACTCCAAATGGTCTGAAACGTACTCATATACACTTTCTGTGAAAAGGATTTTGGCCTCCTAGGGTTACACTTCGGAAAAAATCAGCTTTTTCATTTTCCCATTCATGATTCCAAACCCTAGGGTTGGGACCTTCTGTACCAACCACACTCTCATAATTCAACCTTAGCCCATTTTCTTTCATAACTCCCAAACCCTACCCCTAGTGGCGAAATGGAGGGCTGCAACAGTAAGTCATTTTCAAAGATCTATCCACTCAAACAGTAAAAAAAAAAAAATGTTAGGGAAAAATTTTAAGTGTCACTAAAAGGGGGTACCAATCGACTCCAAATGGTCTGAAACGTACTCATATACACTTTCTGTGAAAAGGATTTTGGCCTCCTAGGGTTAAACTTCGGAAAAAATCAGCTTTTTCATTTTCCCATTCATGATTCCAAACCCTAGGGTTGGGACCTTCTGTACCAACCACACTCTCATAATTCAACCTTAGCGCATTTTCTTTCATAACTCCCAAACCCTACCCCTAGTGGCGAAATGGAGGGCTGCAACAGTAAATCATTTTCAAAGATCTATCCACTCAAACAGTAAAAAAAAAAAAATGTTAGGGAAAAAATTTAAGTGTCACTAAAAGGGGGTACCAATCGACTCCAAATGGTCTGAAACGTACTCATATACACTTTCTGTGAAAAGGATTTTGGCCTCCTAGGGTTACACTTCGGAAAAAATCAGCTTTTTCATTTTCCCATTCATGATTCCAAACCCTAGGGTTGGGACGTTCTGTACCAACCACACTCTCATAATTCAACCTTAGCCCATTTTCTTTCATAACTCCCAAACCCTACCCCTAGTGGCGAAATGGAGGGCTGCAACAGTAAGTCATTTTCAAAGATCTATCCACTCAAACAGTAAAAAAAAAAAAATGTTAGGGAAAAATTTTAAGTGTCACTAAAAGGGGGTACCAATCGACTCCAAATGGTCTGAAACGTACTCATATACACTTTCTGTGAAAAGGATTTTGGCCTCCTAGGGTTAAACTTCGGAAAAAATCAGCTTTTTCATTTTCCCATTCATGATTCCAAACCCTAGGGTTGGGACCTTCTGTACCAACCACACTCTCATAATTCAACCTTAGCGCATTTTCTTTCATAACTCCCAAACCCTACCCCTAGTGGCGAAATGGAGGGCTGCAACAGTAAATCATTTTCAAAGATCTATCCACTCAAACAGTAAAAAAAAAAAATGTTAGGGAAAAAATTTAAGTGTCACTAAAAGGGGGTACCAATCGACTCCAAATGGTCTGAAACGTACTCAAATACACTTTCTGTGAAAAGGATTTTGGCCTCCTAGGGTTACACTTCGGAAAAAATCAGCTTTTTCATTTTCCCATTCATGATTCCAAACCCTAGGGTTGGGACCTTCTGTACCAACCACACTCTTATAATTCAACCCTAGCCCATTTTCTTTCATAACTCCCAAACCCTACCCTTAGTGGCGAAATGGAGGGCTGCAACAGTAAGTCATTTTCAAAGATCCACTCAAACAGTAAAAAAAAAAAAATGTTAGGGAAAAAATTTAAGTGTCACTAAAAGGGGGTACCAATCGACTCCAAATGGTCTGAAACGTACTCATATACACTTTCTGTGAAAAGGATTTTGGCCTCCTAGGGTTACACTTCGGAAAAAATCAGCTTTTTCATTTTCCCATTCATGATTCCAAACCCTAGGGTTGGGACCTTCTGTACCAACCACACTCTTATAATTCAACCTTAGCCCATTTTCTTTCATAACTCCCAAACCCTACCCCTAGTGGCGAAATGGAGGGCTGCAACAGTAAGTCATTTTCAAAGATCTATCCACTCAAACAGTAAAAAAAAAAAATGTTAGGGAAAAATTTTAAGTGTCACTAAAAGGGGGTACCAATCGACTCCAAATGGTCTGAAACGTACTCATATACACTTTCTGTGAAAAGGATTTTGGCCTCCTAGGGTTACACTTCGGAAAAAATCAGCTTTTTCATTTTCCCATTCATGATTCCAAACCCTAGGGTTGGGACCTTCTGTACCAACCACACTCTTATAATTCAACCCTAGCCCATTTTCTTTCATAACTCCCAAACCCTACCCTTAGTGGCGAAATGGAGGGCTGCAACAGTAAGTCATTTTCAAAGATCTATCCACTCAAACAGTAAAAAAAAAAAAATGTTAGGGAAAAAAATTAAGTGTCACTAAAAGGGGGTACCAATCGACTCCAAATGGTCTGAAACGTACTCATATACACTTTCTGTGAAAAGGATTTTGGCCTCCTAGGGTTACACTTCGGAAAAAATCAGATTTTCATTTTCCCATTCATGATTCCAAACCCTAGGGTTGGGACCTTCTGTACCAACCACACTCTTATAATTCAACCCTAGCCCATTTTCTTTCATAACTCCCAAACCCTACCCTTAGTGGCGAAATGGAGGGCTGCAACAGTAAGTCATTTTCAAAGATCTATCCACTCAAACAGTAAAAAAAAAAAAATGTTAGGGAAAAAAATTAAGTGTCACTAAAAGGGGGTACCAATCGACTCCAAATGGTCTGAAACGTACTCATATACACTTTCTGTGAAAAGGATTTTGGCCTCCTAGGGTTACACTTCGGAAAAAATCAGCTTTTTCATTTTCCCATTCATGATTCCAAACCCTAGGGTTGGGACCTTCTGTACCAACCACACTCTCATAATTCAACCTTAGCCCATTTTCTTTCATAACTCCCAAACCCTACCCCTAGTGGCGAAATGGAGGGCTGCAACAGTAAGTCATTTTCAAAGATCTATCCACTCAAACAGTAAAAAAAAAAAAATGTTAGGGAAAAATTTTAAGTGTCACTAAAAGGGGGTACCAATCGACTCCAAATGGTCTGAAACGTACTCATATACACTTTCTGTGAAAAGGATTTTGGCCTCCTAGGGTTACACTTCGGAAAAAATCAGCATTTTCATTTTCCCATTCATGATTCCAAACCCTAGGGTTGGGACCTTCTGTACCAACCACACTCTCATAATTCAACCTTAGCCCATTTTCTTTCATAACTCCCAAACCCTACCCCTAGTGGCGAAATGGAGGGCTGCAACAGTAAGTCATTT
The DNA here is from genome assembly GCF_963854185.1 of Sardina pilchardus. Taxonomy (NCBI): domain Eukaryota; kingdom Metazoa; phylum Chordata; class Actinopteri; order Clupeiformes; family Clupeidae; genus Sardina; species Sardina pilchardus. The sequence goes on along the minus strand of NW_026910843.1, from coordinate 240,394 downwards.
TCAAAGATCTATCCACTCAAACAGTAAAAAAAAAAAAATGTTAGGGAAAAATTTTAAGTGTCACTAAAAGGGGGTACCAATCGACTCCAAATGGTCTGAAACGTACTCAAATACACTTTCTGTGAAAAGGATTTTGGCCTCCTAGGGTTACACTTCGGAAAAAATCAGCTTTTTCATTTTCCCATTCATGATTCCAAACCCTAGGGTTGGGACCTTCTGTACCAACCACACTCTTATAATTCAACCCTAGCCCATTTTCTTTCATAACTCCCAAACCCTACCCTTAGTGGCGAAATGGAGGGCTGCAACAGTAAGTCATTTTCAAAGATCTATCCACTCAAACAGTAAAAAAAAAAAAATGTTAGGGAAAAAAATTAAGTGTCACTAAAAGGGGGTACCAATCGACTCCAAATGGTCTGAAACGTACTCATATACACTTTCTGTGAAAAGGATTTTGGCCTCCTAGGGTTACACTTCGGAAAAAATCAGCTTTTTCATTTTCCCATTCATGATTCCAAACCCTAGGGTTGGGACCTTCTGTACCAACCACACTCTCATAATTCAACCTTAGCCCATTTTCTTTCATAACTCCCAAACCCTACCCCTAGTGGCGAAATGGAGGGCTGCAACAGTAAGTCATTTTCAAAGATCTATCCACTCAAACAGTAAAAAAAAAAAAATGTTAGGGAAAAATTTTAAGTGTCACTAAAAGGGGGTACCAATCGACTCCAAATGGTCTGAAACGTACTCATATACACTTTCTGTGAAAAGGATTTTGGCCTCCTAGGGTTACACTTCGGAAAAAATCAGCATTTTCATTTTCCCATTCATGATTCCAAACCCTAGGGTTGGGACCTTCTGTACCAACCACACTCTCATAATTCAACCTTAGCCCATTTTCTTTCATAACTCCCAAACCCTACCCCTAGTGGCGAAATGGAGGGCTGCAACAGTAAGTCATTTTCAAAGATCTATCCACTCAAACAGTAAAAAAAAAAAAATGTTAGGGAAAAATTTTAAGTGTCACTAAAAGGGGGTACCAATCGACTCCAAATGGTCTGAAACGTACTCATATACACTTTCTGTGAAAAGGATTTTGGCCTCCTAGGGTTAAACTTCGGAAAAAATCAGCTTTTTCATTTTCCCATTCATGATTCCAAACCCTAGGGTTGGGACCTTCTGTACCAACCACACTCTCATAATTCAACCTTAGCGCATTTTCTTTCATAACTCCCAAACCCTACCCCTAGTGGCGAAATGGAGGGCTGCAACAGTAAATCATTTTCAAAGATCTATCCACTCAAACAGTAAAAAAAAAAAATGTTAGGGAAAAAATTTAAGTGTCACTAAAAGGGGGTACCAATCGACTCCAAATGGTCTGAAACGTACTCAAATACACTTTCTGTGAAAAGGATTTTGGCCTCCTAGGGTTACACTTCGGAAAAAATCAGCTTTTTCATTTTCCCATTCATGATTCCAAACCCTAGGGTTGGGACCTTCTGTACCAACCACACTCTTATAATTCAACCCTAGCCCATTTTCTTTCATAACTCCCAAACCCTACCCTTAGTGGCGAAATGGAGGGCTGCAACAGTAAGTCATTTTCAAAGATCCACTCAAACAGTAAAAAAAAAAAAATGTTAGGGAAAAAATTTAAGTGTCACTAAAAGGGGGTACCAATCGACTCCAAATGGTCTGAAACGTACTCATATACACTTTCTGTGAAAAGGATTTTGGCCTCCTAGGGTTACACTTCGGAAAAAATCAGCGTTTTCATTTTCCCATTCATGATTCCAAACCCTAGGGTTGGGACCTTCTGTACCAACCACACTCTTATAATTCAACCCTAGCCCATTTTCTTTCATAACTCCCAAACCCTACCCTTAGTGGCGAAATGGAGGGCTGCAACAGTAAGTCATTTTCAAAGATCTATCCACTCAAACAGTAAAAAAAAAAAAAATGTTAGGGAAAAAAATTAAGTGTCACTAAAAGGGGGTACCAATCGACTCCAAATGGTCTGAAACGTACTCATATACACTTTCTGTGAAAAGGATTTTGGCCTCCTAGGGTTACACTTCGGAAAAAATCAGCTTTTTCATTTTCCCATTCATGATTCCAAACCCTAGGGTTGGGACCTTCTGTACCAACCACACTCTCATAATTCAACCTTAGCCCATTTTCTTTCATAACTCCCAAACCCTACCCCTAGTGGCGAAATGGAGGGCTGCAACAGTAAGTCATTTTCAAAGATCTATCCACTCAAACAGTAAAAAAAAAAAAATGTTAGGGAAAAATTTTAAGTGTCACTAAAAGGGGGTACCAATCGACTCCAAATGGTCTGAAACGTACTCATATACACTTTCTGTGAAAAGGATTTTGGCCTCCTAGGGTTAAACTTCGGAAAAAATCAGCTTTTTCATTTTCCCATTCATGATTCCAAACCCTAGGGTTGGGACCTTCTGTACCAACCACACTCTCATAATTCAACCTTAGCGCATTTTCTTTCATAACTCCCAAACCCTACCCCTAGTGGCGAAATGGAGGGCTGCAACAGTAAATCATTTTCAAAGATCTATCCACTCAAACAGTAAAAAAAAAAAATGTTAGGGAAAAAATTTAAGTGTCACTAAAAGGGGGTACCAATCGACTCCAAATGGTCTGAAACGTACTCAAATACACTTTCTGTGAAAAGGATTTTGGCCTCCTAGGGTTACACTTCGGAAAAAATCAGCTTTTTCATTTTCCCATTCATGATTCCAAACCCTAGGGTTGGGACCTTCTGTACCAACCACACTCTCATAATTCAACCTTAGCGCATTTTCTTTCATAACTCCCAAACCCTACCCCTAGTGGCGAAATGGAGGGCTGCAACAGTAAATCATTTTCAAAGATCTATCCACTCAAACAGTAAAAAAAAAAAATGTTAGGGAAAAAATTTAAGTGTCACTAAAAGGGGGTACCAATCGACTCCAAATGGTCTGAAACGTACTCAAATACACTTTCTGTGAAAAGGATTTTGGCCTCCTAGGGTTACACTTCGGAAAAAATCAGCTTTTTCATTTTCCCATTCATGATTCCAAACCCTAGGGTTGGGACCTTCTGTACCAACCACACTCTTATAATTCAACCCTAGCCCATTTTCTTTCATAACTCCCAAACCCTACCCTTAGTGGCGAAATGGAGGGCTGCAACAGTAAGTCATTTTCAAAGATCCACTCAAACAGTAAAAAAAAAAAAATGTTAGGGAAAAAATTTAAGTGTCACTAAAAGGGGGTACCAATCGACTCCAAATGGTCTGAAACGTACTCATATACACTTTCTGTGAAAAGGATTTTGGCCTCCTAGGGTTACACTTCGGAAAAAATCAGCTTTTTCATTTTCCCATTCATGATTCCAAACCCTAGGGTTGGGACCTTCTGTACCAACCACACTCTTATAATTCAACCCTAGCCCATTTTCTTTCATAACTCCCAAACCCTACCCTTAGTGGCGAAATGGAGGGCTGCAACAGTAAGTCATTTTCAAAGATCTATCCACTCAAACAGTAAAAAAAAAAAAATGTTAGGGAAAAAAATTAAGTGTCACTAAAAGGGGGTACCAATCGACTCCAAATGGTCTGAAACGTACTCATATACACTTTCTGTGAAAAGGATTTTGGCCTCCTAGGGTTACACTTCGGAAAAAATCAGCTTTTTCATTTTCCCATTCATGATTCCAAACCCTAGGGTTGGGACCTTCTGTACCAACCACACTCTCATAATTCAACCTTAGCCCATTTTCTTTCATAACTCCCAAACCCTACCCCTAGTGGCGAAATGGAGGGCTGCAACAGTAAGTCATTTTCAAAGATCTATCCACTCAAACAGTAAAAAAAAAAAAATGTTAGGGAAAAATTTTAAGTGTCACTAAAAGGGGGTACCAATCGACTCCAAATGGTCTGAAACGTACTCATATACACTTTCTGTGAAAAGGATTTTGGCCTCCTAGGGTTAAACTTCGGAAAAAATCAGCTTTTTCATTTTCCCATTCATGATTCCAAACCCTAGGGTTGGGACCTTCTGTACCAACCACACTCTCATAATTCAACCTTAGCGCATTTTCTTTCATAACTCCCAAACCCTACCCCTAGTGGCGAAATGGAGGGCTGCAACAGTAAATCATTTTCAAAGATCTATCCACTCAAACAGTAAAAAAAAAAAATGTTAGGGAAAAAATTTAAGTGTCACTAAAAGGGGGTACCAATCGACTCCAAATGGTCTGAAACGTACTCAAATACACTTTCTGTGAAAAGGATTTTGGCCTCCTAGGGTTACACTTCGGAAAAAATCAGCTTTTTCATTTTCCCATTCATGATTCCAAACCCTAGGGTTGGGACCTTCTGTACCAACCACACTCTTATAATTCAACCCTAGCCCATTTTCTTTCATAACTCCCAAACCCTACCCTTAGTGGCGAAATGGAGGGCTGCAACAGTAAGTCATTTTCAAAGATCCACTCAAACAGTAAAAAAAAAAAAATGTTAGGGAAAAAATTTAAGTGTCACTAAAAGGGGGTACCAATCGACTCCAAATGGTCTGAAACGTACTCATATACACTTTCTGTGAAAAGGATTTTGGCCTCCTAGGGTTACACTTCGGAAAAAATCAGCTTTTTCATTTTCCCATTCATGATTCCAAACCCTAGGGTTGGGACCTTCTGTACCAACCACACTCTTATAATTCAACCTTAGCCCATTTTCTTTCATAACTCCCAAACCCTACCCCTAGTGGCGAAATGGAGGGCTGCAACAGTAAATCATTTTCAAAGATCTATCCACTCAAACAGTAAAAAAAAAAAATGTTAGGGAAAAAATTTAAGTGTCACTAAAAGGGGGTACCAATCGACTCCAAATGGTCTGAAACGTACTCAAATACACTTTCTGTGAAAAGGATTTTGGCCTCCTAGGGTTACACTTCGGAAAAAATCAGCTTTTTCATTTTCCCATTCATGATTCCAAACCCTAGGGTTGGGACCTTCTGTACCAACCACACTCTTATAATTCAACCCTAGCCCATTTTCTTTCATAACTCCCAAACCCTACCCTTAGTGGCGAAATGGAGGGCTGCAACAGTAAGTCATTTTCAAAGATCCACTCAAACAGTAAAAAAAAAAAAATGTTAGGGAAAAAATTTAAGTGTCACTAAAAGGGGGTACCAATCGACTCCAAATGGTCTGAAACGTACTCATATACACTTTCTGTGAAAAGGATTTTGGCCTCCTAGGGTTACACTTCGGAAAAAATCAGCTTTTTCATTTTCCCATTCATGATTCCAAACCCTAGGGTTGGGACCTTCTGTACCAACCACACTCTTATAATTCAACCCTAGCCCATTTTCTTTCATAACTCCCAAACCCTACCCTTAGTGGCGAAATGGAGGGCTGCAACAGTAAGTCATTTTCAAAGATCTATCCACTCAAACAGTAAAAAAAAAAAAATGTTAGGGAAAAAAATTAAGTGTCACTAAAAGGGGGTACCAATCGACTCCAAATGGTCTGAAACGTACTCATATACACTTTCTGTGAAAAGGATTTTGGCCTCCTAGGGTTACACTTCGGAAAAAATCAGCTTTTTCATTTTCCCATTCATGATTCCAAACCCTAGGGTTGGGACCTTCTGTACCAACCACACTCTCATAATTCAACCTTAGCCCATTTTCTTTCATAACTCCCAAACCCTACCCCTAGTGGCGAAATGGAGGGCTGCAACAGTAAATCATTTTCAAAGATCTATCCACTCAAACAGTAAAAAAAAAAAATGTTAGGGAAAAAATTTAAGTGTCACTAAAAGGGGGTACCAATCGACTCCAAATGGTCTGAAACGTACTCAAATACACTTTCTGTGAAAAGGATTTTGGCCTCCTAGGGTTACACTTCGGAAAAAATCAGCTTTTTCATTTTCCCATTCATGATTCCAAACCCTAGGGTTGGGACCTTCTGTACCAACCACACTCTCATAATTCAACCTTAGCGCATTTTCTTTCATAACTCCCAAACCCTACCCCTAGTGGCGAAATGGAGGGCTGCAACAGTAAATCATTTTCAAAGATCTATCCACTCAAACAGTAAAAAAAAAAAATGTTAGGGAAAAAATTTAAGTGTCACTAAAAGGGGGTACCAATCGACTCCAAATGGTCTGAAACGTACTCAAATACACTTTCTGTGAAAAGGATTTTGGCCTCCTAGGGTTACACTTCGGAAAAAATCAGCTTTTTCATTTTCCCATTCATGATTCCAAACCCTAGGGTTGGGACCTTCTGTACCAACCACACTCTTATAATTCAACCCTAGCCCATTTTCTTTCATAACTCCCAAACCCTACCCTTAGTGGCGAAATGGAGGGCTGCAACAGTAAGTCATTTTCAAAGATCCACTCAAACAGTAAAAAAAAAAAAATGTTAGGGAAAAAATTTAAGTGTCACTAAAAGGGGGTACCAATCGACTCCAAATGGTCTGAAACGTACTCATATACACTTTCTGTGAAAAGGATTTTGGCCTCCTAGGGTTACACTTCGGAAAAAATCAGCTTTTTCATTTTCCCATTCATGATTCCAAACCCTAGGGTTGGGACCTTCTGTACCAACCACACTCTTATAATTCAACCCTAGCCCATTTTCTTTCATAACTCCCAAACCCTACCCTTAGTGGCGAAATGGAGGGCTGCAACAGTAAGTCATTTTCAAAGATCTATCCACTCAAACAGTAAAAAAAAAAAAATGTTAGGGAAAAAAATTAAGTGTCACTAAAAGGGGGTACCAATCGACTCCAAATGGTCTGAAACGTACTCATATACACTTTCTGTGAAAAGGATTTTGGCCTCCTAGGGTTACACTTCGGAAAAAATCAGCTTTTTCATTTTCCCATTCATGATTCCAAACCCTAGGGTTGGGACCTTCTGTACCAACCACACTCTCATAATTCAACCTTAGCCCATTTTCTTTCATAACTCCCAAACCCTACCCCTAGTGGCGAAATGGAGGGCTGCAACAGTAAGTCATTTTCAAAGATCTATCCACTCAAACAGTAAAAAAAAAAAAATGTTAGGGAAAAATTTTAAGTGTCACTAAAAGGGGGTACCAATCGACTCCAAATGGTCTGAAACGTACTCATATACACTTTCTGTGAAAAGGATTTTGGCCTCCTAGGGTTAAACTTCGGAAAAAATCAGCTTTTTCATTTTCCCATTCATGATTCCAAACCCTAGGGTTGGGACCTTCTGTACCAACCACACTCTCATAATTCAACCTTAGCGCATTTTCTTTCATAACTCCCAAACCCTACCCCTAGTGGCGAAATGGAGGGCTGCAACAGTAAATCATTTTCAAAGATCTATCCACTCAAACAGTAAAAAAAAAAAATGTTAGGGAAAAAATTTAAGTGTCACTAAAAGGGGGTACCAATCGACTCCAAATGGTCTGAAACGTACTCAAATACACTTTCTGTGAAAAGGATTTTGGCCTCCTAGGGTTACACTTCGGAAAAAATCAGCTTTTTCATTTTCCCATTCATGATTCCAAACCCTAGGGTTGGGACCTTCTGTACCAACCACACTCTTATAATTCAACCCTAGCCCATTTTCTTTCATAACTCCCAAACCCTACCCTTAGTGGCGAAATGGAGGGCTGCAACAGTAAGTCATTTTCAAAGATCCACTCAAACAGTAAAAAAAAAAAAATGTTAGGGAAAAAATTTAAGTGTCACTAAAAGGGGGTACCAATCGACTCCAAATGGTCTGAAACGTACTCATATACACTTTCTGTGAAAAGGATTTTGGCCTCCTAGGGTTACACTTCGGAAAAAATCAGCTTTTTCATTTTCCCATTCATGATTCCAAACCCTAGGGTTGGGACCTTCTGTACCAACCACACTCTTATAATTCAACCTTAGCCCATTTTCTTTCATAACTCCCAAACCCTACCCCTAGTGGCGAAATGGAGGGCTGCAACAGTAAATCATTTTCAAAGATCTATCCACTCAAACAGTAAAAAAAAAAAATGTTAGGGAAAAAATTTAAGTGTCACTAAAAGGGGGTACCAATCGACTCCAAATGGTCTGAAACGTACTCAAATACACTTTCTGTGAAAAGGATTTTGGCCTCCTAGGGTTACACTTCGGAAAAAATCAGCTTTTTCATTTTCCCATTCATGATTCCAAACCCTAGGGTTGGGACCTTCTGTACCAACCACACTCTTATAATTCAACCCTAGCCCATTTTCTTTCATAACTCCCAAACCCTACCCTTAGTGGCGAAATGGAGGGCTGCAACAGTAAGTCATTTTCAAAGATCCACTCAAACAGTAAAAAAAAAAAAATGTTAGGGAAAAAATTTAAGTGTCACTAAAAGGGGGTACCAATCGACTCCAAATGGTCTGAAACGTACTCATATACACTTTCTGTGAAAAGGATTTTGGCCTCCTAGGGTTACACTTCGGAAAAAATCAGCTTTTTCATTTTCCCATTCATGATTCCAAACCCTAGGGTTGGGACCTTCTGTACCAACCACACTCTTATAATTCAACCCTAGCCCATTTTCTTTCATAACTCCCAAACCCTACCCTTAGTGGCGAAATGGAGGGCTGCAACAGTAAGTCATTTTCAAAGATCTATCCACTCAAACAGTAAAAAAAAAAAAATGTTAGGGAAAAAAATTAAGTGTCACTAAAAGGGGGTACCAATCGACTCCAAATGGTCTGAAACGTACTCATATACACTTTCTGTGAAAAGGATTTTGGCCTCCTAGGGTTACACTTCGGAAAAAATCAGCTTTTTCATTTTCCCATTCATGATTCCAAACCCTAGGGTTGGGACCTTCTGTACCAACCACACTCTCATAATTCAACCTTAGCCCATTTTCTTTCATAACTCCCAAACCCTACCCCTAGTGGCGAAATGGAGGGCTGCAACAGTAAATCATTTTCAAAGATCTATCCACTCAAACAGTAAAAAAAAAAAATGTTAGGGAAAAAATTTAAGTGTCACTAAAAGGGGGTACCAATCGACTCCAAATGGTCTGAAACGTACTCAAATACACTTTCTGTGAAAAGGATTTTGGCCTCCTAGGGTTACACTTCGGAAAAAATCAGCTTTTTCATTTTCCCATTCATGATTCCAAACCCTAGGGTTGGGACCTTCTGTACCAACCACACTCTTATAATTCAACCCTAGCCCATTTTCTTTCATAACTCCCAAACCCTACCCTTAGTGGCGAAATGGAGGGCTGCAACAGTAAGTCATTTTCAAAGATCCACTCAAACAGTAAAAAAAAAAAAATGTTAGGGAAAAAATTTAAGTGTCACTAAAAGGGGGTACCAATCGACTCCAAATGGTCTGAAACGTACTCATATACACTTTCTGTGAAAAGGATTTTGGCCTCCCAGGGTTACACTTCGGAAAAAATCAGCTTTTTCATTTTCCCATTCATGATTCCAAACCCTAGGGTTGGGACCTTCTGTACCAACCACACTCTTATAATTCAACCTTAGCCCATTTTCTTTCATAACTCCCAAACCCTACCCCTAGTGGCGAAATGGAGGGCTGCAACAGTAAATCATTTTCAAAGATCTATCCACTCAAACAGTAAAAAAAAAAAATGTTAGGGAAAAAATTTAAGTGTCACTAAAAGGGGGTACCAATCGACTCCAAATGGTCTGAAACGTACTCAAATACACTTTCTGTGAAAAGGATTTTGGCCTCCTAGGGTTACACTTCGGAAAAAATCAGCTTTTTCATTTTCCCATTCATGATTCCAAACCCTAGGGTTGGGACCTTCTGTACCAACCACACTCTTATAATTCAACCCTAGCCCATTTTCTTTCATAACTCCCAAACCCTACCCTTAGTGGCGAAATGGAGGGCTGCAACAGTAAGTCATTTTCAAAGATCCACTCAAACAGTAAAAAAAAAAAAATGTTAGGGAAAAAATTTAAGTGTCACTAAAAGGGGGTACCAATCGACTCCAAATGGTCTGAAACGTACTCATATACACTTTCTGTGAAAAGGATTTTGGCCTCCTAGGGTTACACTTCGGAAAAAATCAGCTTTTTCATTTTCCCATTCATGATTCCAAACCCTAGGGTTGGGACCTTCTGTACCAACCACACTCTTATAATTCAACCCTAGCCCATTTTCTTTCATAACTCCCAAACCCTACCCTTAGTGGCGAAATGGAGGGCTGCAACAGTAAGTCATTTTCAAAGATCTATCCACTCAAACAGTAAAAAAAAAAAAATGTTAGGGAAAAAAATTAAGTGTCACTAAAAGGGGGTACCAATCGACTCCAAATGGTCTGAAACGTACTCATATACACTTTCTGTGAAAAGGATTTTGGCCTCCTAGGGTTACACTTCGGAAAAAATCAGCTTTTTCATTTTCCCATTCATGATTCCAAACCCTAGGGTTGGGACCTTCTGTACCAACCACACTCTCATAATTCAACCTTAGCCCATTTTCTTTCATAACTCCCAAACCCTACCCCTAGTGGCGAAATGGAGGGCTGCAACAGTAAGTCATTTTCAAAGATCTATCCACTCAAACAGTAAAAAAAAAAAAATGTTAGGGAAAAATTTTAAGTGTCACTAAAAGGGGGTACCAATCGACTCCAAATGGTCTGAAACGTACTCATATACACTTTCTGTGAAAAGGATTTTGGCCTCCTAGGGTTAAACTTCGGAAAAAATCAGCTTTTTCATTTTCCCATTCATGATTCCAAACCCTAGGGTTGGGACCTTCTGTACCAACCACACTCTCATAATTCAACCTTAGCGCATTTTCTTTCATAACTCCCAAACCCTACCCCTAGTGGCGAAATGGAGGGCTGCAACAGTAAATCATTTTCAAAGATCTATCCACTCAAACAGTAAAAAAAAAAAATGTTAGGGAAAAAATTTAAGTGTCACTAAAAGGGGGTACCAATCGACTCCAAATGGTCTGAAACGTACTCAAATACACTTTCTGTGAAAAGGATTTTGGCCTCCTAGGGTTACACTTCGGAAAAAATCAGCTTTTTCATTTTCCCATTCATGATTCCAAACCCTAGGGTTGGGACCTTCTGTACCAACCACACTCTTATAATTCAACCCTAGCCCATTTTCTTTCATAACTCCCAAACCCTACCCTTAGTGGCGAAATGGAGGGCTGCAACAGTAAGTCATTTTCAAAGATCCACTCAAACAGTAAAAAAAAAAAAAATGTTAGGGAAAAAATTTAAGTGTCACTAAAAGGGGGTACCAATCGACTCCAAATGGTCTGAAACGTACTCATATACACTTTCTGTGAAAAGGATTTTGGCCTCCTAGGGTTACACTTCGGAAAAAATCAGCTTTTTCATTTTCCCATTCATGATTCCAAACCCTAGGGTTGGGACCTTCTGTACCAACCACACTCTCATAATTCAACCTTAGCGCATTTTCTTTCATAACTCCCAAACCCTACCCCTAGTGGCGAAATGGAGGGCTGCAACAGTAAATCATTTTCAAAGATCTATCCACTCAAACAGTAAAAAAAAAAAATGTTAGGGAAAAAATTTAAGTGTCACTAAAAGGGGGTACCAATCGACTCCAAATGGTCTGAAACGTACTCAAATACACTTTCTGTGAAAACGATTTTGGCCTCCTAGGGTTACACTTCGGAAAAAATCAGCTTTTTCATTTTCCCATTCATGATTCCAAACCCTAGGGTTGGGACCTTCTGTACCAACCACACTCTTATAATTCAACCCTAGCCCATTTTCTTTCATAACTCCCAAACCCTACCCTTAGTGGCGAAATGGAGGGCTGCAACAGTAAGTCATTTTCAAAGATCTATCCACTCAAACAGTAAAAAAAAAAAAATGTTAGGGAAAAAAATTAAGTGTCACTAAAAGGGGGTACCAATCGACTCCAAATGGTCTGAAACGTACTCATATACACTTTCTGTGAAAAGGATTTTGGCCTCCTAGGGTTAAACTTCGGAAAAAATCAGCTTTTTCATTTTCCCATTCATGATTCCAAACCCTAGGGTTGGGACCTTCTGTACCAACCACACTCTCATAATTCAACCTTAGCGCATTTTCTTTCATAACTCCCAAACCCTACCCCTAGTGGCGAAATGGAGGGCTGCAACAGTAAATCATTTTCAAAGAACTATCCACTCAAAGAGTAAAAAAAAAAAATGTTAGGGAAAAATTTTAAGTGTCACTAAAAGGGGGTACCAATCGACTCCAAATGATCTGAAACGTACTCAAATACACTTTCTGTGAAAAGGATTTTGGCCTCCTAGGGTTACACTTTCATTTTCCCATTCATGGTTCCAAACCCTAGTACCTTTGTGTTGTATGCGCTTGGTTTCAAGCTTCTAAGACCTTCCAATTTCAAGCTATGAAGGAAAAGTGAAGACACGTTTACTTTTCATATTTCATGACAGTTGGCTGAGACGGCCAAAAAATGCGCTCGTGGAAACTTTTTTCGAAATCCACTTTGGGCTTGTAAGATGTTGTAAAGTGACTTTCTGTCACAATGCAGTACATGCACCTCAACACCCAACTTCATGAACACCACATCAGAGTGAATGATGCGACTGAACCGCGTGCGCTGGAGCCACCAGTGAGCCGCCAGTAGCTCATTGAGGCCCCTTGTGTTGTATGCGCTTGGTTTCAAGCTTCTAAGACCTTCCAATTTCAAGCTATGAAGGAAAAGTGAAGACGCGTTTACTTTTCATATTTCATGACAGTTGGCTGAGACGGCCAAAACATGCGCTCGTGGAAACTTTTTTCGAAATCCACTTTGGGCTTGTAAGATGTTGTAAAGTGACTTTCTGTCACAATGCAGTACATGCACCTCAACACCCAACTTCATGAACAACACATCAGAGTGAATGATGCGACTGAACCGCGTGCGCTGGAGCCACCAGTGAGCGGCCAGTAGCTCATTGATGCCCCTTGTGTTGTATGCGCTTGGTTTCAAGCTTCTAAGACCTTCCAATTTCAAGCTATGAAGGAAAAGTGAAGACGCGTTTACTTTTCATATTTCATGACAGTTGGCTGAGACGGCCAAAACATGCACTCGTGGAAACTTTTTTCAAAATCCACTTTGGGCTTGTAAGATGTTGTAAAGTGACTTTCTGTCACAATGCAGTACATGCACCTCAACACCCAACTTCATGAACACCACATCAGAGTGAATGATGCGACTGAACCGCGTGCGCTGGAGCCACCAGTGAGCGGCCAGTAGCTCATTGATGCCCCTTGTGTTGTATGCGCTTGGTTTCAAGCTTCTAAGACCTTCCAATTTCAAGCTATGAAGGAAAAGTGAAGACGCGTTTACTTTTCATATTTCATGACAGTTGGCTGAGACGGCCAAAACATGCACTCGTGGAAACTTTTTTCAAAATCCACTTTGGGCTTGTAAGATGTTGTAAAGTGACTTTCTGTCACAATGCAGTACATGCACCTCAACACCCAACTTCATGAACACCACATCAGAGTGAATGATGCGACTGAACCGCGTGCGCTGGAGCCACCAGTGAGCGGCCAGTAGCTCATTGAGGCCCCTTGTGTTGTATGCGCTTGGTTTCAAGCTTCTAAGACCTTCCAATTTCAAGCTATGAAGGAAAAGTGAAGACGCGTTTACTTTTCATATTTCATGACAGTTGGCTGAGACGGCCAAAACATGCACTCGTGGAAACTTTTTTCAAAATCCACTTTGGGCTTGTAAGATGTTGTAAAGTGACTTTCTGTCACAATGCAGTACATGCACCTCAACACCCAACTTCATGAACACATCAAAGTGAATGATGCGACTGAACCGCGTGCGCTGGAGCCACCAGTGAGCCGCCAGTAGCTCATTGAGGCCCCTTGTGTTGTATGCGCTTGGTTTCAAGCTTCTAAGACCTTCCAATTTCAAGCTATGAAGGAAAAGTGAAGACGCGTTTACTTTTCATATTTCATGACAGTTGGCTGAGACGGCCAAAACATGCACTCGTGGAAACTTTTTTCAAAATCCACTTTGGGCTTGTAAGATGTTGTAAAGTGACTTTCTGTCACAATGCAGTACATGCACCTCAACACCCAACTTCATGAACACCACATCAGAGTGAATGATGCGACTGAACCGCGTGCGCTGGAGCCACCAGTGAGCGGCCAGTAGCTCATTGAGGCCCCTTGTGTTGTATGCGCTTGGTTTCAAGCTTCTAAGACCTTCCAATTTCAAGCTATGAAGGAAAAGTGAAGACGCGTTTACTTTTCATATTTCATGACAGTTGGCTGAGACGGCCAAAACATGCACTCGTGGAAACTTTTTTCAAAATCCACTTTGGGCTTGTAAGATGTTGTAAAGTGACTTTCTGTCACAATGCAGTACATGCACCTCAACACCCAACTTCATGAACACCACATCAGAGTGAATGATGCGACTGAACCGCGTGCGCTGGAGCCACCAGTGAGCGGCCAGTAGCTCATTGATGCCCCTTGTGTTGTATGCGCTTGGTTTCAAGCTTCTAAGACCTTCCAATTTCAAGCTATGAAGGAAAAGTGAAGACGCGTTTACTTTTCATATTTCATGACAGTTGGCTGAGACGGCCAAAACATGCACTCGTGGAAACTTTTTTCAAAATCCACTTTGGGCTTGTAAGATGTTGTAAAGTGACTTTCTGTCACAATGCAGTACATGCACCTCAACACCCAACTTCATGAACACCACATCAGAGTGAATGATGCGACTGAACCGCGTGCGCTGGAGCCACCAGTGAGCCGCCAGTAGCTCATTGAGGCCCCTTGTGTTGTATGCGCTTGGTTTCAAGCTTCTAAGACCTTCCAATTTCAAGCTATGAAGGAAAAGTGAAGACGCGTTTACTTTTCATATTTCATGACAGTTGGCTGAGACGGCCAAAACATGCACTCGTGGAAACTTTTTTCAAAATCCACTTTGGGCTTGTAAGATGTTGTAAAGTGACTTTCTGTCACAATGCGGTACATGCACCTCAACACCCAACTTCATGAACACCACATCAAAGTGAATGATGCGACTGAACCGCGTGCGCTGGAGCCACCAGTGAGCCGCCAGTAGCTCATTGAGGCCCCTTGTGTTGTATGCGCTTGGTTTCAAGCTTCTAAGACCTTCCAATTTCAAGCTATGAAGGAAAAGTGAAGACGCGTTTACTTTTCATATTTCATGACAGTTGGCTGAGACGGCCAAAACATGCACTCGTGGAAACTTTTTTCAAAATCCACTTTGGGCTTGTAAGATGTTGTAAAGTGACTTTCTGTCACAATGCAGTACATGCACCTCAACACCCAACTTCATGAACACCACATCAGAGTGAATGATGCGACTGAACCGCGTGGGCTGGAGCCACCAGTGAGCGGCCAGTAGCTCATTGAGGCCCCTTGTGTTGTATGCGCTTGGTTTCAAGCTTCTAAGACCTTCCAATTTCAAGCTATGAAGGAAAAGTGAAGACGCGTTTACTTTTCATATTTCATGACAGTTGGCTGAGACGGCCAAAAAATGCACTCGTGGAAACTTTTTTCAAAATCCACTTTGGGCTTGTAAGATGTTGTAAAGTGACTTTCTGTCACAATGCAGTACATGCACCTCAACACCCAACTTCATGAACACCACATCAGAGTGAATGATGCGACTGAACCGCGTGCGCTGGAGCCACCAGTGAGCGGCCAGTAGCTCATTGATGCCCCTTGTGTTGTATGCGCTTGGTTTCAAGCTTCTAAGACCTTCCAATTTCAAGCTATGAAGGAAAAGTGAAGACGCGTTTACTTTTCATATTTCATGACAGTTGGCTGAGACGGCCAAAACATGCACTCGTGGAAACTTTTTTCAAAATCCACTTTGGGCTTGTAAGATGTTGTAAAGTGACTTTCTGTCACAATGCAGTACATGCACCTCAACACCCAACTTCATGAACACCACATCAGAGTGAATGATGCGACTGAACCGCGTGCGCTGGAGCCACCAGTGAGCGGCCAGCAGCTCATTGAGGCCCCTTGTGTTGTATGCGCTTGGTTTCAAGCTTCTAAGACCTTCCAATTTCAAGCTATGAAGGAAAAGTGAAGACGCGTTTACTTTTCATATTTCATGACAGTTGGCTGAGACGGCCAAAACATGCACTCGTGGAAACTTTTTTCAAAATCCACTTTGGGCTTGTAAGATGTTGTAAAGTGACTTTCTGTCACAATGCAGTACATGCACCTCAACACCCAACTTCATGAACACCACATCAGAGTGAATGATGCGACTGAACCGCGTGCGCTGGAGCCACCAGTGAGCGGCCAGTAGCTCATTGAGGCCCCTTGTGTTGTATGCGCTTGGTTTCAAGCTTCTAAGACCTTCCAATTTCAAGCTATGAAGGAAAAGTGAAGACGCGTTTACTTTTCATATTTCATGACAGTTGGCTGAGACGGCCAAAACATGCACTCGTGGAAACTTTTTTCAAAATCCACTTTGGGCTTGTAAGATGTTGTAAAGTGACTTTCTGTCACAATGCAGTACATGCACCTCAACACCCAACTTCATGAACACCACATCAGAGTGAATGATGCGACTGAACCGCGTGCGCTGGAGCCACCAGTGAGCCGCCAGTAGCTCATTGAGGCCCCTTGTGTTGTATGCGCTTGGTTTCAAGCTTCTAAGACCTTCCAATTTCAAGCTATGAAGGAAAAGTGAAGACGCGTTTACTTTTCATATTTCATGACAGTTGGCTGAGACGGCCAAAACATGCACTCGTGGAAACTTTTTTCAAAATCCACTTTGGGCTTGTAAGATGTTGTAAAGTGACTTTCTGTCACAATGCAGTACATGCACCTCAACACCCAACTTCATGAACACCACATCAAAGTGAATGATGCGACTGAACCGCGTGCGCTGGAGCCACCAGTGAGCCGCCAGTAGCTCATTGAGGCCCCTTGTGTTGTATGCGCTTGGTTTCAAGCTTCTAAGACCTTCCAATTTCAAGCTATGAAGGAAAAGTGAAGACGCGTTTACTTTTCATATTTCATGACAGTTGGCTGAGACGGCCAAAACATGCACTCGTGGAAACTTTTTTCAAAATCCACTTTGGGCTTGTAAGATGTTGTAAAGTGACTTTCTGTCACAATGCAGTACATGCACCTCAACACCCAACTTCATGAACACCACATCAGAGTGAATGATGCGACTGAACCGCGTGCGCTGGAGCCACCAGTGAGCGGCCAGTAGCTCATTGATGCCCCTTGTGTTGTATGCGCTTGGTTTCAAGCTTCTAAGACCTTCCAATTTCAAGCTATGAAGGAAAAGTGAAGACGCGTTTACTTTTCATATTTCATGACAGTTGGCTGAGACGGCCAAAACATGCGCTCGTGGAAACTTTTTTCGAAATCCACTTTGGGCTTGTAAGATGTTGTAAAGTGACTTTCTGTCACAATGCAGTACATGCACCTCAACACCCAACTTCATGAACACCACATCAGAGTGAATGATGCGACTGAACCGCGTGCGCTGGAGCCACCAGTGAGCGGCCAGTAGCTCATTGATGCCCCTTGTGTTGTATGCGCTTGGTTTCAAGCTTCTAAGACCTTCCAATTTCAAGCTATGAAGGAAAAGTGAAGACGCGTTTACTTTTCATATTTCATGACAGTTGGCTGAGACGGCCAAAACATGCGCTCGTGGAAACTTTTTTCGAAATCCACTTTGGGCTTGTAAGATGTTGTAAAGTGACTTTCTGTCACAATGCAGTACATGCACCTCAACACCCAACTTCATGAACACCACATCAGAGTGAATGATGCGACTGAACCGCGTGCGCTGGAGCCACCAGTGAGCGGCCAGTAGCTCATTGATGCCCCTTGTGTTGTATGCGCTTGGTTTCAAGCTTCTAAGACCTTCCAATTTCAAGCTATGAAGGAAAAGTGAAGACGCGTTTACTTTTCATATTTCATGACAGTTGGCTGAGACGGCCAAAACATGCACTCGTGGACACTTTTTTCAAAATCCACTTTGGGCTTGTAAGATGTTGTAAAGTGACTTTCTGTCACAATGCAGTACATGCACCTCAACACCCAACTTCATGAACACCACATCAGAGTGAATGATGCGACTGAACCGCGTGCGCTGGAGCCACCAGTGAGCGGCCAGTAGCTCATTGAGGCCCCTTGTGTTGTATGCGCTTGGTTTCAAGCTTCTAAGACCTTCCAATTTCAAGCTATGAAGGAAAAGTGAAGACGCGTTTACTTTTCATATTTCATGACAGTTGGCTGAGACGGCCAAAACATGCACTCGTGGAAACTTTTTTCAAAATCCACTTTGGGCTTGTAAGATGTTGTAAAGTGACTTTCTGTCACAATGCAGTACATGCACCTCAACACCCAACTTCATGAACACCACATCAGAGTGAATGATGCGACTGAACCGCGTGCGCTGGAGCCACCAGTGAGCGGCCAGTAGCTCATTGAGGCCCCTTGTGTTGTATGCGCTTGGTTTCAAGCTTCTAAGACCTTCCAATTTCAAGCTATGAAGGAAAAGTGAAGACGCGTTTACTTTTCATATTTCATGACAGTTGGCTGAGACGGCCAAAACATGCACTCGTGGAAACTTTTTTCAAAATCCACTTTGGGCTTGTAAGATGTTGTAAAGTGACTTTCTGTCACAATGCAGTACATGCACCTCAACACCCAACTTCATGAACACCACATCAGAGTGAATGATGCGACTGAACCGCGTGCGCTGGAGCCACCAGTGAGCCGCCAGTAGCTCATTGAGGCCCCTTGTGTTGTATGCGCTTGGTTTCAAGCTTCTAAGACCTTCCAATTTCAAGCTATGAAGGAAAAGTGAAGACGCGTTTACTTTTCATATTTCATGACAGTTGGCTGAGACGGCCAAAACATGCACTCGTGGAAACTTTTTTCAAAATCCACTTTGGGCTTGTAAGATGTTGTAAAGTGACTTTCTGTCACAATGCAGTACATGCACCTCAACACCCAACTTCATGAACACCACATCAAAGTGAATGATGCGACTGAACCGCGTGCGCTGGAGCCACCAGTGAGCCGCCAGTAGCTCATTGAGGCCCCTTGTGTTGTATGCGCTTGGTTTCAAGCTTCTAAGACCTTCCAATTTCAAGCTATGAAGGAAAAGTGAAGACGCGTTTACTTTTCATATTTCATGACAGTTGGCTGAGACGGCCAAAACATGCACTCGTGGAAACTTTTTTCAAAATCCACTTTGGGCTTGTAAGATGTTGTAAAGTGACTTTCTGTCACAATGCAGTACATGCACCTCAACACCCAACTTCATGAACACCACATCAAAGTGAATGATGCGACTGAACCGCGTGCGCTGGAGCCACCAGTGAGCCGCCAGTAGCTCATTGAGGCCCCTTGTGTTGTATGCGCTTGGTTTCAAGCTTCTAAGACCTTCCAATTTCAAGCTATGAAGGAAAAGTGAAGACGCGTTTACTTTTCATATTTCATGACAGTTGGCTGAGACGGCCAAAACATGCACTCGTGGAAACTTTTTTCAAAATCCACTTTGGGCTTGTAAGATGTTGTAAAGTGACTTTCTGTCACAATGCAGTACATGCACCTCAACACCCAACTTCATGAACACCACATCAGAGTGAATGATGCGACTGAACCGCGTGCGCTGGAGCCACCAGTTAGCGGCCAGTAGCTCATTGAGGCCCCTTGTGTTGTATGCGCTTGGTTTCAAGCTTCTAAGACCTTCCAATTTCAAGCTATGAAGGAAAAGTGAAGACGCGTTTACTTTTCATATTTCATGACAGTTGGCTGAGACGGCCAAAACATGCACTCGTGGAAACTTTTTTCAAAATCCACTTTGGGCTTGTAAGATGTTGTAAAGTGACTTTCTGTCACAATGCGGTACATGCACCTCAACACCCAACTTCATGAACACCACATCAGAGTGAATGATGCGACTGAACCGCGTGCGCTGGAGCCACCAGTGAGCGGCCAGTAGCTCATTGAGGCCCCTTGTGTTGTATGCGCTTGGTTTCAAGCTTCTAAGACCTTCCAATTTCAAGCTATGAAGGAAAAGTGAAGACGCGTTTACTTTTCATATTTCATGACAGTTGGCTGAGACGGCCAAAACATGCACTCGTGGAAACTTTTTTCAAAATCCACTTTGGGCTTGTAAGATGTTGTAAAGTGACTTTCTGTCACAATGCGGTACATGCACCTCAACACCCAACTTCATGAACACCACATCAGAGGGAATGATGCGACTGAACCGCGTGCGCTGGAGCCACCAGTGAGCGGCCAGTAGCTCATTGAGGCCCC
The DNA here is from genome assembly GCF_963854185.1 of Sardina pilchardus. Classification (NCBI taxonomy): domain Eukaryota; kingdom Metazoa; phylum Chordata; class Actinopteri; order Clupeiformes; family Clupeidae; genus Sardina; species Sardina pilchardus. The sequence goes on along the minus strand of NW_026910843.1, from coordinate 220,104 downwards.
TTGTGTTGTATGCGCTTGGTTTCAAGCTTCTAAGACCTTCCAATTTCAAGCTATGAAGGAAAAGTGAAGACGCGTTTACTTTTCATATTTCATGACAGTTGGCTGAGACGGCCAAAACATGCACTCGTGGAAACTTTTTTCAAAATCCACTTTGGGCTTGTAAGATGTTGTAAAGTGACTTTCTGTCACAATGCAGTACATGCACCTCAACACCCAACTTCATGAACACCACATCAGAGTGAATGATGCGACTGAACCGCGTGCGCTGGAGCCACCAGTGAGCGGCCAGTAGCTCATTGAGGCCCCTTGTGTTGTATGCGCTTGGTTTCAAGCTTCTAAGACCTTCCAATTTCAAGCTATGAAGGAAAAGTGAAGACGCGTTTACTTTTCATATTTCATGACAGTTGGCTGAGACGGCCAAAACATGCACTCGTGGAAACTTTTTTCAAAATCCACTTTGGGCTTGTAAGATGTTGTAAAGTGACTTTCTGTCACAATGCAGTACATGCACCTCAACACCCAACTTCATGAACACCACATCAGAGTGAATGATGCAACTGAACCGCGTGCGCTGGAGCCACCAGTGAGCGGCCAGTAGCTCATTGAGGCCCCTTGTGTTGTATGCGCTTGGTTTCAAGCTTCTAAGACCTTCCAATTTCAAGCTATGAAGGAAAAGTGAATACGCGTTTACTTTTCATATTTCATGACAGTTGGCTGAGACGGCCAAAACATGCACTCGTGGACACTTTTTTCAAAATCCACTTTGGGCTTGTAAGATGTTGTAAAGTGACTTTCTGTCACAATGCAGTACATGCACCTCAACACCCAACTTCATGAACACCACATCAGAGTGAATGATGCGACTGAACCGCGTGCGCTGGAGCCACCAGTGAGCGGCCAGTAGCTCATTGAGGCCCCTTGTGTTGTATGCGCTTGGTTTCAAGCTTCTAAGACCTTCCAATTTCAAGCTATGAAGGAAAAGTGAAGACGCGTTTACTTTTCATATTTCATGACAGTTGGCTGAGACGGCCAAAACATGCACTCGTGGAAACTTTTTTCAAAATCCACTTTGGGCTTGTAAGATGTTGTAAAGTGACTTTCTGTCACAATGCAGTACATGCACCTCAACACCCAACTTCATGAACACCACATCAGAGTGAATGATGCGACTGAACCGCGTGCGGTGGAGCCACCAGTGAGCGGCCAGTAGCTCATTGAGGCCCCTTGTGTTGTATGCGCTTGGTTTCAAGCTTCTAAGACCTTCCAATTTCAAGCTATGAAGGAAAAGTGAAGACGCGTTTACTTTTCATATTTCATGACAGTTGGCTGAGACGGCCAAAACATGCACTCGTGGAAACTTTTTTCAAAATCCACTTTGGGCTTGTAAGATGTTGTAAAGTGACTTTCTGTCACAATGCAGTACATGCACCTCAACACCCAACTTCATGAACACCACATCAGAGTGAATGATGCGACTGAACCGCGTGCGCTGGAGCCACCAGTGAGCGGCCAGTAGCTCATTGAGGCCCCTTGTGTTGTATGCGCTTGGTTTCAAGCTTCTAAGACCTTCCAATTTCAAGCTATGAAGGAAAAGTGAAGACGCGTTTACTTTTCATATTTCATGACAGTTGGCTGAGACGGCCAAAACATGCACTCGTGGAAACTTTTTTCAAAATCCACTTTGGGCTTGTAAGATGTTGTAAAGTGACTTTCTGTCACAATGCGGTACATGCACCTCAACACCCAACTTCATGAACACCACATCAGAGTGAATGATGCGACTGAACCGCGTGCGCTGGAGCCACCAGTGAGCGGCCAGTAGCTCATTGAGGCCCCTTGTGTTGTATGCGCTTGGTTTCAAGCTTCTAAGACCTTCCAATTTCAAGCTATGAAGGAAAAGTGAAGACGCGTTTACTTTTCATATTTCATGACAGTTGGCTGAGACGGCCAAAACATGCACTCGTGGAAACTTTTTTCAAAATCCACTTTGGGCTTGTAAGATGTTGTAAAGTGACTTTCTGTCACAATGCAGTACATGCACCTCAACACCCAACTTCATGAACACCACATCAAAGTGAATGATGCGACTGAACCGCGTGCGCTGGAGCCACCAGTGAGCCGCCAGTAGCTCATTGAGGCCCCTTGTGTTGTATGCGCTTGGTTTCAAGCTTCTAAGACCTTCCAATTTCAAGCTATGAAGGAAAAGTGAAGACGCGTTTACTTTTCATATTTCATGACAGTTGGCTGAGACGGCCAAAACATGCACTCGTGGAAACTTTTTTCAAAATCCACTTTGGGCTTGTAAGATGTTGTAAAGTGACTTTCTGTCACAATGCAGTACATGCACCTCAACACCCAACTTCATGAACACCACATCAGAGTGAATGATGCGACTGAACCGCGTGCGCTGGAGCCACCAGTGAGCCGCCAGTAGCTCATTGAGGCCCCTTGTGTTGTATGCGCTTGGTTTCAAGCTTCTAAGACCTTCCAATTTCAAGCTATGAAGGAAAAGTGAAGACGCGTTTACTTTTCATATTTCATGACAGTTGGCTGAGACGGCCAAAACATGCACTCGTGGAAACTTTTTTCAAAATCCACTTTGGGCTTGTAAGATGTTGTAAAGTGACTTTCTGTCACAATGCAGTACATGCACCTCAACACCCAACTTCATGAACACCACATCAGAGTGAATGATGCGACTGAACCGCGTGCGCTGGAGCCACCAGTGAGCCGCCAGTAGCTCATTGAGGCCCCTTGTGTTGTATGCGCTTGGTTTCAAGCTTCTAAGACCTTCCAATTTCAAGCTATGAAGGAAAAGTGAAGACGCGTTTACTTTTCATATTTCATGACAGTTGGCTGAGACGGCCAAAACATGCACTCGTGGAAACTTTTTTCAAAATCCACTTTGGGCTTGTAAGATGTTGTAAAGTGACTTTCTGTCACAATGCAGTACATGCACCTCAACACCCAACTTCATGAACACCACATCAGAGTGAATGATGCGACTGAACCGCGTGCGCTGGAGCCACCAGTGAGCCGCCAGTAGCTCATTGAGGCCCCTTGTGTTGTATGCGCTTGGTTTCAAGCTTCTAAGACCTTCCAATTTCAAGCTATGAAGGAAAAGTGAAGACGCGTTTACTTTTCATATTTCATGACAGTTGGCTGAGACGGCCAAAACATGCACTCGTGGAAACTTTTTTCAAAATCCACTTTGGGCTTGTAAGATGTTGTAAAGTGACTTTCTGTCACAATGCAGTACATGCACCTCAACACCCAACTTCATGAACACCACATCAAAGTGAATGATGCGACTGAACCGCGTGCGCTGGAGCCACCAGTGAGCCGCCAGTAGCTCATTGAGGCCCCTTGTGTTGTATGCGCTTGGTTTCAAGCTTCTAAGACCTTCCAATTTCAAGCTATGAAGGAAAAGTGAAGACGCGTTTACTTTTCATATTTCATGACAGTTGGCTGAGACGGCCAAAACATGCACTCGTGGAAACTTTTTTCAAAATCCACTTTGGGCTTGTAAGATGTTGTAAAGTGACTTTCTGTCACAATGCAGTACATGCACCTCAACACCCAACTTCATGAACACCACATCAGAGTGAATGATGCGACTGAACCGCGTGCGGTGGAGCCACCAGTGAGCGGCCAGTAGCTCATTGAGGCCCCTTGTGTTGTATGCGCTTGGTTTCAAGCTTCTAAGACCTTCCAATTTCAAGCTATGAAGGAAAAGTGAAGACGCGTTTACTTTTCATATTTCATGACAGTTGGCTGAGACGGCCAAAACATGCACTCGTGGAAACTTTTTTCAAAATCCACTTTGGGCTTGTAAGATGTTGTAAAGTGACTTTCTGTCACAATGCAGTACATGCACCTCAACACCCAACTTCATGAACACCACATCAGAGTGAATGATGCGACTGAACCGCGTGCGCTGGAGCCACCAGTGAGCCGCCAGTAGCTCATTGAGGCCCCTTGTGTTGTATGCGCTTGGTTTCAAGCTTCTAAGACCTTCCAATTTCAAGCTATGAAGGAAAAGTGAAGACGCGTTTACTTTTCATATTTCATGACAGTTGGCTGAGACGGCCAAAACATGCACTCGTGGAAACTTTTTTCAAAATCCACTTTGGGCTTGTAAGATGTTGTAAAGTGACTTTCTGTCACAATGCGGTACATGCACCTCAACACCCAACTTCATGAACACCACATCAAAGTGAATGATGCGACTGAACCGCGTGCGCTGGAGCCACCAGTGAGCCGCCAGTAGCTCATTGAGGCCCCTTGTGTTGTATGCGCTTGGTTTCAAGCTTCTAAGACCTTCCAATTTCAAGCTATGAAGGAAAAGTGAAGACGCGTTTACTTTTCATATTTCATGACAGTTGGCTGAGACGGCCAAAACATGCACTCGTGGAAACTTTTTTCAAAATCCACTTTGGGCTTGTAAGATGTTGTAAAGTGACTTTCTGTCACAATGCAGTACATGCACCTCAACACCCAACTTCATGAACACCACATCAGAGTGAATGATGCGACTGAACCGCGTGGGCTGGAGCCACCAGTGAGCGGCCAGTAGCTCATTGAGGCCCCTTGTGTTGTATGCGCTTGGTTTCAAGCTTCTAAGACCTTCCAATTTCAAGCTATGAAGGAAAAGTGAAGACGCGTTTACTTTTCATATTTCATGACAGTTGGCTGAGACGGCCAAAAAATGCGCTCGTGGAAACTTTTTTCGAAATCCACTTTGGGCTTGTAAGATGTTGTAAAGTGACTTTCTGTCACAATGCAGTACATGCACCTCAACACCCAACTTCATGAACACCACATCAGAGTGAATGATGCGACTGAACCGCGTGCGCTGGAGCCACCAGTGAGCGGCCAGTAGCTCATTGATGCCCCTTGTGTTGTATGCGCTTGGTTTCAAGCTTCTAAGACCTTCCAATTTCAAGCTATGAAGGAAAAGTGAAGACGCGTTTACTTTTCATATTTCATGACAGTTGGCTGAGACGGCCAAAACATGCGCTCGTGGAAACTTTTTTCAAAATCCACTTTGGGCTTGTAAGATGTTGTAAAGTGACTTTCTGTCACAATGCAGTACATGCACCTCAACACCCAACTTCATGAACACCACATCAGAGTGAATGATGCGACTGAACCGCGTGCGCTGGAGCCACCAGTGAGCGGCCAGTAGCTCATTGATGCCCCTTGTGTTGTATGCGCTTGGTTTCAAGCTTCTAAGACCTTCCAATTTCAAGCTATGAAGGAAAAGTGAAGACGCGTTTACTTTTCATATTTCATGACAGTTGGCTGAGACGGCCAAAACATGCGCTCGTGGAAACTTTTTTCAAAATCCACTTTGGGCTTGTAAGATGTTGTAAAGTGACTTTCTGTCACAATGCAGTACATGCACCTCAACACCCAACTTCATGAACACCACATCAGAGTGAATGATGCGACTGAACCGCGTGCGCTGGAGCCACCAGTGAGCGGCCAGTAGCTCATTGATGCCCCTTGTGTTGTATGCGCTTGGTTTCAAGCTTCTAAGACCTTCCAATTTCAAGCTATGAAGGAAAAGTGAAGACGCGTTTACTTTTCATATTTCATGACAGTTGGCTGAGACGGCCAAAACATGCACTCGTGGAAACTTTTTTCAAAATCCACTTTGGGCTTGTAAGATGTTGTAAAGTGACTTTCTGTCACAATGCAGTACATGCACCTCAACACCCAACTTCATGAACACCACATCAGAGTGAATGATGCGACTGAACCGCGTGCGCTGGAGCCACCAGTGAGCGGCCAGCAGCTCATTGAGGCCCCTTGTGTTGTATGCGCTTGGTTTCAAGCTTCTAAGACCTTCCAATTTCAAGCTATGAAGGAAAAGTGAAGACGCGTTTACTTTTCATATTTCATGACAGTTGGCTGAGACGGCCAAAACATGCACTCGTGGAAACTTTTTTCAAAATCCACTTTGGGCTTGTAAGATGTTGTAAAGTGACTTTCTGTCACAATGCAGTACATGCACCTCAACACCCAACTTCATGAACACCACATCAAAGTGAATGATGCGACTGAACCGCGTGCGCTGGAGCCACCAGTGAGCCGCCAGTAGCTCATTGAGGCCCCTTGTGTTGTATGCGCTTGGTTTCAAGCTTCTAAGACCTTCCAATTTCAAGCTATGAAGGAAAAGTGAAGACGCGTTTACTTTTCATATTTCATGACAGTTGGCTGAGACGGCCAAAACATGCACTCGTGGAAACTTTTTTCAAAATCCACTTTGGGCTTGTAAGATGTTGTAAAGTGACTTTCTGTCACAATGCAGTACATGCACCTCAACACCCAACTTCATGAACACCACATCAGAGTGAATGATGCGACTGAACCGCGTGCGGTGGAGCCACCAGTGAGCGGCCAGTAGCTCATTGAGGCCCCTTGTGTTGTATGCGCTTGGTTTCAAGCTTCTAAGACCTTCCAATTTCAAGCTATGAAGGAAAAGTGAAGACGCGTTTACTTTTCATATTTCATGACAGTTGGCTGAGACGGCCAAAACATGCACTCGTGGAAACTTTTTTCAAAATCCACTTTGGGCTTGTAAGATGTTGTAAAGTGACTTTCTGTCACAATGCAGTACATGCACCTCAACACCCAACTTCATGAACACCACATCAGAGTGAATGATGCGACTGAACCGCGTGCGCTGGAGCCACCAGTGAGCCGCCAGTAGCTCATTGAGGCCCCTTGTGTTGTATGCGCTTGGTTTCAAGCTTCTAAGACCTTCCAATTTCAAGCTATGAAGGAAAAGTGAAGACGCGTTTACTTTTCATATTTCATGACAGTTGGCTGAGACGGCCAAAACATGCACTCGTGGAAACTTTTTTCAAAATCCACTTTGGGCTTGTAAGATGTTGTAAAGTGACTTTCTGTCACAATGCGGTACATGCACCTCAACACCCAACTTCATGAACACCACATCAAAGTGAATGATGCGACTGAACCGCGTGCGCTGGAGCCACCAGTGAGCCGCCAGTAGCTCATTGAGGCCCCTTGTGTTGTATGCGCTTGGTTTCAAGCTTCTAAGACCTTCCAATTTCAAGCTATGAAGGAAAAGTGAAGACGCGTTTACTTTTCATATTTCATGACAGTTGGCTGAGACGGCCAAAACATGCACTCGTGGAAACTTTTTTCAAAATCCACTTTGGGCTTGTAAGATGTTGTAAAGTGACTTTCTGTCACAATGCAGTACATGCACCTCAACACCCAACTTCATGAACACCACATCAGAGTGAATGATGCGACTGAACCGCGTGGGCTGGAGCCACCAGTGAGCGGCCAGTAGCTCATTGAGGCCCCTTGTGTTGTATGCGCTTGGTTTCAAGCTTCTAAGACCTTCCAATTTCAAGCTATGAAGGAAAAGTGAAGACGCGTTTACTTTTCATATTTCATGACAGTTGGCTGAGACGGCCAAAAAATGCGCTCGTGGAAACTTTTTTCGAAATCCACTTTGGGCTTGTAAGATGTTGTAAAGTGACTTTCTGTCACAATGCAGTACATGCACCTCAACACCCAACTTCATGAACACCACATCAGAGTGAATGATGCGACTGAACCGCGTGCGCTGGAGCCACCAGTGAGCGGCCAGTAGCTCATTGATGCCCCTTGTGTTGTATGCGCTTGGTTTCAAGCTTCTAAGACCTTCCAATTTCAAGCTATGAAGGAAAAGTGAAGACGCGTTTACTTTTCATATTTCATGACAGTTGGCTGAGACGGCCAAAACATGCGCTCGTGGAAACTTTTTTCAAAATCCACTTTGGGCTTGTAAGATGTTGTAAAGTGACTTTCTGTCACAATGCAGTACATGCACCTCAACACCCAACTTCATGAACACCACATCAGAGTGAATGATGCGACTGAACCGCGTGCGCTGGAGCCACCAGTGAGCGGCCAGTAGCTCATTGATGCCCCTTGTGTTGTATGCGCTTGGTTTCAAGCTTCTAAGACCTTCCAATTTCAAGCTATGAAGGAAAAGTGAAGACGCGTTTACTTTTCATATTTCATGACAGTTGGCTGAGACGGCCAAAACATGCACTCGTGGAAACTTTTTTCAAAATCCACTTTGGGCTTGTAAGATGTTGTAAAGTGACTTTCTGTCACAATGCAGTACATGCACCTCAACACCCAACTTCATGAACACCACATCAGAGTGAATGATGCGACTGAACCGCGTGCGCTGGAGCCACCAGTGAGCGGCCAGCAGCTCATTGAGGCCCCTTGTGTTGTATGCGCTTGGTTTCAAGCTTCTAAGACCTTCCAATTTCAAGCTATGAAGGAAAAGTGAAGACGCGTTTACTTTTCATATTTCATGACAGTTGGCTGAGACGGCCAAAACATGCACTCGTGGAAACTTTTTTCAAAATCCACTTTGGGCTTGTAAGATGTTGTAAAGTGACTTTCTGTCACAATGCAGTACATGCACCTCAACACCCAACTTCATGAACACCACATCAGAGTGAATGATGCGACTGAACCGCGTGCGCTGGAGCCACCAGTGAGCCGCCAGTAGCTCATTGAGGCCCCTTGTGTTGTATGCGCTTGGTTTCAAGCTTCTAAGACCTTCCAATTTCAAGCTATGAAGGAAAAGTGAAGACGCGTTTACTTTTCATATTTCATGACAGTTGGCTGAGACGGCCAAAACATGCACTCGTGGAAACTTTTTTCAAAATCCACTTTGGGCTTGTAAGATGTTGTAAAGTGACTTTCTGTCACAATGCAGTACATGCACCTCAACACCCAACTTCATGAACACCACATCAAAGTGAATGATGCGACTGAACCGCGTGCGCTGGAGCCACCAGTGAGCCGCCAGTAGCTCATTGAGGCCCCTTGTGTTGTATGCGCTTGGTTTCAAGCTTCTAAGACCTTCCAATTTCAAGCTATGAAGGAAAAGTGAAGACGCGTTTACTTTTCATATTTCATGACAGTTGGCTGAGACGGCCAAAACATGCACTCGTGGAAACTTTTTTCAAAATCCACTTTGGGCTTGTAAGATGTTGTAAAGTGACTTTCTGTCACAATGCAGTACATGCACCTCAACACCCAACTTCATGAACACCACATCAGAGTGAATGATGCGACTGAACCGCGTGCGCTGGAGCCACCAGTGAGCGGCCAGTAGCTCATTGAGGCCCCTTGTGTTGTATGCGCTTGGTTTCAAGCTTCTAAGACCTTCCAATTTCAAGCTATGAAGGAAAAGTGAAGACGCGTTTACTTTTCATATTTCATGACAGTTGGCTGAGACGGCCAAAACATGCACTCGTGGAAACTTTTTTCAAAATCCACTTTGGGCTTGTAAGATGTTGTAAAGTGACTTTCTGTCACAATGCAGTACATGCACCTCAACACCCAACTTCATGAACACCACATCAGAGTGAATGATGCGACTGAACCGCGTGCGCTGGAGCCACCAGTGAGCGGCCAGTAGCTCATTGAGGCCCCTTGTGTTGTATGCGCTTGGTTTCAAGCTTCTAAGACCTTCCAATTTCAAGCTATGAAGGAAAAGTGAAGACGCGTTTACTTTTCATATTTCATGACAGTTGGCTGAGACGGCCAAAAAATGCGCTCGTGGAAACTTTTTTCGAAATCCACTTTGGGCTTGTAAGATGTTGTAAAGTGACTTTCTGTCACAATGCAGTACATGCACCTCAACACCCAACTTCATGAACACCACATCAGAGTGAATGATGCGACTGAACCGCGTGCGCTGGAGCCACCAGTGAGCGGCCAGTAGCTCATTGATGCCCCTTGTGTTGTATGCGCTTGGTTTCAAGCTTCTAAGACCTTCCAATTTCAAGCTATGAAGGAAAAGTGAAGACGCGTTTACTTTTCATATTTCATGACAGTTGGCTGAGACGGCCAAAACATGCGCTCGTGGAAACTTTTTTCAAAATCCACTTTGGGCTTGTAAGATGTTGTAAAGTGACTTTCTGTCACAATGCAGTACATGCACCTCAACACCCAACTTCATGAACACCACATCAGAGTGAATGATGCGACTGAACCGCGTGCGCTGGAGCCACCAGTGAGCGGCCAGCAGCTCATTGAGGCCCCTTGTGTTGTATGCGCTTGGTTTCAAGCTTCTAAGACCTTCCAATTTCAAGCTATGAAGGAAAAGTGAAGACGCGTTTACTTTTCATATTTCATGACAGTTGGCTGAGACGGCCAAAACATGCACTCGTGGAAACTTTTTTCAAAATCCACTTTGGGCTTGTAAGATGTTGTAAAGTGACTTTCTGTCACAATGCAGTACATGCACCTCAACACCCAACTTCATGAACACCACATCAAAGTGAATGATGCGACTGAACCGCGTGCGCTGGAGCCACCAGTGAGCCGCCAGTAGCTCATTGAGGCCCCTTGTGTTGTATGCGCTTGGTTTCAAGCTTCTAAGACCTTCCAATTTCAAGCTATGAAGGAAAAGTGAAGACGCGTTTACTTTTCATATTTCATGACAGTTGGCTGAGACGGCCAAAACATGCACTCGTGGAAACTTTTTTCAAAATCCACTTTGGGCTTGTAAGATGTTGTAAAGTGACTTTCTGTCACAATGCAGTACATGCACCTCAACACCCAACTTCATGAACACCACATCAGAGTGAATGATGCGACTGAACCGCGTGCGGTGGAGCCACCAGTGAGCGGCCAGTAGCTCATTGAGGCCCCTTGTGTTGTATGCGCTTGGTTTCAAGCTTCTAAGACCTTCCAATTTCAAGCTATGAAGGAAAAGTGAAGACGCGTTTACTTTTCATATTTCATGACAGTTGGCTGAGACGGCCAAAACATGCACTCGTGGAAACTTTTTTCAAAATCCACTTTGGGCTTGTAAGATGTTGTAAAGTGACTTTCTGTCACAATGCAGTACATGCACCTCAACACCCAACTTCATGAACACCACATCAGAGTGAATGATGCGACTGAACCGCGTGCGCTGGAGCCACCAGTGAGCCGCCAGTAGCTCATTGAGGCCCCTTGTGTTGTATGCGCTTGGTTTCAAGCTTCTAAGACCTTCCAATTTCAAGCTATGAAGGAAAAGTGAAGACGCGTTTACTTTTCATATTTCATGACAGTTGGCTGAGACGGCCAAAACATGCACTCGTGGAAACTTTTTTCAAAATCCACTTTGGGCTTGTAAGATGTTGTAAAGTGACTTTCTGTCACAATGCGGTACATGCACCTCAACACCCAACTTCATGAACACCACATCAAAGTGAATGATGCGACTGAACCGCGTGCGCTGGAGCCACCAGTGAGCCGCCAGTAGCTCATTGAGGCCCCTTGTGTTGTATGCGCTTGGTTTCAAGCTTCTAAGACCTTCCAATTTCAAGCTATGAAGGAAAAGTGAAGACGCGTTTACTTTTCATATTTCATGACAGTTGGCTGAGACGGCCAAAACATGCACTCGTGGAAACTTTTTTCAAAATCCACTTTGGGCTTGTAAGATGTTGTAAAGTGACTTTCTGTCACAATGCAGTACATGCACCTCAACACCCAACTTCATGAACACCACATCAGAGTGAATGATGCGACTGAACCGCGTGGGCTGGAGCCACCAGTGAGCGGCCAGTAGCTCATTGAGGCCCCTTGTGTTGTATGCGCTTGGTTTCAAGCTTCTAAGACCTTCCAATTTCAAGCTATGAAGGAAAAGTGAAGACGCGTTTACTTTTCATATTTCATGACAGTTGGCTGAGACGGCCAAAAAATGCGCTCGTGGAAACTTTTTTCGAAATCCACTTTGGGCTTGTAAGATGTTGTAAAGTGACTTTCTGTCACAATGCAGTACATGCACCTCAACACCCAACTTCATGAACACCACATCAGAGTGAATGATGCGACTGAACCGCGTGCGCTGGAGCCACCAGTGAGCGGCCAGTAGCTCATTGATGCCCCTTGTGTTGTATGCGCTTGGTTTCAAGCTTCTAAGACCTTCCAATTTCAAGCTATGAAGGAAAAGTGAAGACGCGTTTACTTTTCATATTTCATGACAGTTGGCTGAGACGGCCAAAACATGCGCTCGTGGAAACTTTTTTCAAAATCCACTTTGGGCTTGTAAGATGTTGTAAAGTGACTTTCTGTCACAATGCAGTACATGCACCTCAACACCCAACTTCATGAACACCACATCAGAGTGAATGATGCGACTGAACCGCGTGCGCTGGAGCCACCAGTGAGCGGCCAGTAGCTCATTGATGCCCCTTGTGTTGTATGCGCTTGGTTTCAAGCTTCTAAGACCTTCCAATTTCAAGCTATGAAGGAAAAGTGAAGACGCGTTTACTTTTCATATTTCATGACAGTTGGCTGAGACGGCCAAAACATGCACTCGTGGAAACTTTTTTCAAAATCCACTTTGGGCTTGTAAGATGTTGTAAAGTGACTTTCTGTCACAATGCAGTACATGCACCTCAACACCCAACTTCATGAACACCACATCAGAGTGAATGATGCGACTGAACCGCGTGCGCTGGAGCCACCAGTGAGCGGCCAGCAGCTCATTGAGGCCCCTTGTGTTGTATGCGCTTGGTTTCAAGCTTCTAAGACCTTCCAATTTCAAGCTATGAAGGAAAAGTGAAGACGCGTTTACTTTTCATATTTCATGACAGTTGGCTGAGACGGCCAAAACATGCACTCGTGGAAACTTTTTTCAAAATCCACTTTGGGCTTGTAAGATGTTGTAAAGTGACTTTCTGTCACAATGCAGTACATGCACCTCAACACCCAACTTCATGAACACCACATCAGAGTGAATGATGCGACTGAACCGCGTGCGCTGGAGCCACCAGTGAGCCGCCAGTAGCTCATTGAGGCCCCTTGTGTTGTATGCGCTTGGTTTCAAGCTTCTAAGACCTTCCAATTTCAAGCTATGAAGGAAAAGTGAAGACGCGTTTACTTTTCATATTTCATGACAGTTGGCTGAGACGGCCAAAACATGCACTCGTGGAAACTTTTTTCAAAATCCACTTTGGGCTTGTAAGATGTTGTAAAGTGACTTTCTGTCACAATGCAGTACATGCACCTCAACACCCAACTTCATGAACACCACATCAAAGTGAATGATGCGACTGAACCGCGTGCGCTGGAGCCACCAGTGAGCCGCCAGTAGCTCATTGAGGCCCCTTGTGTTGTATGCGCTTGGTTTCAAGCTTCTAAGACCTTCCAATTTCAAGCTATGAAGGAAAAGTGAAGACGCGTTTACTTTTCATATTTCATGACAGTTGGCTGAGACGGCCAAAACATGCACTCGTGGAAACTTTTTTCAAAATCCACTTTGGGCTTGTAAGATGTTGTAAAGTGACTTTCTGTCACAATGCAGTACATGCACCTCAACACCCAACTTCATGAACACCACATCAAAGTGAATGATGCGACTGAACCGCGTGCGCTGGAGCCACCAGTGAGCCGCCAGTAGCTCATTGAGGCCCCTTGTGTTGTATGCGCTTGGTTTCAAGCTTCTAAGACCTTCCAATTTCAAGCTATGAAGGAAAAGTGAAGACGCGTTTACTTTTCATATTTCATGACAGTTGGCTGAGACGGCCAAAACATGCACTCGTGGAAACTTTTTTCAAAATCCACTTTGGGCTTGTAAGATGTTGTAAAGTGACTTTCTGTCACAATGCAGTACATGCACCTCAACACCCAACTTCATGAACACCACATCAGAGTGAATGATGCGACTGAACCGCGTGCGCTGGAGCCACCAGTGAGCGGCCAGTAGCTCATTGAGGCCCCTTGTGTTGTATGCGCTTGGTTTCAAGCTTCTAAGACCTTCCAATTTCAAGCTATGAAGGAAAAGTGAAGACGCGTTTACTTTTCATATTTCATGACAGTTGGCTGAGACGGCCAAAACATGCACTCGTGGAAACTTTTTTCAAAATCCACTTTGGGCTTGTAAGATGTTGTAAAGTGACTTTCTGTCACAATGCAGTACATGCACCTCAACACCCAACTTCATGAACACCACATCAGAGTGAATGATGCGACTGAACCGCGTGCGCTGGAGCCACCAGTGAGCGGCCAGTAGCTCATTGAGGCCCCTTGTGTTGTATGCGCTTGGTTTCAAGCTTCTAAGACCTTCCAATTTCAAGCTATGAAGGAAAAGTGAAGACGCGTTTACTTTTCATATTTCATGACAGTTGGCTGAGACGGCCAAAAAATGCGCTCGTGGAAACTTTTTTCGAAATCCACTTTGGGCTTGTAAGATGTTGTAAAGTGACTTTCTGTCACAATGCAGTACATGCACCTCAACACCCAACTTCATGAACACCACATCAGAGTGAATGATGCGACTGAACCGCGTGCGCTGGAGCCACCAGTGAGCGGCCAGTAGCTCATTGATGCCCCTTGTGTTGTATGCGCTTGGTTTCAAGCTTCTAAGACCTTCCAATTTCAAGCTATGAAGGAAAAGTGAAGACGCGTTTACTTTTCATATTTCATGACAGTTGGCTGAGACGGCCAAAACATGCGCTCGTGGAAACTTTTTTCAAAATCCACTTTGGGCTTGTAAGATGTTGTAAAGTGACTTTCTGTCACAATGCAGTACATGCACCTCAACACCCAACTTCATGAACACCACATCAGAGTGAATGATGCGACTGAACCGCGTGCGCTGGAGCCACCAGTGAGCGGCCAGTAGCTCATTGATGCCCCTTGTGTTGTATGCGCTTGGTTTCAAGCTTCTAAGACCTTCCAATTTCAAGCTATGAAGGAAAAGTGAAGACGCGTTTACTTTTCATATTTCATGACAGTTGGCTGAGACGGCCAAAACATGCACTCGTGGAAACTTTTTTCAAAATCCACTTTGGGCTTGTAAGATGTTGTAAAGTGACTTTCTGTCACAATGCAGTACATGCACCTCAACACCCAACTTCATGAACACCACATCAGAGTGAATGATGCGACTGAACCGCGTGCGCTGGAGCCACCAGTGAGCGGCCAGCAGCTCATTGAGGCCCCTTGTGTTGTATGCGCTTGGTTTCAAGCTTCTAAGACCTTCCAATTTCAAGCTATGAAGGAAAAGTGAAGACGCGTTTACTTTTCATATTTCATGACAGTTGGCTGAGACGGCCAAAACATGCACTCGTGGAAACTTTTTTCAAAATCCACTTTGGGCTTGTAAGATGTTGTAAAGTGACTTTCTGTCACAATGCAGTACATGCACCTCAACACCCAACTTCATGAACACCACATCAGAGTGAATGATGCGACTGAACCGCGTGCGCTGGAGCCACCAGTGAGCCGCCAGTAGCTCATTGAGGCCCCTTGTGTTGTATGCGCTTGGTTTCAAGCTTCTAAGACCTTCCAATTTCAAGCTATGAAGGAAAAGTGAAGACGCGTTTACTTTTCATATTTCATGACAGTTGGCTGAGACGGCCAAAACATGCACTCGTGGAAACTTTTTTCAAAATCCACTTTGGGCTTGTAAGATGTTGTAAAGTGACTTTCTGTCACAATGCAGTACATGCACCTCAACACCCAACTTCATGAACACCACATCAAAGTGAATGATGCGACTGAACCGCGTGCGCTGGAGCCACCAGTGAGCCGCCAGTAGCTCATTGAGGCCCCTTGTGTTGTATGCGCTTGGTTTCAAGCTTCTAAGACCTTCCAATTTCAAGCTATGAAGGAAAAGTGAAGACGCGTTTACTTTTCATATTTCATGACAGTTGGCTGAGACGGCCAAAACATGCACTCGTGGAAACTTTTTTCAAAATCCACTTTGGGCTTGTAAGATGTTGTAAAGTGACTTTCTGTCACAATGCAGTACATGCACCTCAACACCCAACTTCATGAACACCACATCAGAGTGAATGATGCGACTGAACCGCGTGCGGTGGAGCCACCAGTGAGCGGCCAGTAGCTCATTGAGGCCCCTTGTGTTGTATGCGCTTGGTTTCAAGCTTCTAAGACCTTCCAATTTCAAGCTATGAAGGAAAAGTGAAGACGCGTTTACTTTTCATATTTCATGACAGTTGGCTGAGACGGCCAAAACATGCACTCGTGGAAACTTTTTTCAAAATCCACTTTGGGCTTGTAAGATGTTGTAAAGTGACTTTCTGTCACAATGCAGTACATGCACCTCAACACCCAACTTCATGAACACCACATCAGAGTGAATGATGCGACTGAACCGCGTGCGCTGGAGCCACCAGTGAGCGGCCAGTAGCTCATTGAGGCCCCTTGTGTTGTATGCGCTTGGTTTCAAGCTTCTAAGACCTTCCAATTTCAAGCTATGAAGGAAAAGTGAAGACGCGTTTACTTTTCATATTTCATGACAGTTGGCTGAGACGGCCAAAACATGCACTCGTGGAAACTTTTTTCAAAATCCACTTTGGGCTTGTAAGATGTTGTAAAGTGACTTTCTGTCACAATGCGGTACATGCACCTCAACACCCAACTTCATGAACACCACATCAGAGTGAATGATGCGACTGAACCGCGTGCGCTGGAGCCACCAGTGAGCGGCCAGTAGCTCATTGAGGCCCCTTGTGTTGTATGCGCTTGGTTTCAAGCTTCTAAGACCTTCCAATTTCAAGCTATGAAGGAAAAGTGAAGACGCGTTTACTTTTCATATTTCATGACAGTTGGCTGAGACGGCCAAAACATGCACTCGTGGAAACTTTTTTCAAAATCCACTTTGGGCTTGTAAGATGTTGTAAAGTGACTTTCTGTCACAATGCAGTACATGCACCTCAACACCCAACTTCATGAACACCACATCAGAGTGAATGATGCGACTGAACCGCGTGCGCTGGAGCCACCAGTGAGCCGCCAGTAGCTCATTGAGGCCCCTTGTGTTGTATGCGCTTGGTTTCAAGCTTCTAAGACCTTCCAATTTCAAGCTATGAAGGAAAAGTGAAGACGCGTTTACTTTTCATATTTCATGACAGTTGGCTGAGACGGCCAAAACATGCACTCGTGGAAACTTTTTTCAAAATCCACTTTGGGCTTGTAAGATGTTGTAAAGTGACTTTCTGTCACAATGCAGTACATGCACCTCAACACCCAACTTCATGAACACCACATCAAAGTGAATGATGCGACTGAACCGCGTGCGCTGGAGCCACCAGTGAGCCGCCAGTAGCTCATTGAGGCCCCTTGTGTTGTATGCGCTTGGTTTCAAGCTTCTAAGACCTTCCAATTTCAAGCTATGAAGGAAAAGTGAAGACGCGTTTACTTTTCATATTTCATGACAGTTGGCTGAGACGGCCAAAACATGCACTCGTGGAAACTTTTTTCAAAATCCACTTTGGGCTTGTAAGATGTTGTAAAGTGACTTTCTGTCACAATGCAGTACATGCACCTCAACACCCAACTTCATGAACACCACATCAGAGTGAATGATGCGACTGAACCGCGTGCGCTGGAGCCACCAGTGAGCGGCCAGTAGCTCATTGAGGCCCCTTGTGTTGTATGCGCTTGGTTTCAAGCTTCTAAGACCTTCCAATTTCAAGCTATGAAGGAAAAGTGAAGACGCGTTTACTTTTCATATTTCATGACAGTTGGCTGAGACGGCCAAAACATGCACTCGTGGAAACTTTTTTCAAAATCCACTTTGGGCTTGTAAGATGTTGTAAAGTGACTTTCTGTCACAATGCAGTACATGCACCTCAACACCCAACTTCATGAACACCACATCAGAGTGAATGATGCGACTGAACCGCGTGCGCTGGAGCCACCAGTGAGCGGCCAGTAGCTCATTGAGGCCCCTTGTGTTGTATGCGCTTGGTTTCAAGCTTCTAAGACCTTCCAATT
Source organism: Sardina pilchardus (assembly GCF_963854185.1). Lineage (NCBI taxonomy): Eukaryota > Metazoa > Chordata > Actinopteri > Clupeiformes > Clupeidae > Sardina > Sardina pilchardus. The sequence goes on along the minus strand of NW_026910843.1, from coordinate 202,311 downwards.
TCAAGCTATGAAGGAAAAGTGAAGACGCGTTTACTTTTCATATTTCATGACAGTTGGCTGAGACGGCCAAAACATGCACTCGTGGAAACTTTTTTCAAAATCCACTTTGGGCTTGTAAGATGTTGTAAAGTGACTTTCTGTCACAATGCAGTACATGCACCTCAACACCCAACTTCATGAACACCACATCAGAGTGAATGATGCGACTGAACCGCGTGCGCTGGAGCCACCAGTGAGCGGCCAGCAGCTCATTGAGGCCCCTTGTGTTGTATGCGCTTGGTTTCAAGCTTCTAAGACCTTCCAATTTCAAGCTATGAAGGAAAAGTGAAGACGCGTTTACTTTTCATATTTCATGACAGTTGGCTGAGACGGCCAAAACATGCACTCGTGGAAACTTTTTTCAAAATCCACTTTGGGCTTGTAAGATGTTGTAAAGTGACTTTCTGTCACAATGCAGTACATGCACCTCAACACCCAACTTCATGAACACCACATCAGAGTGAATGATGCGACTGAACCGCGTGCGCTGGAGCCACCAGTGAGCCGCCAGTAGCTCATTGAGGCCCCTTGTGTTGTATGCGCTTGGTTTCAAGCTTCTAAGACCTTCCAATTTCAAGCTATGAAGGAAAAGTGAAGACGCGTTTACTTTTCATATTTCATGACAGTTGGCTGAGACGGCCAAAACATGCACTCGTGGAAACTTTTTTCAAAATCCACTTTGGGCTTGTAAGATGTTGTAAAGTGACTTTCTGTCACAATGCAGTACATGCACCTCAACACCCAACTTCATGAACACCACATCAAAGTGAATGATGCGACTGAACCGCGTGCGCTGGAGCCACCAGTGAGCCGCCAGTAGCTCATTGAGGCCCCTTGTGTTGTATGCGCTTGGTTTCAAGCTTCTAAGACCTTCCAATTTCAAGCTATGAAGGAAAAGTGAAGACGCGTTTACTTTTCATATTTCATGACAGTTGGCTGAGACGGCCAAAACATGCACTCGTGGAAACTTTTTTCAAAATCCACTTTGGGCTTGTAAGATGTTGTAAAGTGACTTTCTGTCACAATGCAGTACATGCACCTCAACACCCAACTTCATGAACACCACATCAGAGTGAATGATGCGACTGAACCGCGTGCGCTGGAGCCACCAGTGAGCGGCCAGTAGCTCATTGAGGCCCCTTGTGTTGTATGCGCTTGGTTTCAAGCTTCTAAGACCTTCCAATTTCAAGCTATGAAGGAAAAGTGAAGACGCGTTTACTTTTCATATTTCATGACAGTTGGCTGAGACGGCCAAAACATGCACTCGTGGAAACTTTTTTCAAAATCCACTTTGGGCTTGTAAGATGTTGTAAAGTGACTTTCTGTCACAATGCAGTACATGCACCTCAACACCCAACTTCATGAACACCACATCAGAGTGAATGATGCGACTGAACCGCGTGCGCTGGAGCCACCAGTGAGCGGCCAGTAGCTCATTGAGGCCCCTTGTGTTGTATGCGCTTGGTTTCAAGCTTCTAAGACCTTCCAATTTCAAGCTATGAAGGAAAAGTGAAGACGCGTTTACTTTTCATATTTCATGACAGTTGGCTGAGACGGCCAAAAAATGCGCTCGTGGAAACTTTTTTCGAAATCCACTTTGGGCTTGTAAGATGTTGTAAAGTGACTTTCTGTCACAATGCAGTACATGCACCTCAACACCCAACTTCATGAACACCACATCAGAGTGAATGATGCGACTGAACCGCGTGCGCTGGAGCCACCAGTGAGCGGCCAGTAGCTCATTGATGCCCCTTGTGTTGTATGCGCTTGGTTTCAAGCTTCTAAGACCTTCCAATTTCAAGCTATGAAGGAAAAGTGAAGACGCGTTTACTTTTCATATTTCATGACAGTTGGCTGAGACGGCCAAAACATGCGCTCGTGGAAACTTTTTTCAAAATCCACTTTGGGCTTGTAAGATGTTGTAAAGTGACTTTCTGTCACAATGCAGTACATGCACCTCAACACCCAACTTCATGAACACCACATCAGAGTGAATGATGCGACTGAACCGCGTGCGCTGGAGCCACCAGTGAGCGGCCAGCAGCTCATTGAGGCCCCTTGTGTTGTATGCGCTTGGTTTCAAGCTTCTAAGACCTTCCAATTTCAAGCTATGAAGGAAAAGTGAAGACGCGTTTACTTTTCATATTTCATGACAGTTGGCTGAGACGGCCAAAACATGCACTCGTGGAAACTTTTTTCAAAATCCACTTTGGGCTTGTAAGATGTTGTAAAGTGACTTTCTGTCACAATGCAGTACATGCACCTCAACACCCAACTTCATGAACACCACATCAAAGTGAATGATGCGACTGAACCGCGTGCGCTGGAGCCACCAGTGAGCCGCCAGTAGCTCATTGAGGCCCCTTGTGTTGTATGCGCTTGGTTTCAAGCTTCTAAGACCTTCCAATTTCAAGCTATGAAGGAAAAGTGAAGACGCGTTTACTTTTCATATTTCATGACAGTTGGCTGAGACGGCCAAAACATGCACTCGTGGAAACTTTTTTCAAAATCCACTTTGGGCTTGTAAGATGTTGTAAAGTGACTTTCTGTCACAATGCAGTACATGCACCTCAACACCCAACTTCATGAACACCACATCAGAGTGAATGATGCGACTGAACCGCGTGCGGTGGAGCCACCAGTGAGCGGCCAGTAGCTCATTGAGGCCCCTTGTGTTGTATGCGCTTGGTTTCAAGCTTCTAAGACCTTCCAATTTCAAGCTATGAAGGAAAAGTGAAGACGCGTTTACTTTTCATATTTCATGACAGTTGGCTGAGACGGCCAAAACATGCACTCGTGGAAACTTTTTTCAAAATCCACTTTGGGCTTGTAAGATGTTGTAAAGTGACTTTCTGTCACAATGCAGTACATGCACCTCAACACCCAACTTCATGAACACCACATCAGAGTGAATGATGCGACTGAACCGCGTGCGCTGGAGCCACCAGTGAGCCGCCAGTAGCTCATTGAGGCCCCTTGTGTTGTATGCGCTTGGTTTCAAGCTTCTAAGACCTTCCAATTTCAAGCTATGAAGGAAAAGTGAAGACGCGTTTACTTTTCATATTTCATGACAGTTGGCTGAGACGGCCAAAACATGCACTCGTGGAAACTTTTTTCAAAATCCACTTTGGGCTTGTAAGATGTTGTAAAGTGACTTTCTGTCACAATGCGGTACATGCACCTCAACACCCAACTTCATGAACACCACATCAAAGTGAATGATGCGACTGAACCGCGTGCGCTGGAGCCACCAGTGAGCCGCCAGTAGCTCATTGAGGCCCCTTGTGTTGTATGCGCTTGGTTTCAAGCTTCTAAGACCTTCCAATTTCAAGCTATGAAGGAAAAGTGAAGACGCGTTTACTTTTCATATTTCATGACAGTTGGCTGAGACGGCCAAAACATGCACTCGTGGAAACTTTTTTCAAAATCCACTTTGGGCTTGTAAGATGTTGTAAAGTGACTTTCTGTCACAATGCAGTACATGCACCTCAACACCCAACTTCATGAACACCACATCAGAGTGAATGATGCGACTGAACCGCGTGGGCTGGAGCCACCAGTGAGCGGCCAGTAGCTCATTGAGGCCCCTTGTGTTGTATGCGCTTGGTTTCAAGCTTCTAAGACCTTCCAATTTCAAGCTATGAAGGAAAAGTGAAGACGCGTTTACTTTTCATATTTCATGACAGTTGGCTGAGACGGCCAAAAAATGCGCTCGTGGAAACTTTTTTCGAAATCCACTTTGGGCTTGTAAGATGTTGTAAAGTGACTTTCTGTCACAATGCAGTACATGCACCTCAACACCCAACTTCATGAACACCACATCAGAGTGAATGATGCGACTGAACCGCGTGCGCTGGAGCCACCAGTGAGCGGCCAGTAGCTCATTGATGCCCCTTGTGTTGTATGCGCTTGGTTTCAAGCTTCTAAGACCTTCCAATTTCAAGCTATGAAGGAAAAGTGAAGACGCGTTTACTTTTCATATTTCATGACAGTTGGCTGAGACGGCCAAAACATGCGCTCGTGGAAACTTTTTTCAAAATCCACTTTGGGCTTGTAAGATGTTGTAAAGTGACTTTCTGTCACAATGCAGTACATGCACCTCAACACCCAACTTCATGAACACCACATCAGAGTGAATGATGCGACTGAACCGCGTGCGCTGGAGCCACCAGTGAGCGGCCAGTAGCTCATTGATGCCCCTTGTGTTGTATGCGCTTGGTTTCAAGCTTCTAAGACCTTCCAATTTCAAGCTATGAAGGAAAAGTGAAGACGCGTTTACTTTTCATATTTCATGACAGTTGGCTGAGACGGCCAAAACATGCACTCGTGGAAACTTTTTTCAAAATCCACTTTGGGCTTGTAAGATGTTGTAAAGTGACTTTCTGTCACAATGCAGTACATGCACCTCAACACCCAACTTCATGAACACCACATCAGAGTGAATGATGCGACTGAACCGCGTGCGCTGGAGCCACCAGTGAGCGGCCAGCAGCTCATTGAGGCCCCTTGTGTTGTATGCGCTTGGTTTCAAGCTTCTAAGACCTTCCAATTTCAAGCTATGAAGGAAAAGTGAAGACGCGTTTACTTTTCATATTTCATGACAGTTGGCTGAGACGGCCAAAACATGCACTCGTGGAAACTTTTTTCAAAATCCACTTTGGGCTTGTAAGATGTTGTAAAGTGACTTTCTGTCACAATGCAGTACATGCACCTCAACACCCAACTTCATGAACACCACATCAGAGTGAATGATGCGACTGAACCGCGTGCGCTGGAGCCACCAGTGAGCCGCCAGTAGCTCATTGAGGCCCCTTGTGTTGTATGCGCTTGGTTTCAAGCTTCTAAGACCTTCCAATTTCAAGCTATGAAGGAAAAGTGAAGACGCGTTTACTTTTCATATTTCATGACAGTTGGCTGAGACGGCCAAAACATGCACTCGTGGAAACTTTTTTCAAAATCCACTTTGGGCTTGTAAGATGTTGTAAAGTGACTTTCTGTCACAATGCAGTACATGCACCTCAACACCCAACTTCATGAACACCACATCAAAGTGAATGATGCGACTGAACCGCGTGCGCTGGAGCCACCAGTGAGCCGCCAGTAGCTCATTGAGGCCCCTTGTGTTGTATGCGCTTGGTTTCAAGCTTCTAAGACCTTCCAATTTCAAGCTATGAAGGAAAAGTGAAGACGCGTTTACTTTTCATATTTCATGACAGTTGGCTGAGACGGCCAAAACATGCACTCGTGGAAACTTTTTTCAAAATCCACTTTGGGCTTGTAAGATGTTGTAAAGTGACTTTCTGTCACAATGCAGTACATGCACCTCAACACCCAACTTCATGAACACCACATCAGAGTGAATGATGCGACTGAACCGCGTGCGCTGGAGCCACCAGTGAGCGGCCAGTAGCTCATTGAGGCCCCTTGTGTTGTATGCGCTTGGTTTCAAGCTTCTAAGACCTTCCAATTTCAAGCTATGAAGGAAAAGTGAAGACGCGTTTACTTTTCATATTTCATGACAGTTGGCTGAGACGGCCAAAACATGCACTCGTGGAAACTTTTTTCAAAATCCACTTTGGGCTTGTAAGATGTTGTAAAGTGACTTTCTGTCACAATGCAGTACATGCACCTCAACACCCAACTTCATGAACACCACATCAGAGTGAATGATGCGACTGAACCGCGTGCGCTGGAGCCACCAGTGAGCGGCCAGTAGCTCATTGAGGCCCCTTGTGTTGTATGCGCTTGGTTTCAAGCTTCTAAGACCTTCCAATTTCAAGCTATGAAGGAAAAGTGAAGACGCGTTTACTTTTCATATTTCATGACAGTTGGCTGAGACGGCCAAAAAATGCGCTCGTGGAAACTTTTTTCGAAATCCACTTTGGGCTTGTAAGATGTTGTAAAGTGACTTTCTGTCACAATGCAGTACATGCACCTCAACACCCAACTTCATGAACACCACATCAGAGTGAATGATGCGACTGAACCGCGTGCGCTGGAGCCACCAGTGAGCGGCCAGTAGCTCATTGATGCCCCTTGTGTTGTATGCGCTTGGTTTCAAGCTTCTAAGACCTTCCAATTTCAAGCTATGAAGGAAAAGTGAAGACGCGTTTACTTTTCATATTTCATGACAGTTGGCTGAGACGGCCAAAACATGCGCTCGTGGAAACTTTTTTCAAAATCCACTTTGGGCTTGTAAGATGTTGTAAAGTGACTTTCTGTCACAATGCAGTACATGCACCTCAACACCCAACTTCATGAACACCACATCAGAGTGAATGATGCGACTGAACCGCGTGCGCTGGAGCCACCAGTGAGCGGCCAGTAGCTCATTGATGCCCCTTGTGTTGTATGCGCTTGGTTTCAAGCTTCTAAGACCTTCCAATTTCAAGCTATGAAGGAAAAGTGAAGACGCGTTTACTTTTCATATTTCATGACAGTTGGCTGAGACGGCCAAAACATGCACTCGTGGAAACTTTTTTCAAAATCCACTTTGGGCTTGTAAGATGTTGTAAAGTGACTTTCTGTCACAATGCAGTACATGCACCTCAACACCCAACTTCATGAACACCACATCAGAGTGAATGATGCGACTGAACCGCGTGCGCTGGAGCCACCAGTGAGCGGCCAGCAGCTCATTGAGGCCCCTTGTGTTGTATGCGCTTGGTTTCAAGCTTCTAAGACCTTCCAATTTCAAGCTATGAAGGAAAAGTGAAGACGCGTTTACTTTTCATATTTCATGACAGTTGGCTGAGACGGCCAAAACATGCACTCGTGGAAACTTTTTTCAAAATCCACTTTGGGCTTGTAAGATGTTGTAAAGTGACTTTCTGTCACAATGCAGTACATGCACCTCAACACCCAACTTCATGAACACCACATCAGAGTGAATGATGCGACTGAACCGCGTGCGCTGGAGCCACCAGTGAGCCGCCAGTAGCTCATTGAGGCCCCTTGTGTTGTATGCGCTTGGTTTCAAGCTTCTAAGACCTTCCAATTTCAAGCTATGAAGGAAAAGTGAAGACGCGTTTACTTTTCATATTTCATGACAGTTGGCTGAGACGGCCAAAACATGCACTCGTGGAAACTTTTTTCAAAATCCACTTTGGGCTTGTAAGATGTTGTAAAGTGACTTTCTGTCACAATGCAGTACATGCACCTCAACACCCAACTTCATGAACACCACATCAAAGTGAATGATGCGACTGAACCGCGTGCGCTGGAGCCACCAGTGAGCCGCCAGTAGCTCATTGAGGCCCCTTGTGTTGTATGCGCTTGGTTTCAAGCTTCTAAGACCTTCCAATTTCAAGCTATGAAGGAAAAGTGAAGACGCGTTTACTTTTCATATTTCATGACAGTTGGCTGAGACGGCCAAAACATGCACTCGTGGAAACTTTTTTCAAAATCCACTTTGGGCTTGTAAGATGTTGTAAAGTGACTTTCTGTCACAATGCAGTACATGCACCTCAACACCCAACTTCATGAACACCACATCAGAGTGAATGATGCGACTGAACCGCGTGCGGTGGAGCCACCAGTGAGCGGCCAGTAGCTCATTGAGGCCCCTTGTGTTGTATGCGCTTGGTTTCAAGCTTCTAAGACCTTCCAATTTCAAGCTATGAAGGAAAAGTGAAGACGCGTTTACTTTTCATATTTCATGACAGTTGGCTGAGACGGCCAAAACATGCACTCGTGGAAACTTTTTTCAAAATCCACTTTGGGCTTGTAAGATGTTGTAAAGTGACTTTCTGTCACAATGCAGTACATGCACCTCAACACCCAACTTCATGAACACCACATCAGAGTGAATGATGCGACTGAACCGCGTGCGCTGGAGCCACCAGTGAGCGGCCAGTAGCTCATTGAGGCCCCTTGTGTTGTATGCGCTTGGTTTCAAGCTTCTAAGACCTTCCAATTTCAAGCTATGAAGGAAAAGTGAAGACGCGTTTACTTTTCATATTTCATGACAGTTGGCTGAGACGGCCAAAACATGCACTCGTGGAAACTTTTTTCAAAATCCACTTTGGGCTTGTAAGATGTTGTAAAGTGACTTTCTGTCACAATGCGGTACATGCACCTCAACACCCAACTTCATGAACACCACATCAGAGTGAATGATGCGACTGAACCGCGTGCGCTGGAGCCACCAGTGAGCGGCCAGTAGCTCATTGAGGCCCCTTGTGTTGTATGCGCTTGGTTTCAAGCTTCTAAGACCTTCCAATTTCAAGCTATGAAGGAAAAGTGAAGACGCGTTTACTTTTCATATTTCATGACAGTTGGCTGAGACGGCCAAAACATGCACTCGTGGAAACTTTTTTCAAAATCCACTTTGGGCTTGTAAGATGTTGTAAAGTGACTTTCTGTCACAATGCGGTACATGCACCTCAACACCCAACTTCATGAACACCACATCAGAGTGAATGATGCGACTGAACCGCGTGCGCTGGAGCCACCAGTGAGCGGCCAGTAGCTCATTGAGGCCCCTTGTGTTGTATGCGCTTGGTTTCAAGCTTCTAAGACCTTCCAATTTCAAGCTATGAAGGAAAAGTGAAGACGCGTTTACTTTTCATATTTCATGACAGTTGGCTGAGACGGCCAAAACATGCACTCGTGGAAACTTTTTTCAAAATCCACTTTGGGCTTGTAAGATGTTGTAAAGTGACTTTCTGTCACAATGCGGTACATGCACCTCAACACCCAACTTCATGAACACCACATCAGAGTGAATGATGCGACTGAACCGCGTGCGCTGGAGCCACCAGTGAGCGGCCAGTAGCTCATTGAGGCCCCTTGTGTTGTATGCGCTTGGTTTCAAGCTTCTAAGACCTTCCAATTTCAAGCTATGAAGGAAAAGTGAAGACGCGTTTACTTTTCATATTTCATGACAGTTGGCTGAGACGGCCAAAACATGCACTCGTGGAAACTTTTTTCAAAATCCACTTTGGGCTTGTAAGATGTTGTAAAGTGACTTTCTGTCACAATGCGGTACATGCACCTCAACACCCAACTTCATGAACACCACATCAGAGTGAATGATGCGACTGAACCGCGTGCGCTGGAGCCACCAGTGAGCGGCCAGTAGCTCATTGAGGCCCCTTGTGTTGTATGCGCTTGGTTTCAAGCTTCTAAGACCTTCCAATTTCAAGCTATGAAGGAAAAGTGAAGACGCGTTTACTTTTCATATTTCATGACAGTTGGCTGAGACGGCCAAAACATGCACTCGTGGAAACTTTTTTCAAAATCCACTTTGGGCTTGTAAGATGTTGTAAAGTGACTTTCTGTCACAATGCGGTACATGCACCTCAACACCCAACTTCATGAACACCACATCAGAGTGAATGATGCGACTGAACCGCGTGCGCTGGAGCCACCAGTGAGCGGCCAGTAGCTCATTGAGGCCCCTTGTGTTGTATGCGCTTGGTTTCAAGCTTCTAAGACCTTCCAATTTCAAGCTATGAAGGAAAAGTGAAGACGCGTTTACTTTTCATATTTCATGACAGTTGGCTGAGACGGCCAAAACATGCACTCGTGGAAACTTTTTTCAAAATCCACTTTGGGCTTGTAAGATGTTGTAAAGTGACTTTCTGTCACAATGCAGTACATGCACCTCAACACCCAACTTCATGAACACCACATCAGAGGGAATGATGCGACTGAACCGCGTGCGCTGGAGCCACCAGTGAGCCGCCAGTAGCTCATTGAGGCCCCTTGTGTTGTATGCGCTTGGTTTCAAGCTTCTAAGACCTTCCAATTTCAAGCTATGAAGGAAAAGTGAAGACGCGTTTACTTTTCATATTTCATGACAGTTGGCTGAGACGGCCAAAACATGCACTCGTGGAAACTTTTTTCAAAATCCACTTTGGGCTTGTAAGATGTTGTAAAGTGACTTTCTGTCACAATGCAGTACATGCACCTCAACACCCAACTTCATGAACACCACATCAGAGTGAATGATGCGACTGAACCGCGTGCGCTGGAGCCACCAGTGAGCGGCCAGTAGCTCATTGAGGCCCCTTGTGTTGTATGCGCTTGGTTTCAAGCTTCTAAGACCTTCCAATTTCAAGCTATGAAGGAAAAGTGAAGACGCGTTTACTTTTCATATTTCATGACAGTTGGCTGAGACGGCCAAAACATGCACTCGTGGAAACTTTTTTCAAAATCCACTTTGGGCTTGTAAGATGTTGTAAAGTGACTTTCTGTCACAATGCAGTACATGCACCTCAACACCCAACTTCATGAACACCACATCAGAGTGAATGATGCGACTGAACCGCGTGCGGTGGAGCCACCAGTGAGCGGCCAGTAGCTCATTGAGGCCCCTTGTGTTGTATGCGCTTGGTTTCAAGCTTCTAAGACCTTCCAATTTCAAGCTATGAAGGAAAAGTGAAGACGCGTTTACTTTTCATATTTCATGACAGTTGGCTGAGACGGCCAAAACATGCACTCGTGGAAACTTTTTTCAAAATCCACTTTGGGCTTGTAAGATGTTGTAAAGTGACTTTCTGTCACAATGCAGTACATGCACCTCAACACCCAACTTCATGAACACCACATCAGAGTGAATGATGCGACTGAACCGCGTGCGCTGGAGCCACCAGTGAGCGGCCAGTAGCTCATTGAGGCCCCTTGTGTTGTATGCGCTTGGTTTCAAGCTTCTAAGACCTTCCAATTTCAAGCTATGAAGGAAAAGTGAAGACGCGTTTACTTTTCATATTTCATGACAGTTGGCTGAGACGGCCAAAACATGCACTCGTGGAAACTTTTTTCAAAATCCACTTTGGGCTTGTAAGATGTTGTAAAGTGACTTTCTGTCACAATGCGGTACATGCACCTCAACACCCAACTTCATGAACACCACATCAGAGTGAATGATGCGACTGAACCGCGTGCGCTGGAGCCACCAGTGAGCGGCCAGTAGCTCATTGAGGCCCCTTGTGTTGTATGCGCTTGGTTTCAAGCTTCTAAGACCTTCCAATTTCAAGCTATGAAGGAAAAGTGAAGACGCGTTTACTTTTCATATTTCATGACAGTTGGCTGAGACGGCCAAAACATGCACTCGTGGAAACTTTTTTCAAAATCCACTTTGGGCTTGTAAGATGTTGTAAAGTGACTTTCTGTCACAATGCGGTACATGCACCTCAACACCCAACTTCATGAACACCACATCAGAGTGAATGATGCGACTGAACCGCGTGCGCTGGAGCCACCAGTGAGCGGCCAGTAGCTCATTGAGGCCCCTTGTGTTGTATGCGCTTGGTTTCAAGCTTCTAAGACCTTCCAATTTCAAGCTATGAAGGAAAAGTGAAGACGCGTTTACTTTTCATATTTCATGACAGTTGGCTGAGACGGCCAAAACATGCACTCGTGGAAACTTTTTTCAAAATCCACTTTGGGCTTGTAAGATGTTGTAAAGTGACTTTCTGTCACAATGCGGTACATGCACCTCAACACCCAACTTCATGAACACCACATCAGAGTGAATGATGCGACTGAACCGCGTGCGCTGGAGCCACGAGTGAGCGGCCAGTAGCTCATTGAGGCCCCTTGTGTTGTATGCGCCTTGGTTTCAAGCTTCTAAGACCTTCCAATTTCAAGCTATGAAGGAAAAGTGAAGACGCGTTACTTTTCATATTTCATGACAGTTTGGCTGAGACGGCCAAAACATGCACTCGTGGAAACTTTTTTCAAAATCCACTTTGGGCTTGTAAGATGTTGTAAAGTGACTTTCTGTCACAATGCAGTACATGCACCTCAACACCCAACTTCATGAACACCACATCAGAGGAATGATGCGACTGAACCGCGTGCGCTGGAGCCACCAGTGAGCCGCCAGTAGCTCATTGAGGCCCCTTGTGTTGTATGCGCTTGGTTTCAAGCTTCTAAGACCTTCCAATTTCAAGCTATGAAGGAAAAGTGAAGACGCGTTTACTTTTCATATTTCATGACAGTTGGCTGAGACGGCCAAAACATGCACTCGTGGAAACTTTTTTCAAAATCCACTTTGGGCTTGTAAGATGTTGTAAAGTGACTTTCTGTCACAATGCAGTACATGCACCTCAACACCCAACTTCATGAACACCACATCAGAGTGAATGATGCGACTGAACCGCGTGCGCTGGAGCCACCAGTGAGCGGCCAGTAGCTCATTGAGGCCCCTTGTGTTGTATGCGCTTGGTTTCAAGCTTCTAAGACCTTCCAATTTCAAGCTATGAAGGAAAAGTGAAGACGCGTTTACTTTTCATATTTCATGACAGTTGGCTGAGACGGCCAAAACATGCACTCGTGGAAACTTTTTTCAAAATCCACTTTGGGCTTGTAAGATGTTGTAAAGTGACTTTCTGTCACAATGCAGTACATGCACCTCAACACCCAACTTCATGAACACCACATCAGAGTGAATGATGCAACTGAACCGCGTGCGCTGGAGCCACCAGTGAGCGGCCAGTAGCTCATTGAGGCCCCTTGTGTTGTATGCGCTTGGTTTCAAGCTTCTAAGACCTTCCAATTTCAAGCTATGAAGGAAAAGTGAATACGCGTTTACTTTTCATATTTCATGACAGTTGGCTGAGACGGCCAAAACATGCACTCGTGGACACTTTTTTCAAATCCACTTTGGGCTTGTAAGATGTTGTAAAGTGACTTTCTGTCACAATGCAGTACATGCACCTCAACACCCAACTTCATGAACACCACATCAGAGTGAATGATGCGACTGAACCGCGTGCGCTGGAGCCACCAGTGAGCCGGCCAGTAGCTCATTGAGGCCCCTTGTGTTGTATGCGCTTGGTTTCAAGCTTCTAAGACCTTCCAATTTCAAGCTATGAAGGAAAAGTGAAGACGCGTTTACTTTTCATATTTCATGACAGTTGGCTGAGACGGCCAAAACATGCACTCGTGGAAACTTTTTTCAAAATCCACTTTGGGCTTGTAAGATGTTGTAAAGTGACTTTCTGTCACAATGCAGTACATGCACCTCAACACCCAACTTCATGAACACCACATCAGAGTGAATGATGCGACTGAACCGCGTGCGCTGGAGCCACCAGTGAGCGGCCAGTAGCTCATTGAGGCCCCTTGTGTTGTATGCGCTTGGTTTCAAGCTTCTAAGACCTTCCAATTTCAAGCTATGAAGGAAAAGTGAAGACGCGTTTACTTTTCATATTTCATGACAGTTGGCTGAGACGGCCAAAACATGCACTCGTGGAAACTTTTTTCAAAATCCACTTTTGGGCTTGTAAGATGTTGTAAAGTGACTTTCTGTCACAATGCAGTACATGCACCTCAACACCCAACTTCATGAACACCACATCAGAGTGAATGATGCGACTGAACCGCGTGCGCTGGAGCCACCAGTGAGCGGCCAGTAGCTCATTGAGGCCCCTTGTGTTGTATGCGCTTGGTTTCAAGCTTCTAAGACCTTCCAATTTCAAGCTATGAAGGAAAAGTGAAGACGCGTTTACTTTTCATATTTCATGACAGTTGGCTGAGACGGCCAAAACATGCACTCGTGGAAACTTTTTTCAAAATCCACTTTGGGCTTGTAAGATGTTGTAAAGTGACTTTCTGTCACAATGCGGTACATGCACCTCAACACCCAACTTCATGAACACCACATCAGAGTGAATGATGCGACTGAACCGCGTGCGCTGGAGCCACCAGTGAGCGGCCAGTAGCTCATTGAGGCCCCTTGTGTTGTATGCGCTTGGTTTCAAGCTTCTAAGACCTTCCAATTTCAAGCTATGAAGGAAAAGTGAAGACGCGTTTACTTTTCATATTTCATGACAGATGGCTGAGACGGCCAAAACATGCACTCGTGGAAACTTTTTTCAAAATCCACTTTGGGCTTGTAAGATGTTGTAAAGTGACTTTCTGTCACAATGCAGTACATGCACCTCAACACCCAACTTCATGAACACCACATCAAAGTGAATGATGCGACTGAACCGCGTGCGCTGGAGCCACCAGTGAGCCGCCAGTAGCTCATTGAGGCCCCTTGTGTTGTATGCGCTTGGTTTCAAGCTTCTAAGACCTTCCAATTTCAAGCTATGAAGGAAAAGTGAAGACGCGGTTTACTTTTCATATTTCATGACAGTTGGCTGAGACGGCCAAAACATGCACTCGTGGAAACTTTTTTCAAAATCCACTTTGGGCTTGTAAGATGTTGTAAAGTGACTTTCTGTCACAATGCAGTACATGCACCTCAACACCCAACTTCATGAACACCACATCAGAGTGAATGATGCGACTGAACCGCGTGCGCTGGAGCCACCAGTGAGCGGCCAGTAGCTCATTGAGGCCCCTTGTGTTGTATGCGCTTGGTTTCAAGCTTCTAAGACCTTCCAATTTCAAGCTATGAAGGAAAAGTGAAGACGCGTTTACTTTTCATATTTCATGACAGTTGGCTGAGACGGCCAAAACATGCACTCGTGGAAACTTTTTTCAAAATCCACTTTGGGCTTGTAAGATGTTGTAAAGTGACTTTCTGTCACAATGCAGTACATGCACCTCACACCCAACTTCATGAACACCACATCAGAGTGAATGTGGCGACTGAACCGCGTGCGCTGGAGCCACCAGTGAGCGGCCAGTAGCTCATTGATGCCCTTGTGTTGTATGCGCTTGGTTTCAAGCTTCTAAGACCTTCCAATTTTCAAGCTATGAAGGAAAAGTGAAGACGCGTTTACTTTTCATATTTCATGACAGTTGGCTGAGACGGCCAAAACATGCACTCGTGGAAACTTTTTTCAAAATCCACTTTGGGCTTGTAAGATGTTGTAAAGTGACTTTCTGTCACAATGCAGTACATGCACCTCAACACCCAACTTCATGAACACCACATCAGAGTGAATGATGCGACTGACGCGTGCGCTGGAGCCACCAGTGAGCGGCCAGCAGCTCATTGAGGCCCCTTGTGTTGTATGCGCTTGGTTTCAAGCTTCTAAGACCTTCCAATTTCAAGCTATGAAGGAAAAGTGAAGACGCGTTTACTTTTCATATTTCATGACAGTTGCTGAGACGGCCAAAACATGCACTCGTGGAACTTTTTTCAAAATCCACTTTGGGCTTGTAAGATGTTGTAAAGTGACTTTCTGTCACAATGCAGTACATGCACCTCAACACCCAACTTCATGAACACCACATCAGAGTGAATGATGCGACTGAACCGCGTGCGCTGGAGCCACCAGTGAGCGGCCAGCAGCTCATTGAGGCCCCTTGTGTTGTATGCGCTTGGTTTCAAGCTTCTAAGACCTTCCAATTTCAAGCTATGAAGGAAAAGTGAAGACGCGTTTACTTTTCATATTTCATGACAGTTGGCTGAGACGGCCAAAACATGCACTCGTGGAAACTTTTTTCAAAATCCACTTTGGGCTTGTAAGATGTTGTAAAGTGACTTTCTGTCACAATGCAGTACATGCACCTCAACACCCAACTTCATGAACACCACATCAGAGTGAATGATGCGACTGAACCGCGTGCGCTGGAGCCACCAGTGAGCGGCCAGCAGCTCATTGAGGCCCCTTGTGTTGTATGCGCTTGGTTTCAAGCTTCTAAGACCTTCCAATTTCAAGCTATGAAGGAAAAGTGAAGACGCGTTTACTTTTCATATTTCATGACAGTTGGCTGAGACGGCCAAAACATGCACTCGTGGAAACTTTTTTCAAAATCCACTTTGGGCTTGTAAGATGTTGTAAAGTGACTTTCTGTCACAATGCGGTACATGCACCTCAACACCCAACTTCATGAACACCACATCAGAGTGAATGATGCGACTGAACCGCGTGCGCTGGAGCCACCAGTGAGCGGCCAGTAGCTCATTGAGGCCCCTTGTGTTGTATGCGCTTGGTTTCAAGCTTCTAAGACCTTCCAATTTCAAGCTATGAAGGAAAAGTGAAGACGCGTTTACTTTTCATATTTCATGACAGTTGGCTGAGACGGCCAAAACATGCACTCGTGGAAACTTTTTTCAAAATCCACTTTGGGCTTGTAAGATGTTGTAAAGTGACTTTCTGTCACAATGCGGTACATGCACCTCAACACCCAACTTCATGAACACCACATCAGAGTGAATGATGCGACTGAACCGCGTGCGCTGGAGCCACCAGTGAGCGGCCAGTAGCTCATTGATGCCCCTTGTGTTGTATGCGCTTGGTTTCAAGCTTCTAAGACCTTCCAATTTCAAGCTATGAAGGAAAAGTGAAGACGCGTTTACTTTTCATATTTCATGACAGTTGGCTGAGACGGCCAAAACATGCACTCGTGGAAACTTTTTTCAAAATCCACTTTGGGCTTGTAAGATGTTGTAAAGTGACTTTCTGTCACAATGCAGTACATGCACCTCAACACCCAACTTCATGAACACCACATCAGAGTGAATGATGCGACTGAACCGCGTGCGCTGGAGCCACCAGTGAGCGGCCAGTAGCTCATTGAGGCCCCTTGTGTTGTATGCGCTTGGTTTCAAGCTTCTAAGACCTTCCAATTTCAAGCTATGAAGGAAAAGTGAAGACGCGTTTACTTTTCATATTTCATGACAGTTGGCTGAGACGGCCAAAACATGCACTCGTGGAAACTTTTTTCAAAATCCACTTTGGGCTTGTAAGATGTTGTAAAGTGACTTTCTGTCACAATGCAGTACATGCACCTCAACACCCAACTTCATGAACACCACATCAGAGTGAATGATGCGACTGAACCGCGTGCGCTGGAGCCACCAGTGAGCGGCCAGCAGCTCATTGAGGCCCCTTGTGTTGTATGCGCTTGGTTTCAAGCTTCTAAGACCTTCCAATTTCAAGCTATGAAGGAAAAGTGAAGACGCGTTTACTTTTCATATTTCATGACAGTTGGCTGAGACGGCCAAAACATGCACTCGTGGAAACTTTTTTCAAAATCCACTTTGGGCTTGTAAGATGTTGTAAAGTGACTTTCTGTCACAATGCAGTACATGCACCTCAACACCCAACTTCATGAACACCACATCAGAGTGAATGATGCGACTGAACCGCGTGCGCTGGAGCCACCAGTGAGCGGCCAGCAGCTCATTGAGGCCCCTTGTGTTGTATGCGCTTGGTTTCAAGCTTCTAAGACCTTCCAATTTCAAGCTATGAAGGAAAAGTGAAGACGCGTTTACTTTTCATATTTCATGACAGTTGGCTGAGACGGCCAAAACATGCACTCGTGGAAACTTTTTTCAAAATCCACTTTGGGCTTGTAAGATGTTGTAAAGTGACTTTCTGTCACAATGCAGTACATGCACCTCAACACCCAACTTCATGAACACCACATCAGAGTGAATGATGCGACTGAACCGCGTGCGCTGGAGCCACCAGTGAGCGGCCAGTAGCTCATTGAGGCCCCTTGTGTTGTATGCGCTTGGTTTCAAGCTTCTAAGACCTTCCAATTTCAAGCTATGAAGGAAAAGTGAAGACGCGTTTACTTTTCATATTTCATGACAGTTGGCTGAGACGGCCAAAACATGCACTCGTGGAAACTTTTTTCAAAATCCACTTTGGGCTTGTAAGATGTTGTAAAGTGACTTTCTGTCACAATGCGGTACATGCACCTCAACACCCAACTTCATGAACACCACATCAGAGTGAATGATGCGACTGAACCGCGTGCGCTGGAGCCACCAGTGAGCGGCCAGTAGCTCATTGAGGCCCCTTGTGTTGTATGCGCTTGGTTTCAAGCTTCTAAGACCTTCCAATTTCAAGCTATGAAGGAAAAGTGAAGACGCGTTTACTTTTCATATTTCATGACAGTTGGCTGAGACGGCCAAAACATGCACTCGTGGAAACTTTTTTCAAAATCCACTTTGGGCTTGTAAGATGTTGTAAAGTGACTTTCTGTCACAATGCGGTACATGCACCTCAACACCCAACTTCATGAACACCACATCAGAGTGAATGATGCGACTGAACCGCGTGCGCTGGAGCCACCAGTGAGCGGCCAGTAGCTCATTGATGCCCCTTGTGTTGTATGCGCTTGGTTTCAAGCTTCTAAGACCTTCCAATTTCAAGCTATGAAGGAAAAGTGAAGACGCGTTTACTTTTCATATTTCATGACAGTTGGCTGAGACGGCCAAAACATGCACTCGTGGAAACTTTTTTCAAAATCCACTTTGGGCTTGTAAGATGTTGTAAAGTGACTTTCTGTCACAATGCAGTACATGCACCTCAACACCCAACTTCATGAACACCACATCAGAGTGAATGATGCGACTGAACCGCGTGCGCTGGAGCCACCAGTGAGCGGCCAGTAGCTCATTGAGGCCCCTTGTGTTGTATGCGCTTGGTTTCAAGCTTCTAAGACCTTCCAATTTCAAGCTATGAAGGAAAAGTGAAGACGCGTTTACTTTTCATATTTCATGACAGTTGGCTGAGACGGCCAAAACATGCACTCGTGGAAACTTTTTTCAAAATCCACTTTGGGCTTGTAAGATGTTGTAAAGTGACTTTCTGTCACAATGCAGTACATGCACCTCAACACCCAACTTCATGAACACCACATCAGAGTGAATGATGCGACTGAACCGCGTGCGCTGGAGCCACCAGTGAGCCGCCAGTAGCTCATTGAGGCCCCTTGTGTTGTATGCGCTTGGTTTCAAGCTTCTAAGACCTTCCAATTTCAAGCTATGAAGGAAAAGTGAAGACGCGTTTACTTTTCATATTTCATGACAGTTGGCTGAGACGGCCAAAACATGCACTCGTGGAAACTTTTTTCAAAATCCACTTTGGGCTTGTAAGATGTTGTAAAGTGACTTTCTGTCACAATGCAGTACATGCACCTCAACACCCAACTTCATGAACACCACATCAAAGTGAATGATGCGACTGAACCGCGTGCGCTGGAGCCACCAGTGAGCCGCCAGTAGCTCATTGAGGCCCCTTGTGTTGTATGCGCTTGGTTTCAAGCTTCTAAGACCTTCCAATTTCAAGCTATGAAGGAAAAGTGAAGACGCGTTTACTTTTCATATTTCATGACAGTTGGCTGAGACGGCCAAAACATGCACTCGTGGAAACTTTTTTCAAAATCCACTTTGGGCTTGTAAGATGTTGTAAAGTGACTTTCTGTCACAATGCAGTACATGCACCTCAACACCCAACTTCATGAACACCACATCAGAGTGAATGATGCGACTGAACCGCGTGCGGTGGAGCCACCAGTGAGCGGCCAGTAGCTCATTGAGGCCCCTTGTGTTGTATGCGCTTGGTTTCAAGCTTCTAAGACCTTCCAATTTCAAGCTATGAAGGAAAAGTGAAGACGCGTTTACTTTTCATATTTCATGACAGTTGGCTGAGACGGCCAAAACATGCACTCGTGGAAACTTTTTTCAAAATCCACTTTGGGCTTGTAAGATGTTGTAAAGTGACTTTCTGTCACAATGCAGTACATGCACCTCAACACCCAACTTCATGAACACCACATCAGAGTGAATGATGCGACTGAACCGCGTGCGCTGGAGCCACCAGTGAGCGGCCAGTAGCTCATTGAGGCCCCTTGTGTTGTATGCGCTTGGTTTCAAGCTTCTAAGACCTTCCAATTTCAAGCTATGAAGGAAAAGTGAAGACGCGTTTACTTTTCATATTTCATGACAGTTGGCTGAGACGGCCAAAACATGCACTCGTGGAAACTTTTTTCAAAATCCACTTTGGGCTTGTAAGATGTTGTAAAGTGACTTTCTGTCACAATGCGGTACATGCACCTCAACACCCAACTTCATGAACACCACATCAGAGTGAATGATGCGACTGAACCGCGTGCGCTGGAGCCACCAGTGAGCGGCCAGTAGCTCATTGAGGCCCCTTGTGTTGTATGCGCTTGGTTTCAAGCTTCTAAGACCTTCCAATTTCAAGCTATGAAGGAAAAGTGAAGACGCGTTTACTTTTCATATTTCATGACAGTTGGCTGAGACGGCCAAAACATGCACTCGTGGAAACTTTTTTCAAAATCCACTTTGGGCTTGTAAGATGTTGTAAAGTGACTTTCTGTCACAATGCAGTACATGCACCTCAACACCCAACTTCATGAACACCACATCAGAGTGAATGATGCGACTGAACCGCGTGCGCTGGAGCCACCAGTGAGCCGCCAGTAGCTCATTGAGGCCCCTTGTGTTGTATGCGCTTGGTTTCAAGCTTCTAAGACCTTCCAATTTCAAGCTATGAAGGAAAAGTGAAGACGCGTTTACTTTTCATATTTCATGACAGTTGGCTGAGACGGCCAAAACATGCACTCGTGGAAACTTTTTTCAAAATCCACTTTGGGCTTGTAAGATGTTGTAAAGTGACTTTCTGTCACAATGCAGTACATGCACCTCAACACCCAACTTCATGAACACCACATCAGAGTGAATGATGCGACTGAACCGCGTGCGCTGGAGCCACCAGTGAGCGGCCAGTAGCTCATTGAGGCCCCTTGTGTTGTATGCGCTTGGTTTCAAGCTTCTAAGACCTTCCAATTTCAAGCTATGAAGGAAAAGTGAAGACGCGTTTACTTTTCATATTTCATGACAGTTGGCTGAGACGGCCAAAACATGCACTCGTGGAAACTTTTTTCAAAATCCACTTTGGGCTTGTAAGATGTTGTAAAGTGACTTTCTGTCACAATGCAGTACATGCACCTCAACACCCAACTTCATGAACACCACATCAGAGTGAATGATGCGACTGAACCGCGTGCGCTGGAGCCACCAGTGAGCGGCCAGTAGCTCATTGAGGCCCCTTGTGTTGTATGCGCTTGGTTTCAAGCTTCTAAGACCTTCCAATTTCAAGCTATGAAGGAAAAGTGAAGACGCGTTTACTTTTCATATTTCATGACAGTTGGCTGAGACGGCCAAAACATGCACTCGTGGAAACTTTTTTCAAAATCCACTTTGGGCTTGTAAGATGTTGTAAAGTGACTTTCTGTCACAATGCGGTACATGCACCTCAACACCCAACTTCATGAACACCACATCAGAGTGAATGATGCGACTGAACCGCGTGCGCTGGAGCCACCAGTGAGCGGCCAGTAGCTCATTGAGGCCCCTTGTGTTGTATGCGCTTGGTTTCAAGCTTCTAAGACCTTCCAATTTCAAGCTATGAAGGAAAAGTGAAGACGCGTTTACTTTTCATATTTCATGACAGTTGGCTGAGACGGCCAAAACATGCACTCGTGGAAACTTTTTTCAAAATCCACTTTGGGCTTGTAAGATGTTGTAAAGTGACTTTCTGTCACAATGCGGTACATGCACCTCAACACCCAACTTCATGAACACCACATCAGAGTGAATGATGCGACTGAACCGCGTGCGCTGGAGCCACCAGTGAGCGGCCAGTAGCTCATTGATGCCCCTTGTGTTGTATGCGCTTGGTTTCAAGCTTCTAAGACCTTCCAATTTCAAGCTATGAAGGAAAAGTGAAGACGCGTTTACTTTTCATATTTCATGACAGTTGGCTGAGACGGCCAAAACATGCACTCGTGGAAACTTTTTTCAAAATCCACTTTGGGCTTGTAAGATGTTGTAAAGTGACTTTCTGTCACAATGCAGTACATGCACCTCAACACCCAACTTCATGAACACCACATCAGAGTGAATGATGCGACTGAACCGCGTGCGCTGGAGCCACCAGTGAGCCGCCAGTAGCTCATTGAGGCCCCTTGTGTTGTATGCGCTTGGTTTCAAGCTTCTAAGACCTTCCAATTTCAAGCTATGAAGGAAAAGTGAAGACGCGTTTACTTTTCATATTTCATGACAGTTGGCTGAGACGGCCAAAACATGCACTCGTGGAAACTTTTTTCAAAATCCACTTTGGGCTTGTAAGATGTTGTAAAGTGACTTTCTGTCACAATGCAGTACATGCACCTCAACACCCAACTTCATGAACACCACATCAGAGTGAATGATGCGACTGAACCGCGTGCGCTGGAGCCACCAGTGAGCCGCCAGTAGCTCATTGAGGCCCCTTGTGTTGTATGCGCTTGGTTTCAAGCTTCTAAGACCTTCCAATTTCAAGCTATGAAGGAAAAGTGAAGACGCGTTTACTTTTCATATTTCATGACAGTTGGCTGAGACGGCCAAAACATGCACTCGTGGAAACTTTTTTCAAAATCCACTTTGGGCTTGTAAGATGTTGTAAAGTGACTTTCTGTCACAATGCAGTACATGCACCTCAACACCCAACTTCATGAACACCACATCAGAGTGAATGATGCGACTGAACCGCGTGCGCTGGAGCCACCAGTGAGCGGCCAGTAGCTCATTGAGGCCCCTTGTGTTGTATGCGCTTGGTTTCAAGCTTCTAAGACCTTCCAATTTCAAGCTATGAAGGAAAAGTGAAGACGCGTTTACTTTTCATATTTCATGACAGTTGGCTGAGACGGCCAAAACATGCACTCGTGGAAACTTTTTTCAAAATCCACTTTGGGCTTGTAAGATGTTGTAAAGTGACTTTCTGTCACAATGCGGTACATGCACCTCAACACCCAACTTCATGAACACCACATCAGAGTGAATGATGCGACTGAACCGCGTGCGCTGGAGCCACCAGTGAGCGGCCAGTAGCTCATTGAGGCCCCTTGTGTTGTATGCGCTTGGTTTCAAGCTTCTAAGACCTTCCAATTTCAAGCTATGAAGGAAAAGTGAAGACGCGTTTACTTTTCATATTTCATGACAGTTGGCTGAGACGGCCAAAACATGCACTCGTGGAAACTTTTTTCAAAATCCACTTTGGGCTTGTAAGATGTTGTAAAGTGACTTTCTGTCACAATGCAGTACATGCACCTCAACACCCAACTTCATGAACACCACATCAGAGGGAATGATGCGACTGAACCGCGTGCGCTGGAGCCACCAGTGAGCCGCCAGTAGCTCATTGAGGCCCCTTGTGTTGTATGCGCTTGGTTTCAAGCTTCTAAGACCTTCCAATTTCAAGCTATGAAGGAAAAGTGAAGACGCGTTTACTTTTCATATTTCATGACAGTTGGCTGAGACGGCCAAAACATGCACTCGTGGAAACTTTTTTCAAAATCCACTTTGGGCTTGTAAGATGTTGTAAAGTGACTTTCTGTCACAATGCAGTACATGCACCTCAACACCCAACTTCATGAACACCACATCAGAGTGAATGATGCGACTGAACCGCGTGCGCTGGAGCCACCAGTGAGCGGCCAGTAGCTCATTGAGGCCCCTTGTGTTGTATGCGCTTGGTTTCAAGCTTCTAAGACCTTCCAATTTCAAGCTATGAAGGAAAAGTGAAGACGCGTTTACTTTTCATATTTCATGACAGTTGGCTGAGACGGCCAAAACATGCACTCGTGGAAACTTTTTTCAAAATCCACTTTGGGCTTGTAAGATGTTGTAAAGTGACTTTCTGTCACAATGCAGTACATGCACCTCAACACCCAACTTCATGAACACCACATCAGAGTGAATGATGCGACTGAACCGCGTGCGCTGGAGCCACCAGTGAGCCGCCAGTAGCTCATTGAGGCCCCTTGTGTTGTATGCGCTTGGTTTCAAGCTTCTAAGACCTTCCAATTTCAAGCTATGAAGGAAAAGTGAAGACGCGTTTACTTTTCATATTTCATGACAGTTGGCTGAGACGGCCAAAACATGCACTCGTGGAAACTTTTTTCAAAATCCACTTTGGGCTTGTAAGATGTTGTAAAGTGACTTTCTGTCACAATGCAGTACATGCACCTCAACACCCAACTTCATGAACACCACATCAGAGTGAATGATGCGACTGAACCGCGTGCGCTGGAGCCACCAGTGAGCGGCCAGTAGCTCATTGAGGCCCCTTGTGTTGTATGCGCTTGGTTTCAAGCTTCTAAGACCTTCCAATTTCAAGCTATGAAGGAAAAGTGAAGACGCGTTTACTTTTCATATTTCATGACAGTTGGCTGAGACGGCCAAAACATGCACTCGTGGAAACTTTTTTCAAAATCCACTTTGGGCTTGTAAGATGTTGTAAAGTGACTTTCTGTCACAATGCGGTACATGCACCTCAACACCCAACTTCATGAACACCACATCAGAGTGAATGATGCGACTGAACCGCGTGCGCTGGAGCCACCAGTGAGCGGCCAGTAGCTCATTGAGGCCCCTTGTGTTGTATGCGCTTGGTTTCAAGCTTCTAAGACCTTCCAATTTCAAGCTATGAAGGAAAAGTGAAGACGCGTTTACTTTTCATATTTCATGACAGTTGGCTGAGACGGCCAAAACATGCACTCGTGGAAACTTTTTTCAAAATCCACTTTGGGCTTGTAAGATGTTGTAAAGTGACTTTCTGTCACAATGCGGTACATGCACCTCAACACCCAACTTCATGAACACCACATCAGAGTGAATGATGCGACTGAACCGCGTGCGCTGGAGCCACCAGTGAGCGGCCAGTAGCTCATTGAGGCCCCTTGTGTTGTATGCGCTTGGTTTCAAGCTTCTAAGACCTTCCAATTTCAAGCTATGAAGGAAAAGTGAAGACGCGTTTACTTTTCATATTTCATGACAGTTGGCTGAGACGGCCAAAACATGCACTCGTGGAAACTTTTTTCAAAATCCACTTTGGGCTTGTAAGATGTTGTAAAGTGACTTTCTGTCACAATGCGGTACATGCACCTCAACACCCAACTTCATGAACACCACATCAGAGTGAATGATGCGACTGAACCGCGTGCGCTGGAGCCACCAGTGAGCGGCCAGTAGCTCATTGATGCCCCTTGTGTTGTATGCGCTTGGTTTCAAGCTTCTAAGACCTTCCAATTTCAAGCTATGAAGGAAAAGTGAAGACGCGTTTACTTTTCATATTTCATGACAGTTGGCTGAGACGGCCAAAACATGCACTCGTGGAAACTTTTTTCAAAATCCACTTTGGGCTTGTAAGATGTTGTAAAGTGACTTTCTGTCACAATGCAGTACATGCACCTCAACACCCAACTTCATGAACACCACATCAGAGTGAATGATGCGACTGAACCGCGTGCGCTGGAGCCACCAGTGAGCCGCCAGTAGCTCATTGAGGCCCCTTGTGTTGTATGCGCTTGGTTTCAAGCTTCTAAGACCTTCCAATTTCAAGCTATGAAGGAAAAGTGAAGACGCGTTTACTTTTCATATTTCATGACAGTTGGCTGAGACGGCCAAAACATGCACTCGTGGAAACTTTTTTCAAAATCCACTTTGGGCTTGTAAGATGTTGTAAAGTGACTTTCTGTCACAATGCAGTACATGCACCTCAACACCCAACTTCATGAACACCACATCAGAGTGAATGATGCGACTGAACCGCGTGCGCTGGAGCCACCAGTGAGCCGCCAGTAGCTCATTGAGGCCCCTTGTGTTGTATGCGCTTGGTTTCAAGCTTCTAAGACCTTCCAATTTCAAGCTATGAAGGAAAAGTGAAGACGCGTTTACTTTTCATATTTCATGACAGTTGGCTGAGACGGCCAAAACATGCACTCGTGGAAACTTTTTTCAAAATCCACTTTGGGCTTGTAAGATGTTGTAAAGTGACTTTCTGTCACAATGCAGTACATGCACCTCAACACCCAACTTCATGAACACCACATCAGAGTGAATGATGCGACTGAACCGCGTGCGCTGGAGCCACCAGTGAGCGGCCAGTAGCTCATTGAGGCCCCTTGTGTTGTATGCGCTTGGTTTCAAGCTTCTAAGACCTTCCAATTTCAAGCTATGAAGGAAAAGTGAAGACGCGTTTACTTTTCATATTTCATGACAGTTGGCTGAGACGGCCAAAACATGCACTCGTGGAAACTTTTTTCAAAATCCACTTTGGGCTTGTAAGATGTTGTAAAGTGACTTTCTGTCACAATGCGGTACATGCACCTCAACACCCAACTTCATGAACACCACATCAGAGTGAATGATGCGACTGAACCGCGTGCGCTGGAGCCACCAGTGAGCGGCCAGTAGCTCATTGAGGCCCCTTGTGTTGTATGCGCTTGGTTTCAAGCTTCTAAGACCTTCCAATTTCAAGCTATGAAGGAAAAGTGAAGACGCGTTTACTTTTCATATTTCATGACAGTTGGCTGAGACGGCCAAAACATGCACTCGTGGAAACTTTTTTCAAAATCCACTTTGGGCTTGTAAGATGTTGTAAAGTGACTTTCTGTCACAATGCAGTACATGCACCTCAACACCCAACTTCATGAACACCACATCAGAGGGAATGATGCGACTGAACCGCGTGCGCTGGAGCCACCAGTGAGCCGCCAGTAGCTCATTGAGGCCCCTTGTGTTGTATGCGCTTGGTTTCAAGCTTCTAAGACCTTCCAATTTCAAGCTATGAAGGAAAAGTGAAGACGCGTTTACTTTTCATATTTCATGACAGTTGGCTGAGACGGCCAAAACATGCACTCGTGGAAACTTTTTTCAAAATCCACTTTGGGCTTGTAAGATGTTGTAAAGTGACTTTCTGTCACAATGCAGTACATGCACCTCAACACCCAACTTCATGAACACCACATCAGAGTGAATGATGCGACTGAACCGCGTGCGCTGGAGCCACCAGTGAGCGGCCAGTAGCTCATTGAGGCCCCTTGTGTTGTATGCGCTTGGTTTCAAGCTTCTAAGACCTTCCAATTTCAAGCTATGAAGGAAAAGTGAATACGCGTTTACTTTTCATATTTCATGACAGTTGGCTGAGACGGCCAAAACATGCACTCGTGGACACTTTTTTCAAAATCCACTTTGGGCTTGTAAGATGTTGTAAAGTGACTTTCTGTCACAATGCAGTACATGCACCTCAACACCCAACTTCATGAACACCACATCAGAGTGAATGATGCGACTGAACCGCGTGCGCTGGAGCCACCAGTGAGCCGCCAGTAGCTCATTGAGGCCCCTTGTGTTGTATGCGCTTGGTTTCAAGCTTCTAAGACCTTCCAATTTCAAGCTATGAAGGAAAAGTGAAGACGCGTTTACTTTTCATATTTCATGACAGTTGGCTGAGACGGCCAAAACATGCACTCGTGGAAACTTTTTTCAAAATCCACTTTGGGCTTGTAAGATGTTGTAAAGTGACTTTCTGTCACAATGCAGTACATGCACCTCAACACCCAACTTCATGAACACCACATCAGAGTGAATGATGCGACTGAACCGCGTGCGCTGGAGCCACCAGTGAGCGGCCAGTAGCTCATTGAGGCCCCTTGTGTTGTATGCGCTTGGTTTCAAGCTTCTAAGACCTTCCAATTTCAAGCTATGAAGGAAAAGTGAAGACGCGTTTACTTTTCATATTTCATGACAGTTGGCTGAGACGGCCAAAACATGCACTCGTGGAAACTTTTTTCAAAATCCACTTTGGGCTTGTAAGATGTTGTAAAGTGACTTTCTGTCACAATGCAGTACATGCACCTCAACACCCAACTTCATGAACACCACATCAGAGTGAATGATGCGACTGAACCGCGTGCGCTGGAGCCACCAGTGAGCGGCCAGTAGCTCATTGAGGCCCCTTGTGTTGTATGCGCTTGGTTTCAAGCTTCTAAGACCTTCCAATTTCAAGCTATGAAGGAAAAGTGAAGACGCGTTTACTTTTCATATTTCATGACAGTTGGCTGAGACGGCCAAAACATGCACTCGTGGAAACTTTTTTCAAAATCCACTTTGGGCTTGTAAGATGTTGTAAAGTGACTTTCTGTCACAATGCGGTACATGCACCTCAACACCCAACTTCATGAACACCACATCAGAGTGAATGATGCGACTGAACCGCGTGCGCTGGAGCCACCAGTGAGCGGCCAGTAGCTCATTGAGGCCCCTTGTGTTGTATGCGCTTGGTTTCAAGCTTCTAAGACCTTCCAATTTCAAGCTATGAAGGAAAAGTGAAGACGCGTTTACTTTTCATATTTCATGACAGTTGGCTGAGACGGCCAAAACATGCACTCGTGGAAACTTTTTTCAAAATCCACTTTGGGCTTGTAAGATGTTGTAAAGTGACTTTCTGTCACAATGCAGTACATGCACCTCAACACCCAACTTCATGAACACCACATCAGAGTGAATGATGCGACTGAACCGCGTGCGCTGGAGCCACCAGTGAGCGGCCAGTAGCTCATTGAGGCCCCTTGTGTTGTATGCGCTTGGTTTCAAGCTTCTAAGACCTTCCAATTTCAAGCTATGAATGAAAAGTGAAGACGCGTTTACTTTTCATATTTCATGACAGTTGGCTGAGACGGCCAAAACATGCACTCGTGGAAACTTTTTTCAAAATCCACTTTGGGCTTGTAAGATGTTGTAAAGTGACTTTCTGTCACAATGCAGTACATGCACCTCAACACCCAACTTCATGAACACCACATCAGAGTGAATGATGCGACTGAACCGCGTGCGCTGGAGCCACCAGTGAGCGGCCAGTAGCTCATTGAGGCCCCTTGTGTTGTATGCGCTTGGTTTCAAGCTTCTAAGACCTTCCAATTTCAAGCTATGAAGGAAAAGTGAAGACGCGTTTACTTTTCATATTTCATGACAGTTGGCTGAGACGGCCAAAACATGCACTCGTGGAAACTTTTTTCAAAATCCACTTTGGGCTTGTAAGATGTTGTAAAGTGACTTTCTGTCACAATGCAGTACATGCACCTCAACACCCAACTTCATGAACACCACATCAGAGTGAATGATGCGACTGAACCGCGTGCGCTGGAGCCACCAGTGAGCCGCCAGTAGCTCATTGAGGCCCCTTGTGTTGTATGCGCTTGGTTTCAAGCTTCTAAGACCTTCCAATTTCAAGCTATGAAGGAAAAGTGAAGACGCGTTTACTTTTCATATTTCATGACAGTTGGCTGAGACGGCCAAAACATGCACTCGTGGAAACTTTTTTCAAAATCCACTTTGGGCTTGTAAGATGTTGTAAAGTGACTTTCTGTCACAATGCAGTACATGCACCTCAACACCCAACTTCATGAACACCACATCAAAGTGAATGATGCGACTGAACCGCGTGCGCTGGAGCCACCAGTGAGCCGCCAGTAGCTCATTGAGGCCCCTTGTGTTGTATGCGCTTGGTTTCAAGCTTCTAAGACCTTCCAATTTCAAGCTATGAATGAAAAGTGAAGACGCGTTTACTTTTCATATTTCATGACAGTTGGCTGAGACGGCCAAAACATGCACTCGTGGAAACTTTTTTCAAAATCCACTTTGGGCTTGTAAGATGTTGTAAAGTGACTTTCTGTCACAATGCAGTACATGCACCTCAACACCCAACTTCATGAACACCACATCAGAGTGAATGATGCGACTGAACCGCGTGCGCTGGAGCCACCAGTGAGCGGCCAGTAGCTCATTGAGGCCCCTTGTGTTGTATGCGCTTGGTTTCAAGCTTCTAAGACCTTCCAATTTCAAGCTATGAAGGAAAAGTGAAGACGCGTTTACTTTTCATATTTCATGACAGTTGGCTGAGACGGCCAAAACATGCACTCGTGGAAACTTTTTTCAAAATCCACTTTGGGCTTGTAAGATGTTGTAAAGTGACTTTCTGTCACAATGCAGTACATGCACCTCAACACCCAACTTCATGAACACCACATCAGAGTGAATGATGCGACTGAACCGCGTGCGCTGGAGCCACCAGTGAGCCGCCAGTAGCTCATTGAGGCCCCTTGTGTTGTATGCGCTTGGTTTCAAGCTTCTAAGACCTTCCAATTTCAAGCTATGAAGGAAAAGTGAAGACGCGTTTACTTTTCATATTTCATGACAGTTGGCTGAGACGGCCAAAACATGCACTCGTGGAAACTTTTTTCAAAATCCACTTTGGGCTTGTAAGATGTTGTAAAGTGACTTTCTGTCACAATGCAGTACATGCACCTCAACACCCAACTTCATGAACACCACATCAAAGTGAATGATGCGACTGAACCGCGTGCGCTGGAGCCACCAGTGAGCCGCCAGTAGCTCATTGAGGCCCCTTGTGTTGTATGCGCTTGGTTTCAAGCTTCTAAGACCTTCCAATTTCAAGCTATGAAGGAAAAGTGAAGACGCGTTTACTTTTCATATTTCATGACAGTTGGCTGAGACGGCCAAAACATGCACTCGTGGAAACTTTTTTCAAAATCCACTTTGGGCTTGTAAGATGTTGTAAAGTGACTTTCTGTCACAATGCGGTACATGCACCTCAACACCCAACTTCATGAACACCACATCAGAGTGAATGATGCGACTGAACCGCGTGCGCTGGAGCCACCAGTGAGCGGCCAGTAGCTCATTGAGACCCCTTGTGTTGTATGCGCTTGGTTTCAAGCTTCTAAGACCTTCCAATTTCAAGCTATGAAGGAAAAGTGAAGACGCGTTTACTTTTCATATTTCATGACAGTTGGCTGAGACGGCCAAAACATGCACTCGTGGAAACTTTTTTCAAAATCCACTTTGGGCTTGTAAGATGTTGTAAAGTGACTTTCTGTCACAATGCAGTACATGCACCTCAACACCCAACTTCATGAACACCACATCAGAGTGAATGATGCGACTGAACCGCGTGCGCTGGAGCCACCAGTGAGCGGCCAGTAGCTCATTGAGGCCCCTTGTGTTGTATGCGCTTGGTTTCAAGCTTCTAAGACCTTCCAATTTCAAGCTATGAAGGAAAAGTGAAGACGCGTTTACTTTTCATATTTCATGACAGTTGGCTGAGACGGCCAAAACATGCACTCGTGGAAACTTTTTTCAAAATCCACTTTGGGCTTGTAAGATGTTGTAAAGTGACTTTCTGTCACAATGCAGTACATGCACCTCAACACCCAACTTCATGAACACCACATCAGAGTGAATGATGCGACTGAACCGCGTGCGCTGGAGCCACCAGTGAGCGGCCAGTAGCTCATTGAGGCCCCTTGTGTTGTATGCGCTTGGTTTCAAGCTTCTAAGACCTTCCAATTTCAAGCTATGAATGAAAAGTGAAGACGCGTTTACTTTTCATATTTCATGACAGTTGGCTGAGACGGCCAAAACATGCACTCGTGGAAACTTTTTTCAAAATCCACTTTGGGCTTGTAAGATGTTGTAAAGTGACTTTCTGTCACAATGCAGTACATGCACCTCAACACCCAACTTCATGAACACCACATCAGAGTGAATGATGCGACTGAACCGCGTGCGCTGGAGCCACCAGTGAGCCGCCAGTAGCTCATTGAGGCCCCTTGTGTTGTATGCGCTTGGTTTCAAGCTTCTAAGACCTTCCAATTTCAAGCTATGAATGAAAAGTGAAGACGCGTTTACTTTTCATATTTCATGACAGTTGGCTGAGACGGCCAAAACATGCACTCGTGGAAACTTTTTTCAAAATCCACTTTGGGCTTGTAAGATGTTGTAAAGTGACTTTCTGTCACAATGCAGTACATGCACCTCAACACCCAACTTCATGAACACCACATCAGAGTGAATGATGCGACTGAACCGCGTGCGCTGGAGCCACCAGTGAGCCGCCAGTAGCTCATTGAGGCCCCTTGTGTTGTATGCGCTTGGTTTCAAGCTTCTAAGACCTTCCAATTTCAAGCTATGAATGAAAAGTGAAGACGCGTTTACTTTTCATATTTCATGACAGTTGGCTGAGACGGCCAAAACATGCACTCGTGGAAACTTTTTTCAAAATCCACTTTGGGCTTGTAAGATGTTGTAAAGTGACTTTCTGTCACAATGCAGTACATGCACCTCAACACCCAACTTCATGAACACCACATCAGAGTGAATGATGCGACTGAACCGCGTGCGCTGGAGCCACCAGTGAGCGGCCAGTAGCTCATTGAGGCCCCTTGTGTTGTATGCGCTTGGTTTCAAGCTTCTAAGACCTTCCAATTTCAAGCTATGAAGGAAAAGTGAAGACGCGTTTACTTTTCATATTTCATGACAGTTGGCTGAGACGGCCAAAACATGCACTCGTGGAAACTTTTTTCAAAATCCACTTTGGGCTTGTAAGATGTTGTAAAGTGACTTTCTGTCACAATGCAGTACATGCACCTCAACACCCAACTTCATGAACACCACATCAGAGTGAATGATGCGACTGAACCGCGTGCGCTGGAGCCACCAGTGAGCGGCCAGTAGCTCATTGAGGCCCCTTGTGTTGTATGCGCTTGGTTTCAAGCTTCTAAGACCTTCCAATTTCAAGCTATGAATGAAAAGTGAAGACGCGTTTACTTTTCATATTTCATGACAGTTGGCTGAGACGGCCAAAACATGCACTCGTGGAAACTTTTTTCAAAATCCACTTTGGGCTTGTAAGATGTTGTAAAGTGACTTTCTGTCACAATGCAGTACATGCACCTCAACACCCAACTTCATGAACACCACATCAGAGTGAATGATGCGACTGAACCGCGTGCGCTGGAGCCACCAGTGAGCCGCCAGTAGCTCATTGAGGCCCCTTGTGTTGTATGCGCTTGGTTTCAAGCTTCTAAGACCTTCCAATTTCAAGCTATGAATGAAAAGTGAAGACGCGTTTACTTTTCATATTTCATGACAGTTGGCTGAGACGGCCAAAACATGCACTCGTGGAAACTTTTTTCAAAATCCACTTTGGGCTTGTAAGATGTTGTAAAGTGACTTTCTGTCACAATGCAGTACATGCACCTCAACACCCAACTTCATGAACACCACATCAGAGTGAATGATGCGACTGAACCGCGTGCGCTGGAGCCACCAGTGAGCCGCCAGTAGCTCATTGAGGCCCCTTGTGTTGTATGCGCTTGGTTTCAAGCTTCTAAGACCTTCCAATTTCAAGCTATGAAGGAAAAGTGAAGACGCGTTTACTTTTCATATTTCATGACAGTTGGCTGAGACGGCCAAAACATGCACTCGTGGAAACTTTTTTCAAAATCCACTTTGGGCTTGTAAGATGTTGTAAAGTGACTTTCTGTCACAATGCAGTACATGCACCTCAACACCCAACTTCATGAACACCACATCAAAGTGAATGATGCGACTGAACCGCGTGCGCTGGAGCCACCAGTGAGCCGCCAGTAGCTCATTGAGGCCCCTTGTGTTGTATGCGCTTGGTTTCAAGCTTCTAAGACCTTCCAATTTCAAGCTATGAAGGAAAAGTGAAGACGCGTTTACTTTTCATATTTCATGACAGTTGGCTGAGACGGCCAAAACATGCACTCGTGGAAACTTTTTTCAAAATCCACTTTGGGCTTGTAAGATGTTGTAAAGTGACTTTCTGTCACAATGCGGTACATGCACCTCAACACCCAACTTCATGAACACCACATCAGAGTGAATGATGCGACTGAACCGCGTGCGCTGGAGCCACCAGTGAGCGGCCAGTAGCTCATTGAGGCCCCTTGTGTTGTATGCGCTTGGTTTCAAGCTTCTAAGACCTTCCAATTTCAAGCTATGAAGGAAAAGTGAAGACGCGTTTACTTTTCATATTTCATGACAGTTGGCTGAGACGGCCAAAACATGCACTCGTGGAAACTTTTTTCAAAATCCACTTTGGGCTTGTAAGATGTTGTAAAGTGACTTTCTGTCACAATGCAGTACATGCACCTCAACACCCAACTTCATGAACACCACATCAGAGTGAATGATGCGACTGAACCGCGTGCGCTGGAGCCACCAGTGAGCGGCCAGTAGCTCATTGAGGCCCCTTGTGTTGTATGCGCTTGGTTTCAAGCTTCTAAGACCTTCCAATTTCAAGCTATGAATGAAAAGTGAAGACGCGTTTACTTTTCATATTTCATGACAGTTGGCTGAGACGGCCAAAACATGCACTCGTGGAAACTTTTTTCAAAATCCACTTTGGGCTTGTAAGATGTTGTAAAGTGACTTTCTGTCACAATGCAGTACATGCACCTCAACACCCAACTTCATGAACACCACATCAGAGTGAATGATGCGACTGAACCGCGTGCGCTGGAGCCACCAGTGAGCGGCCAGTAGCTCATTGAGGCCCCTTGTGTTGTATGCGCTTGGTTTCAAGCTTCTAAGACCTTCCAATTTCAAGCTATGAAGGAAAAGTGAAGACGCGTTTACTTTTCATATTTCATGACAGTTGGCTGAGACGGCCAAAACATGCACTCGTGGAAACTTTTTTCAAAATCCACTTTGGGCTTGTAAGATGTTGTAAAGTGACTTTCTGTCACAATGCAGTACATGCACCTCAACACCCAACTTCATGAACACCACATCAAAGTGAATGATGCGACTGAACCGCGTGCGCTGGAGCCACCAGTGAGCCGCCAGTAGCTCATTGAGGCCCCTTGTGTTGTATGCGCTTGGTTTCAAGCTTCTAAGACCTTCCAATTTCAAGCTATGAAGGAAAAGTGAAGACGCGTTTACTTTTCATATTTCATGACAGTTGGCTGAGACGGCCAAAACATGCACTCGTGGAAACTTTTTTCAAAATCCACTTTGGGCTTGTAAGATGTTGTAAAGTGACTTTCTGTCACAATGCGGTACATGCACCTCAACACCCAACTTCATGAACACCACATCAGAGTGAATGATGCGACTGAACCGCGTGCGCTGGAGCCACCAGTGAGCGGCCAGTAGCTCATTGAGGCCCCTTGTGTTGTATGCGCTTGGTTTCAAGCTTCTAAGACCTTCCAATTTCAAGCTATGAAGGAAAAGTGAAGACGCGTTTACTTTTCATATTTCATGACAGTTGGCTGAGACGGCCAAAACATGCACTCGTGGAAACTTTTTTCAAAATCCACTTTGGGCTTGTAAGATGTTGTAAAGTGACTTTCTGTCACAATGCAGTACATGCACCTCAACACCCAACTTCATGAACACCACATCAGAGTGAATGATGCGACTGAACCGCGTGCGCTGGAGCCACCA
Organism: Sardina pilchardus; assembly: GCF_963854185.1. Lineage (NCBI taxonomy): Eukaryota > Metazoa > Chordata > Actinopteri > Clupeiformes > Clupeidae > Sardina > Sardina pilchardus. Next base: position 167,504 of record NW_026910843.1, on the reverse strand, counting down.
GTGAGCGGCCAGTAGCTCATTGAGGCCCCTTGTGTTGTATGCGCTTGGTTTCAAGCTTCTAAGACCTTCCAATTTCAAGCTATGAATGAAAAGTGAAGACGCGTTTACTTTTCATATTTCATGACAGTTGGCTGAGACGGCCAAAACATGCACTCGTGGAAACTTTTTTCAAAATCCACTTTGGGCTTGTAAGATGTTGTAAAGTGACTTTCTGTCACAATGCAGTACATGCACCTCAACACCCAACTTCATGAACACCACATCAGAGTGAATGATGCGACTGAACCGCGTGCGCTGGAGCCACCAGTGAGCCGCCAGTAGCTCATTGAGGCCCCTTGTGTTGTATGCGCTTGGTTTCAAGCTTCTAAGACCTTCCAATTTCAAGCTATGAATGAAAAGTGAAGACGCGTTTACTTTTCATATTTCATGACAGTTGGCTGAGACGGCCAAAACATGCACTCGTGGAAACTTTTTTCAAAATCCACTTTGGGCTTGTAAGATGTTGTAAAGTGACTTTCTGTCACAATGCAGTACATGCACCTCAACACCCAACTTCATGAACACCACATCAGAGTGAATGATGCGACTGAACCGCGTGCGCTGGAGCCACCAGTGAGCGGCCAGTAGCTCATTGAGGCCCCTTGTGTTGTATGCGCTTGGTTTCAAGCTTCTAAGACCTTCCAATTTCAAGCTATGAAGGAAAAGTGAAGACGCGTTTACTTTTCATATTTCATGACAGTTGGCTGAGACGGCCAAAACATGCACTCGTGGAAACTTTTTTCAAAATCCACTTTGGGCTTGTAAGATGTTGTAAAGTGACTTTCTGTCACAATGCAGTACATGCACCTCAACACCCAACTTCATGAACACCACATCAGAGTGAATGATGCGACTGAACCGCGTGCGCTGGAGCCACCAGTGAGCGGCCAGTAGCTCATTGAGGCCCCTTGTGTTGTATGCGCTTGGTTTCAAGCTTCTAAGACCTTCCAATTTCAAGCTATGAATGAAAAGTGAAGACGCGTTTACTTTTCATATTTCATGACAGTTGGCTGAGACGGCCAAAACATGCACTCGTGGAAACTTTTTTCAAAATCCACTTTGGGCTTGTAAGATGTTGTAAAGTGACTTTCTGTCACAATGCAGTACATGCACCTCAACACCCAACTTCATGAACACCACATCAGAGTGAATGATGCGACTGAACCGCGTGCGCTGGAGCCACCAGTGAGCCGCCAGTAGCTCATTGAGGCCCCTTGTGTTGTATGCGCTTGGTTTCAAGCTTCTAAGACCTTCCAATTTCAAGCTATGAATGAAAAGTGAAGACGCGTTTACTTTTCATATTTCATGACAGTTGGCTGAGACGGCCAAAACATGCACTCGTGGAAACTTTTTTCAAAATCCACTTTGGGCTTGTAAGATGTTGTAAAGTGACTTTCTGTCACAATGCAGTACATGCACCTCAACACCCAACTTCATGAACACCACATCAGAGTGAATGATGCGACTGAACCGCGTGCGCTGGAGCCACCAGTGAGCCGCCAGTAGCTCATTGAGGCCCCTTGTGTTGTATGCGCTTGGTTTCAAGCTTCTAAGACCTTCCAATTTCAAGCTATGAAGGAAAAGTGAAGACGCGTTTACTTTTCATATTTCATGACAGTTGGCTGAGACGGCCAAAACATGCACTCGTGGAAACTTTTTTCAAAATCCACTTTGGGCTTGTAAGATGTTGTAAAGTGACTTTCTGTCACAATGCAGTACATGCACCTCAACACCCAACTTCATGAACACCACATCAAAGTGAATGATGCGACTGAACCGCGTGCGCTGGAGCCACCAGTGAGCCGCCAGTAGCTCATTGAGGCCCCTTGTGTTGTATGCGCTTGGTTTCAAGCTTCTAAGACCTTCCAATTTCAAGCTATGAAGGAAAAGTGAAGACGCGTTTACTTTTCATATTTCATGACAGTTGGCTGAGACGGCCAAAACATGCACTCGTGGAAACTTTTTTCAAAATCCACTTTGGGCTTGTAAGATGTTGTAAAGTGACTTTCTGTCACAATGCGGTACATGCACCTCAACACCCAACTTCATGAACACCACATCAGAGTGAATGATGCGACTGAACCGCGTGCGCTGGAGCCACCAGTGAGCGGCCAGTAGCTCATTGAGGCCCCTTGTGTTGTATGCGCTTGGTTTCAAGCTTCTAAGACCTTCCAATTTCAAGCTATGAAGGAAAAGTGAAGACGCGTTTACTTTTCATATTTCATGACAGTTGGCTGAGACGGCCAAAACATGCACTCGTGGAAACTTTTTTCAAAATCCACTTTGGGCTTGTAAGATGTTGTAAAGTGACTTTCTGTCACAATGCAGTACATGCACCTCAACACCCAACTTCATGAACACCACATCAGAGTGAATGATGCGACTGAACCGCGTGCGCTGGAGCCACCAGTGAGCGGCCAGTAGCTCATTGAGGCCCCTTGTGTTGTATGCGCTTGGTTTCAAGCTTCTAAGACCTTCCAATTTCAAGCTATGAATGAAAAGTGAAGACGCGTTTACTTTTCATATTTCATGACAGTTGGCTGAGACGGCCAAAACATGCACTCGTGGAAACTTTTTTCAAAATCCACTTTGGGCTTGTAAGATGTTGTAAAGTGACTTTCTGTCACAATGCAGTACATGCACCTCAACACCCAACTTCATGAACACCACATCAGAGTGAATGATGCGACTGAACCGCGTGCGCTGGAGCCACCAGTGAGCGGCCAGTAGCTCATTGAGGCCCCTTGTGTTGTATGCGCTTGGTTTCAAGCTTCTAAGACCTTCCAATTTCAAGCTATGAAGGAAAAGTGAAGACGCGTTTACTTTTCATATTTCATGACAGTTGGCTGAGACGGCCAAAACATGCACTCGTGGAAACTTTTTTCAAAATCCACTTTGGGCTTGTAAGATGTTGTAAAGTGACTTTCTGTCACAATGCAGTACATGCACCTCAACACCCAACTTCATGAACACCACATCAAAGTGAATGATGCGACTGAACCGCGTGCGCTGGAGCCACCAGTGAGCCGCCAGTAGCTCATTGAGGCCCCTTGTGTTGTATGCGCTTGGTTTCAAGCTTCTAAGACCTTCCAATTTCAAGCTATGAAGGAAAAGTGAAGACGCGTTTACTTTTCATATTTCATGACAGTTGGCTGAGACGGCCAAAACATGCACTCGTGGAAACTTTTTTCAAAATCCACTTTGGGCTTGTAAGATGTTGTAAAGTGACTTTCTGTCACAATGCGGTACATGCACCTCAACACCCAACTTCATGAACACCACATCAGAGTGAATGATGCGACTGAACCGCGTGCGCTGGAGCCACCAGTGAGCGGCCAGTAGCTCATTGAGGCCCCTTGTGTTGTATGCGCTTGGTTTCAAGCTTCTAAGACCTTCCAATTTCAAGCTATGAAGGAAAAGTGAAGACGCGTTTACTTTTCATATTTCATGACAGTTGGCTGAGACGGCCAAAACATGCACTCGTGGAAACTTTTTTCAAAATCCACTTTGGGCTTGTAAGATGTTGTAAAGTGACTTTCTGTCACAATGCAGTACATGCACCTCAACACCCAACTTCATGAACACCACATCAGAGTGAATGATGCGACTGAACCGCGTGCGCTGGAGCCACCAGTGAGCGGCCAGTAGCTCATTGAGGCCCCTTGTGTTGTATGCGCTTGGTTTCAAGCTTCTAAGACCTTCCAATTTCAAGCTATGAATGAAAAGTGAAGACGCGTTTACTTTTCATATTTCATGACAGTTGGCTGAGACGGCCAAAACATGCACTCGTGGAAACTTTTTTCAAAATCCACTTTGGGCTTGTAAGATGTTGTAAAGTGACTTTCTGTCACAATGCAGTACATGCACCTCAACACCCAACTTCATGAACACCACATCAGAGTGAATGATGCGACTGAACCGCGTGCGCTGGAGCCACCAGTGAGCCGCCAGTAGCTCATTGAGGCCCCTTGTGTTGTATGCGCTTGGTTTCAAGCTTCTAAGACCTTCCAATTTCAAGCTATGAATGAAAAGTGAAGACGCGTTTACTTTTCATATTTCATGACAGTTGGCTGAGACGGCCAAAACATGCACTCGTGGAAACTTTTTTCAAAATCCACTTTGGGCTTGTAAGATGTTGTAAAGTGACTTTCTGTCACAATGCAGTACATGCACCTCAACACCCAACTTCATGAACACCACATCAGAGTGAATGATGCGACTGAACCGCGTGCGCTGGAGCCACCAGTGAGCCGCCAGTAGCTCATTGAGGCCCCTTGTGTTGTATGCGCTTGGTTTCAAGCTTCTAAGACCTTCCAATTTCAAGCTATGAAGGAAAAGTGAAGACGCGTTTACTTTTCATATTTCATGACAGTTGGCTGAGACGGCCAAAACATGCACTCGTGGAAACTTTTTTCAAAATCCACTTTGGGCTTGTAAGATGTTGTAAAGTGACTTTCTGTCACAATGCAGTACATGCACCTCAACACCCAACTTCATGAACACCACATCAAAGTGAATGATGCGACTGAACCGCGTGCGCTGGAGCCACCAGTGAGCCGCCAGTAGCTCATTGAGGCCCCTTGTGTTGTATGCGCTTGGTTTCAAGCTTCTAAGACCTTCCAATTTCAAGCTATGAAGGAAAAGTGAAGACGCGTTTACTTTTCATATTTCATGACAGTTGGCTGAGACGGCCAAAACATGCACTCGTGGAAACTTTTTTCAAAATCCACTTTGGGCTTGTAAGATGTTGTAAAGTGACTTTCTGTCACAATGCGGTACATGCACCTCAACACCCAACTTCATGAACACCACATCAGAGTGAATGATGCGACTGAACCGCGTGCGCTGGAGCCACCAGTGAGCGGCCAGTAGCTCATTGAGGCCCCTTGTGTTGTATGCGCTTGGTTTCAAGCTTCTAAGACCTTCCAATTTCAAGCTATGAAGGAAAAGTGAAGACGCGTTTACTTTTCATATTTCATGACAGTTGGCTGAGACGGCCAAAACATGCACTCGTGGAAACTTTTTTCAAAATCCACTTTGGGCTTGTAAGATGTTGTAAAGTGACTTTCTGTCACAATGCAGTACATGCACCTCAACACCCAACTTCATGAACACCACATCAGAGTGAATGATGCGACTGAACCGCGTGCGCTGGAGCCACCAGTGAGCGGCCAGTAGCTCATTGAGGCCCCTTGTGTTGTATGCGCTTGGTTTCAAGCTTCTAAGACCTTCCAATTTCAAGCTATGAATGAAAAGTGAAGACGCGTTTACTTTTCATATTTCATGACAGTTGGCTGAGACGGCCAAAACATGCACTCGTGGAAACTTTTTTCAAAATCCACTTTGGGCTTGTAAGATGTTGTAAAGTGACTTTCTGTCACAATGCAGTACATGCACCTCAACACCCAACTTCATGAACACCACATCAGAGTGAATGATGCGACTGAACCGCGTGCGCTGGAGCCACCAGTGAGCGGCCAGTAGCTCATTGAGGCCCCTTGTGTTGTATGCGCTTGGTTTCAAGCTTCTAAGACCTTCCAATTTCAAGCTATGAAGGAAAAGTGAAGACGCGTTTACTTTTCATATTTCATGACAGTTGGCTGAGACGGCCAAAACATGCACTCGTGGAAACTTTTTTCAAAATCCACTTTGGGCTTGTAAGATGTTGTAAAGTGACTTTCTGTCACAATGCAGTACATGCACCTCAACACCCAACTTCATGAACACCACATCAAAGTGAATGATGCGACTGAACCGCGTGCGCTGGAGCCACCAGTGAGCCGCCAGTAGCTCATTGAGGCCCCTTGTGTTGTATGCGCTTGGTTTCAAGCTTCTAAGACCTTCCAATTTCAAGCTATGAAGGAAAAGTGAAGACGCGTTTACTTTTCATATTTCATGACAGTTGGCTGAGACGGCCAAAACATGCACTCGTGGAAACTTTTTTCAAAATCCACTTTGGGCTTGTAAGATGTTGTAAAGTGACTTTCTGTCACAATGCGGTACATGCACCTCAACACCCAACTTCATGAACACCACATCAGAGTGAATGATGCGACTGAACCGCGTGCGCTGGAGCCACCAGTGAGCGGCCAGTAGCTCATTGAGGCCCCTTGTGTTGTATGCGCTTGGTTTCAAGCTTCTAAGACCTTCCAATTTCAAGCTATGAAGGAAAAGTGAAGACGCGTTTACTTTTCATATTTCATGACAGTTGGCTGAGACGGCCAAAACATGCACTCGTGGAAACTTTTTTCAAAATCCACTTTGGGCTTGTAAGATGTTGTAAAGTGACTTTCTGTCACAATGCAGTACATGCACCTCAACACCCAACTTCATGAACACCACATCAGAGTGAATGATGCGACTGAACCGCGTGCGCTGGAGCCACCAGTGAGCGGCCAGTAGCTCATTGAGGCCCCTTGTGTTGTATGCGCTTGGTTTCAAGCTTCTAAGACCTTCCAATTTCAAGCTATGAAGGAAAAGTGAAGACGCGTTTACTTTTCATATTTCATGACAGTTGGCTGAGACGGCCAAAACATGCACTCGTGGAAACTTTTTTCAAAATCCACTTTGGGCTTGTAAGATGTTGTAAAGTGACTTTCTGTCACAATGCAGTACATGCACCTCAACACCCAACTTCATGAACACCACATCAGAGTGAATGATGCGACTGAACCGCGTGCGCTGGAGCCACCAGTGAGCCGCCAGTAGCTCATTGAGGCCCCTTGTGTTGTATGCGCTTGGTTTCAAGCTTCTAAGACCTTCCAATTTCAAGCTATGAAGGAAAAGTGAAGACGCGTTTACTTTTCATATTTCATGACAGTTGGCTGAGACGGCCAAAACATGCACTCGTGGAAACTTTTTTCAAAATCCACTTTGGGCTTGTAAGATGTTGTAAAGTGACTTTCTGTCACAATGCAGTACATGCACCTCAACACCCAACTTCATGAACACCACATCAAAGTGAATGATGCGACTGAACCGCGTGCGCTGGAGCCACCAGTGAGCCGCCAGTAGCTCATTGAGGCCCCTTGTGTTGTATGCGCTTGGTTTCAAGCTTCTAAGACCTTCCAATTTCAAGCTATGAAGGAAAAGTGAAGACGCGTTTACTTTTCATATTTCATGACAGTTGGCTGAGACGGCCAAAACATGCACTCGTGGAAACTTTTTTCAAAATCCACTTTGGGCTTGTAAGATGTTGTAAAGTGACTTTCTGTCACAATGCGGTACATGCACCTCAACACCCAACTTCATGAACACCACATCAGAGTGAATGATGCGACTGAACCGCGTGCGCTGGAGCCACCAGTGAGCGGCCAGTAGCTCATTGAGGCCCCTTGTGTTGTATGCGCTTGGTTTCAAGCTTCTAAGACCTTCCAATTTCAAGCTATGAAGGAAAAGTGAAGACGCGTTTACTTTTCATATTTCATGACAGTTGGCTGAGACGGCCAAAACATGCACTCGTGGAAACTTTTTTCAAAATCCACTTTGGGCTTGTAAGATGTTGTAAAGTGACTTTCTGTCACAATGCAGTACATGCACCTCAACACCCAACTTCATGAACACCACATCAGAGTGAATGATGCGACTGAACCGCGTGCGCTGGAGCCACCAGTGAGCGGCCAGTAGCTCATTGAGGCCCCTTGTGTTGTATGCGCTTGGTTTCAAGCTTCTAAGACCTTCCAATTTCAAGCTATGAATGAAAAGTGAAGACGCGTTTACTTTTCATATTTCATGACAGTTGGCTGAGACGGCCAAAACATGCACTCGTGGAAACTTTTTTCAAAATCCACTTTGGGCTTGTAAGATGTTGTAAAGTGACTTTCTGTCACAATGCAGTACATGCACCTCAACACCCAACTTCATGAACACCACATCAGAGTGAATGATGCGACTGAACCGCGTGCGCTGGAGCCACCAGTGAGCGGCCAGTAGCTCATTGAGGCCCCTTGTGTTGTATGCGCTTGGTTTCAAGCTTCTAAGACCTTCCAATTTCAAGCTATGAAGGAAAAGTGAAGACGCGTTTACTTTTCATATTTCATGACAGTTGGCTGAGACGGCCAAAACATGCACTCGTGGAAACTTTTTTCAAAATCCACTTTGGGCTTGTAAGATGTTGTAAAGTGACTTTCTGTCACAATGCAGTACATGCACCTCAACACCCAACTTCATGAACACCACATCAAAGTGAATGATGCGACTGAACCGCGTGCGCTGGAGCCACCAGTGAGCCGCCAGTAGCTCATTGAGGCCCCTTGTGTTGTATGCGCTTGGTTTCAAGCTTCTAAGACCTTCCAATTTCAAGCTATGAAGGAAAAGTGAAGACGCGTTTACTTTTCATATTTCATGACAGTTGGCTGAGACGGCCAAAACATGCACTCGTGGAAACTTTTTTCAAAATCCACTTTGGGCTTGTAAGATGTTGTAAAGTGACTTTCTGTCACAATGCGGTACATGCACCTCAACACCCAACTTCATGAACACCACATCAGAGTGAATGATGCGACTGAACCGCGTGCGCTGGAGCCACCAGTGAGCGGCCAGTAGCTCATTGAGGCCCCTTGTGTTGTATGCGCTTGGTTTCAAGCTTCTAAGACCTTCCAATTTCAAGCTATGAAGGAAAAGTGAAGACGCGTTTACTTTTCATATTTCATGACAGTTGGCTGAGACGGCCAAAACATGCACTCGTGGAAACTTTTTTCAAAATCCACTTTGGGCTTGTAAGATGTTGTAAAGTGACTTTCTGTCACAATGCAGTACATGCACCTCAACACCCAACTTCATGAACACCACATCAGAGTGAATGATGCGACTGAACCGCGTGCGCTGGAGCCACCAGTGAGCGGCCAGTAGCTCATTGAGGCCCCTTGTGTTGTATGCGCTTGGTTTCAAGCTTCTAAGACCTTCCAATTTCAAGCTATGAAGGAAAAGTGAAGACGCGTTTACTTTTCATATTTCATGACAGTTGGCTGAGACGGCCAAAACATGCACTCGTGGAAACTTTTTTCAAAATCCACTTTGGGCTTGTAAGATGTTGTAAAGTGACTTTCTGTCACAATGCAGTACATGCACCTCAACACCCAACTTCATGAACACCACATCAGAGTGAATGATGCGACTGAACCGCGTGCGCTGGAGCCACCAGTGAGCGGCCAGTAGCTCATTGAGGCCCCTTGTGTTGTATGCGCTTGGTTTCAAGCTTCTAAGACCTTCCAATTTCAAGCTATGAATGAAAAGTGAAGACGCGTTTACTTTTCATATTTCATGACAGTTGGCTGAGACGGCCAAAACATGCACTCGTGGAAACTTTTTTCAAAATCCACTTTGGGCTTGTAAGATGTTGTAAAGTGACTTTCTGTCACAATGCAGTACATGCACCTCAACACCCAACTTCATGAACACCACATCAGAGTGAATGATGCGACTGAACCGCGTGCGCTGGAGCCACCAGTGAGCGGCCAGTAGCTCATTGAGGCCCCTTGTGTTGTATGCGCTTGGTTTCAAGCTTCTAAGACCTTCCAATTTCAAGCTATGAAGGAAAAGTGAAGACGCGTTTACTTTTCATATTTCATGACAGTTGGCTGAGACGGCCAAAACATGCACTCGTGGAAACTTTTTTCAAAATCCACTTTGGGCTTGTAAGATGTTGTAAAGTGACTTTCTGTCACAATGCAGTACATGCACCTCAACACCCAACTTCATGAACACCACATCAGAGTGAATGATGCGACTGAACCGCGTGCGCTGGAGCCACCAGTGAGCGGCCAGTAGCTCATTGAGGCCCCTTGTGTTGTATGCGCTTGGTTTCAAGCTTCTAAGACCTTCCAATTTCAAGCTATGAAGGAAAAGTGAAGACGCGTTTACTTTTCATATTTCATGACAGTTGGCTGAGACGGCCAAAACATGCACTCGTGGAAACTTTTTTCAAAATCCACTTTGGGCTTGTAAGATGTTGTAAAGTGACTTTCTGTCACAATGCAGTACATGCACCTCAACACCCAACTTCATGAACACCACATCAGAGTGAATGATGCGACTGAACCGCGTGCGCTGGAGCCACCAGTGAGCCGCCAGTAGCTCATTGAGGCCCCTTGTGTTGTATGCGCTTGGTTTCAAGCTTCTAAGACCTTCCAATTTCAAGCTATGAAGGAAAAGTGAAGACGCGTTTACTTTTCATATTTCATGACAGTTGGCTGAGACGGCCAAAACATGCACTCGTGGAAACTTTTTTCAAAATCCACTTTGGGCTTGTAAGATGTTGTAAAGTGACTTTCTGTCACAATGCAGTACATGCACCTCAACACCCAACTTCATGAACACCACATCAAAGTGAATGATGCGACTGAACCGCGTGCGCTGGAGCCACCAGTGAGCCGCCAGTAGCTCATTGAGGCCCCTTGTGTTGTATGCGCTTGGTTTCAAGCTTCTAAGACCTTCCAATTTCAAGCTATGAAGGAAAAGTGAAGACGCGTTTACTTTTCATATTTCATGACAGTTGGCTGAGACGGCCAAAACATGCACTCGTGGAAACTTTTTTCAAAATCCACTTTGGGCTTGTAAGATGTTGTAAAGTGACTTTCTGTCACAATGCAGTACATGCACCTCAACACCCAACTTCATGAACACCACATCAGAGTGAATGATGCGACTGAACCGCGTGCGGTGGAGCCACCAGTGAGCGGCCAGTAGCTCATTGAGGCCCCTTGTGTTGTATGCGCTTGGTTTCAAGCTTCTAAGACCTTCCAATTTCAAGCTATGAAGGAAAAGTGAAGACGCGTTTACTTTTCATATTTCATGACAGTTGGCTGAGACGGCCAAAACATGCACTCGTGGAAACTTTTTTCAAAATCCACTTTGGGCTTGTAAGATGTTGTAAAGTGACTTTCTGTCACAATGCAGTACATGCACCTCAACACCCAACTTCATGAACACCACATCAGAGTGAATGATGCGACTGAACCGCGTGCGCTGGAGCCACCAGTGAGCGGCCAGTAGCTCATTGAGGCCCCTTGTGTTGTATGCGCTTGGTTTCAAGCTTCTAAGACCTTCCAATTTCAAGCTATGAATGAAAAGTGAAGACGCGTTTACTTTTCATATTTCATGACAGTTGGCTGAGACGGCCAAAACATGCACTCGTGGAAACTTTTTTCAAAATCCACTTTGGGCTTGTAAGATGTTGTAAAGTGACTTTCTGTCACAATGCAGTACATGCACCTCAACACCCAACTTCATGAACACCACATCAGAGTGAATGATGCGACTGAACCGCGTGCGCTGGAGCCACCAGTGAGCGGCCAGTAGCTCATTGAGGCCCCTTGTGTTGTATGCGCTTGGTTTCAAGCTTCTAAGACCTTCCAATTTCAAGCTATGAAGGAAAAGTGAAGAGGCGTTTACTTTTCATATTTCATGACAGTTGGCTGAGACGGCCAAAACATGCACTCGTGGAAACTTTTTTCAAAATCCACTTTGGGCTTGTAAGATGTTGTAAAGTGACTTTCTGTCACAATGCAGTACATGCACCTCAACACCCAACTTCATGAACACCACATCAGAGTGAATGATGCGACTGAACCGCGTGCGCTGGAGCCACCAGTGAGCCGCCAGTAGCTCATTGAGGCCCCTTGTGTTGTATGCGCTTGGTTTCAAGCTTCTAAGACCTTCCAATTTCAAGCTATGAAGGAAAAGTGAAGACGCGTTTACTTTTCATATTTCATGACAGTTGGCTGAGACGGCCAAAACATGCACTCGTGGAAACTTTTTTCAAAATCCACTTTGGGCTTGTAAGATGTTGTAAAGTGACTTTCTGTCACAATGCAGTACATGCACCTCAACACCCAACTTCATGAACACCACATCAAAGTGAATGATGCGACTGAACCGCGTGCGCTGGAGCCACCAGTGAGCCGCCAGTAGCTCATTGAGGCCCCTTGTGTTGTATGCGCTTGGTTTCAAGCTTCTAAGACCTTCCAATTTCAAGCTATGAAGGAAAAGTGAAGACGCGTTTACTTTTCATATTTCATGACAGTTGGCTGAGACGGCCAAAACATGCACTCGTGGAAACTTTTTTCAAAATCCACTTTGGGCTTGTAAGATGTTGTAAAGTGACTTTCTGTCACAATGCAGTACATGCACCTCAACACCCAACTTCATGAACACCACATCAGAGTGAATGATGCGACTGAACCGCGTGCGGTGGAGCCACCAGTGAGCGGCCAGTAGCTCATTGAGGCCCCTTGTGTTGTATGCGCTTGGTTTCAAGCTTCTAAGACCTTCCAATTTCAAGCTATGAATGAAAAGTGAAGACGCGTTTACTTTTCATATTTCATGACAGTTGGCTGAGACGGCCAAAACATGCACTCGTGGAAACTTTTTTCAAAATCCACTTTGGGCTTGTAAGATGTTGTAAAGTGACTTTCTGTCACAATGCAGTACATGCACCTCAACACCCAACTTCATGAACACCACATCAGAGTGAATGATGCGACTGAACCGCGTGCGCTGGAGCCACCAGTGAGCGGCCAGTAGCTCATTGAGGCCCCTTGTGTTGTATGCGCTTGGTTTCAAGCTTCTAAGACCTTCCAATTTCAAGCTATGAAGGAAAAGTGAAGACGCGTTTACTTTTCATATTTCATGACAGCTGGCTGAGACGGCCAAAACATGCACTCGTGGAAACTTTTTTCAAAATCCACTTTGGGCTTGTAAGATGTTGTAAAGTGACTTTCTGTCACAATGCAGTACATGCACCTCAACACCCAACTTCATGAACACCACATCAAAGTGAATGATGCGACTGAACCGCGTGCGCTGGAGCCACCAGTGAGCCGCCAGTAGCTCATTGAGGCCCCTTGTGTTGTATGCGCTTGGTTTCAAGCTTCTAAGACCTTCCAATTTCAAGCTATGAAGGAAAAGTGAAGACGCGTTTACTTTTCATATTTCATGACAGTTGGCTGAGACGGCCAAAACATGCACTCGTGGAAACTTTTTTCAAAATCCACTTTGGGCTTGTAAGATGTTGTAAAGTGACTTTCTGTCACAATGCAGTACATGCACCTCAACACCCAACTTCATGAACACCACATCAAAGTGAATGATGCGACTGAACCGCGTGCACTGGAGCCACCAGTGAGCCGCCAGTAGCTCATTGAGGCCCCTTGTGTTGTATGCGCTTGGTTTCAAGCTTCTAAGACCTTCCAATTTCAAGCTATGAAGGAAAAGTGAAGACGCGTTTACTTTTCATATTTCATGACAGTTGGCTGAGACGGCCAAAACATGCACTCGTGGAAACTTTTTTCAAAATCCACTTTGGGCTTGTAAGATGTTGTAAAGTGACTTTCTGTCACAATGCAGTACATGCACCTCAACACCCAACTTCATGAACACCACATCAGAGTGAATGATGCGACTGAACCGCGTGCGCTGGAGCCACCAGTGAGCGGCCAGTAGCTCATTGAGGCCCCTTGTGTTGTATGCGCTTGGTTTCAAGCTTCTAAGACCTTCCAATTTCAAGCTATGAAGGAAAAGTGAAGACGCGTTTACTTTTCATATTTCATGACAGTTGGCTGAGACGGCCAAAACATGCACTCGTGGAAACTTTTTTCAAAATCCACTTTGGGCTTGTAAGATGTTGTAAAGTGACTTTCTGTCACAATGCAGTACATGCACCTCAACACCCAACTTCATGAACACCACATCAGAGTGAATGATGCGACTGAACCGCGTGCGCTGGAGCCACCAGTGAGCGGCCAGTAGCTCATTGAGGCCCCTTGTGTTGTATGCGCTTGGTTTCAAGCTTCTAAGACCTTCCAATTTCAAGCTATGAATGAAAAGTGAAGACGCGTTTACTTTTCATATTTCATGACAGTTGGCTGAGACGGCCAAAACATGCACTCGTGGAAACTTTTTTCAAAATCCACTTTGGGCTTGTAAGATGTTGTAAAGTGACTTTCTGTCACAATGCAGTACATGCACCTCAACACCCAACTTCATGAACACCACATCAGAGTGAATGATGCGACTGAACCGCGTGCGCTGGAGCCACCAGTGAGCGGCCAGTAGCTCATTGAGGCCCCTTGTGTTGTATGCGCTTGGTTTCAAGCTTCTAAGACCTTCCAATTTCAAGCTATGAAGGAAAAGTGAAGACGCGTTTACTTTTCATATTTCATGACAGTTGGCTGAGACGGCCAAAACATGCACTCGTGGAAACTTTTTTCAAAATCCACTTTGGGCTTGTAAGATGTTGTAAAGTGACTTTCTGTCACAATGCAGTACATGCACCTCAACACCCAACTTCATGAACACCACATCAGAGTGAATGATGCGACTGAACCGCGTGCGCTGGAGCCACCAGTGAGCGGCCAGTAGCTCATTGAGGCCCCTTGTGTTGTATGCGCTTGGTTTCAAGCTTCTAAGACCTTCCAATTTCAAGCTATGAAGGAAAAGTGAAGACGCGTTTACTTTTCATATTTCATGACAGTTGGCTGAGACGGCCAAAACATGCACTCGTGGAAACTTTTTTCAAAATCCACTTTGGGCTTGTAAGATGTTGTAAAGTGACTTTCTGTCACAATGCAGTACATGCACCTCAACACCCAACTTCATGAACACCACATCAGAGTGAATGATGCGACTGAACCGCGTGCGCTGGAGCCACCAGTGAGCCGCCAGTAGCTCATTGAGGCCCCTTGTGTTGTATGCGCTTGGTTTCAAGCTTCTAAGACCTTCCAATTTCAAGCTATGAAGGAAAAGTGAAGACGCGTTTACTTTTCATATTTCATGACAGTTGGCTGAGACGGCCAAAACATGCACTCGTGGAAACTTTTTTCAAAATCCACTTTGGGCTTGTAAGATGTTGTAAAGTGACTTTCTGTCACAATGCAGTACATGCACCTCAACACCCAACTTCATGAACACCACATCAAAGTGAATGATGCGACTGAACCGCGTGCGCTGGAGCCACCAGTGAGCCGCCAGTAGCTCATTGAGGCCCCTTGTGTTGTATGCGCTTGGTTTCAAGCTTCTAAGACCTTCCAATTTCAAGCTATGAAGGAAAAGTGAAGACGCGTTTACTTTTCATATTTCATGACAGTTGGCTGAGACGGCCAAAACATGCACTCGTGGAAACTTTTTTCAAAATCCACTTTGGGCTTGTAAGATGTTGTAAAGTGACTTTCTGTCACAATGCAGTACATGCACCTCAACACCCAACTTCATGAACACCACATCAGAGTGAATGATGCGACTGAACCGCGTGCGGTGGAGCCACCAGTGAGCGGCCAGTAGCTCATTGAGGCCCCTTGTGTTGTATGCGCTTGGTTTCAAGCTTCTAAGACCTTCCAATTTCAAGCTATGAAGGAAAAGTGAAGACGCGTTTACTTTTCATATTTCATGACAGTTGGCTGAGACGGCCAAAACATGCACTCGTGGAAACTTTTTTCAAAATCCACTTTGGGCTTGTAAGATGTTGTAAAGTGACTTTCTGTCACAATGCAGTACATGCACCTCAACACCCAACTTCATGAACACCACATCAGAGTGAATGATGCGACTGAACCGCGTGCGCTGGAGCCACCAGTGAGCGGCCAGTAGCTCATTGAGGCCCCTTGTGTTGTATGCGCTTGGTTTCAAGCTTCTAAGACCTTCCAATTTCAAGCTATGAATGAAAAGTGAAGACGCGTTTACTTTTCATATTTCATGACAGTTGGCTGAGACGGCCAAAACATGCACTCGTGGAAACTTTTTTCAAAATCCACTTTGGGCTTGTAAGATGTTGTAAAGTGACTTTCTGTCACAATGCAGTACATGCACCTCAACACCCAACTTCATGAACACCACATCAGAGTGAATGATGCGACTGAACCGCGTGCGCTGGAGCCACCAGTGAGCGGCCAGTAGCTCATTGAGGCCCCTTGTGTTGTATGCGCTTGGTTTCAAGCTTCTAAGACCTTCCAATTTCAAGCTATGAAGGAAAAGTGAAGAGGCGTTTACTTTTCATATTTCATGACAGTTGGCTGAGACGGCCAAAACATGCACTCGTGGAAACTTTTTTCAAAATCCACTTTGGGCTTGTAAGATGTTGTAAAGTGACTTTCTGTCACAATGCAGTACATGCACCTCAACACCCAACTTCATGAACACCACATCAGAGTGAATGATGCGACTGAACCGCGTGCGCTGGAGCCACCAGTGAGCCGCCAGTAGCTCATTGAGGCCCCTTGTGTTGTATGCGCTTGGTTTCAAGCTTCTAAGACCTTCCAATTTCAAGCTATGAAGGAAAAGTGAAGACGCGTTTACTTTTCATATTTCATGACAGTTGGCTGAGACGGCCAAAACATGCACTCGTGGAAACTTTTTTCAAAATCCACTTTGGGCTTGTAAGATGTTGTAAAGTGACTTTCTGTCACAATGCAGTACATGCACCTCAACACCCAACTTCATGAACACCACATCAAAGTGAATGATGCGACTGAACCGCGTGCGCTGGAGCCACCAGTGAGCCGCCAGTAGCTCATTGAGGCCCCTTGTGTTGTATGCGCTTGGTTTCAAGCTTCTAAGACCTTCCAATTTCAAGCTATGAAGGAAAAGTGAAGACGCGTTTACTTTTCATATTTCATGACAGTTGGCTGAGACGGCCAAAACATGCACTCGTGGAAACTTTTTTCAAAATCCACTTTGGGCTTGTAAGATGTTGTAAAGTGACTTTCTGTCACAATGCAGTACATGCACCTCAACACCCAACTTCATGAACACCACATCAGAGTGAATGATGCGACTGAACCGCGTGCGGTGGAGCCACCAGTGAGCGGCCAGTAGCTCATTGAGGCCCCTTGTGTTGTATGCGCTTGGTTTCAAGCTTCTAAGACCTTCCAATTTCAAGCTATGAATGAAAAGTGAAGACGCGTTTACTTTTCATATTTCATGACAGTTGGCTGAGACGGCCAAAACATGCACTCGTGGAAACTTTTTTCAAAATCCACTTTGGGCTTGTAAGATGTTGTAAAGTGACTTTCTGTCACAATGCAGTACATGCACCTCAACACCCAACTTCATGAACACCACATCAGAGTGAATGATGCGACTGAACCGCGTGCGCTGGAGCCACCAGTGAGCGGCCAGTAGCTCATTGAGGCCCCTTGTGTTGTATGCGCTTGGTTTCAAGCTTCTAAGACCTTCCAATTTCAAGCTATGAAGGAAAAGTGAAGACGCGTTTACTTTTCATATTTCATGACAGTTGGCTGAGACGGCCAAAACATGCACTCGTGGAAACTTTTTTCAAAATCCACTTTGGGCTTGTAAGATGTTGTAAAGTGACTTTCTGTCACAATGCAGTACATGCACCTCAACACCCAACTTCATGAACACCACATCAGAGTGAATGATGCGACTGAACCGCGTGCGCTGGAGCCACCAGTGAGCCGCCAGTAGCTCATTGAGGCCCCTTGTGTTGTATGCGCTTGGTTTCAAGCTTCTAAGACCTTCCAATTTCAAGCTATGAAGGAAAAGTGAAGACGCGTTTACTTTTCATATTTCATGACAGTTGGCTGAGACGGCCAAAACATGCACTCGTGGAAACTTTTTTCAAAATCCACTTTGGGCTTGTAAGATGTTGTAAAGTGACTTTCTGTCACAATGCAGTACATGCACCTCAACACCCAACTTCATGAACACCACATCAGAGTGAATGATGCGACTGAACCGCGTGCGGTGGAGCCACCAGTGAGCGGCCAGTAGCTCATTGAGGCCCCTTGTGTTGTATGCGCTTGGTTTCAAGCTTCTAAGACCTTCCAATTTCAAGCTATGAATGAAAAGTGAAGACGCGTTTACTTTTCATATTTCATGACAGTTGGCTGAGACGGCCAAAACATGCACTCGTGGAAACTTTTTTCAAAATCCACTTTGGGCTTGTAAGATGTTGTAAAGTGACTTTCTGTCACAATGCAGTACATGCACCTCAACACCCAACTTCATGAACACCACATCAGAGTGAATGATGCGACTGAACCGCGTGCGGTGGAGCCACCAGTGAGCGGCCAGTAGCTCATTGAGGCCCCTTGTGTTGTATGCGCTTGGTTTCAAGCTTCTAAGACCTTCCAATTTCAAGCTATGAATGAAAAGTGAAGACGCGTTTACTTTTCATATTTCATGACAGTTGGCTGAGACGGCCAAAACATGCACTCGTGGAAACTTTTTTCAAAATCCACTTTGGGCTTGTAAGATGTTGTAAAGTGACTTTCTGTCACAATGCAGTACATGCACCTCAACACCCAACTTCATGAACACCACATCAGAGTGAATGATGCGACTGAACCGCGTGCGCTGGAGCCACCAGTGAGCGGCCAGTAGCTCATTGAGGCCCCTTGTGTTGTATGCGCTTGGTTTCAAGCTTCTAAGACCTTCCAATTTCAAGCTATGAAGGAAAAGTGAAGACGCGTTTACTTTTCATATTTCATGACAGTTGGCTGAGACGGCCAAAACATGCACTCGTGGAAACTTTTTTCAAAATCCACTTTGGGCTTGTAAGATGTTGTAAAGTGACTTTCTGTCACAATGCAGTACATGCACCTCAACACCCAACTTCATGAACACCACATCAGAGTGAATGATGCGACTGAACCGCGTGCGCTGGAGCCACCAGTGAGCCGCCAGTAGCTCATTGAGGCCCCTTGTGTTGTATGCGCTTGGTTTCAAGCTTCTAAGACCTTCCAATTTCAAGCTATGAAGGAAAAGTGAAGACGCGTTTACTTTTCATATTTCATGACAGTTGGCTGAGACGGCCAAAACATGCACTCGTGGAAACTTTTTTCAAAATCCACTTTGGGCTTGTAAGATGTTGTAAAGTGACTTTCTGTCACAATGCAGTACATGCACCTCAACACCCAACTTCATGAACACCACATCAGAGTGAATGATGCGACTGAACCGCGTGCGCTGGAGCCACCAGTGAGCGGCCAGTAGCTCATTGAGGCCCCTTGTGTTGTATGCGCTTGGTTTCAAGCTTCTAAGACCTTCCAATTTCAAGCTATGAAGGAAAAGTGAAGACGCGTTTACTTTTCATATTTCATGACAGTTGGCTGAGACGGCCAAAACATGCACTCGTGGAAACTTTTTTCAAAATCCACTTTGGGCTTGTAAGATGTTGTAAAGTGACTTTCTGTCACAATGCAGTACATGCACCTCAACACCCAACTTCATGAACACCACATCAGAGGGAATGATGCGACTGAACCGCGTGCGCTGGAGCCACCAGTGAGCCGCCAGTAGCTCATTGAGGCCCCTTGTGTTGTATGCGCTTGGTTTCAAGCTTCTAAGACCTTCCAATTTCAAGCTATGAAGGAAAAGTGAAGACGCGTTTACTTTTCATATTTCATGACAGTTGGCTGAGACGGCCAAAACATGCACTCGTGGAAACTTTTTTCAAAATCCACTTTGGGCTTGTAAGATGTTGTAAAGTGACTTTCTGTCACAATGCAGTACATGCACCTCAACACCCAACTTCATGAACACCACATCAGAGGGAATGATGCGACTGAACCGCGTGCGCTGGAGCCACCAGTGAGCCGCCAGTAGCTCATTGAGGCCCCTTGTGTTGTATGCGCTTGGTTTCAAGCTTCTAAGACCTTCCAATTTCAAGCTATGAAGGAAAAGTGAAGACGCGTTTACTTTTCATATTTCATGACAGTTGGCTGAGACGGCCAAAACATGCACTCGTGGAAACTTTTTTCAAAATCCACTTTGGGCTTGTAAGATGTTGTAAAGTGACTTTCTGTCACAATGCAGTACATGCACCTCAACACCCAACTTCATGAACACCACATCAGAGTGAATGATGCGACTGAACCGCGTGCGCTGGAGCCACCAGTGAGTTGCCAGTAGCTCATTGAGGCCCCTTGTGTTGTATGCGCTTGGTTTCAAGCTTCTAAGACCTTCCAATTTCAAGCTATGAAGGAAAAGTGAAGACGCGTTTACTTTTCATATTTCATGACAGTTGGCTGAGACGGCCAAAACATGCACTCGTGGAAACTTTTTTCAAAATCCACTTTGGGCTTGTAAGATGTTGTAAAGTGACTTTCTGTCACAATGCAGTACATGCACCTCAACACCCAACTTCATGAACACCACATCAGAGTGAATGATGCAACTGAACCGCGTGCGCTGGAGCCACCAGTGAGCGGCCAGTAGCTCATTGAGGCCCCTTGTGTTGTATGCGCTTGGTTTCAAGCTTCTAAGACCTTCCAATTTCAAGCTATGAAGGAAAAGTGAAGACGCGTTTACTTTTCATATTTCATGACAGTTGGCTGAGACGGCCAAAACATGCACTCGTGGAAACTTTTTTCAAAATCCACTTTGGGCTTGTAAGATGTTGTAAAGTGACTTTCTGTCACAATGCAGTACATGCACCTCAACACCCAACTTCATGAACACCACATCAGAGTGAATGATGCGACTGAACCGCGTGCGCTGGAGCCACCAGTGAGCGGCCAGTAGCTCATTGAGGCCCCTTGTGTTGTATGCGCTTGGTTTCAAGCTTCTAAGACCTTCCAATTTCAAGCTATGAAGGAAAAGTGAATACGCGTTTACTTTTCATATTTCATGACAGTTGGCTGAGACGGCCAAAACATGCACTCGTGGACACTTTTTTCAAAATCCACTTTGGGCTTGTAAGATGTTGTAAAGTGACTTTCTGTCACAATGCAGTACATGCACCTCAACACCCAACTTCATGAACACCACATCAGAGTGAATGATGCGACTGAACCGCGTGCGCTGGAGCCACCAGTGAGCCGCCAGTAGCTCATTGAGGCCCCTTGTGTTGTATGCGCTTGGTTTCAAGCTTCTAAGACCTTCCAATTTCAAGCTATGAAGGAAAAGTGAAGACGCGTTTACTTTTCATATTTCATGACAGTTGGCTGAGACGGCCAAAACATGCACTCGTGGAAACTTTTTTCAAAATCCACTTTGGGCTTGTAAGATGTTGTAAAGTGACTTTCTGTCACAATGCAGTACATGCACCTCAACACCCAACTTCATGAACACCACATCAGAGTGAATGATGCGACTGAACCGCGTGCGCTGGAGCCACCAGTGAGCGGCCAGTAGCTCATTGAGGCCCCTTGTGTTGTATGCGCTTGGTTTCAAGCTTCTAAGACCTTCCAATTTCAAGCTATGAAGGAAAAGTGAAGACGCGTTTACTTTTCATATTTCATGACAGTTGGCTGAGACGGCCAAAACATGCACTCGTGGAAACTTTTTTCAAAATCCACTTTGGGCTTGTAAGATGTTGTAAAGTGACTTTCTGTCACAATGCAGTACATGCACCTCAACACCCAACTTCATGAACACCACATCAGAGTGAATGATGCGACTGAACCGCGTGCGCTGGAGCCACCAGTGAGCGGCCAGTAGCTCATTGAGGCCCCTTGTGTTGTATGCGCTTGGTTTCAAGCTTCTAAGACCTTCCAATTTCAAGCTATGAAGGAAAAGTGAAGACGCGTTTACTTTTCATATTTCATGACAGTTGGCTGAGACGGCCAAAACATGCACTCGTGGAAACTTTTTTCAAAATCCACTTTGGGCTTGTAAGATGTTGTAAAGTGACTTTCTGTCACAATGCGGTACATGCACCTCAACACCCAACTTCATGAACACCACATCAGAGTGAATGATGCGACTGAACCGCGTGCGCTGGAGCCACCAGTGAGCGGCCAGTAGCTCATTGAGGCCCCTTGTGTTGTATGCGCTTGGTTTCAAGCTTCTAAGACCTTCCAATTTCAAGCTATGAAGGAAAAGTGAAGACGCGTTTACTTTTCATATTTCATGACAGTTGGCTGAGACGGCCAAAACATGCACTCGTGGAAACTTTTTTCAAAATCCACTTTGGGCTTGTAAGATGTTGTAAAGTGACTTTCTGTCACAATGCAGTACATGCACCTCAACACCCAACTTCATGAACACCACATCAGAGTGAATGATGCGACTGAACCGCGTGCGCTGGAGCCACCAGTGAGCGGCCAGTAGCTCATTGAGGCCCCTTGTGTTGTATGCGCTTGGTTTCAAGCTTCTAAGACCTTCCAATTTCAAGCTATGAATGAAAAGTGAAGACGCGTTTACTTTTCATATTTCATGACAGTTGGCTGAGACGGCCAAAACATGCACTCGTGGAAACTTTTTTCAAAATCCACTTTGGGCTTGTAAGATGTTGTAAAGTGACTTTCTGTCACAATGCAGTACATGCACCTCAACACCCAACTTCATGAACACCACATCAGAGTGAATGATGCGACTGAACCGCGTGCGCTGGAGCCACCAGTGAGCGGCCAGTAGCTCATTGAGGCCCCTTGTGTTGTATGCGCTTGGTTTCAAGCTTCTAAGACCTTCCAATTTCAAGCTATGAAGGAAAAGTGAAGACGCGTTTACTTTTCATATTTCATGACAGTTGGCTGAGACGGCCAAAACATGCACTCGTGGAAACTTTTTTCAAAATCCACTTTGGGCTTGTAAGATGTTGTAAAGTGACTTTCTGTCACAATGCAGTACATGCACCTCAACACCCAACTTCATGAACACCACATCAGAGTGAATGATGCGACTGAACCGCGTGCGCTGGAGCCACCAGTGAGCCGCCAGTAGCTCATTGAGGCCCCTTGTGTTGTATGCGCTTGGTTTCAAGCTTCTAAGACCTTCCAATTTCAAGCTATGAAGGAAAAGTGAAGACGCGTTTACTTTTCATATTTCATGACAGTTGGCTGAGACGGCCAAAACATGCACTCGTGGAAACTTTTTTCAAAATCCACTTTGGGCTTGTAAGATGTTGTAAAGTGACTTTCTGTCACAATGCAGTACATGCACCTCAACACCCAACTTCATGAACACCACATCAAAGTGAATGATGCGACTGAACCGCGTGCGCTGGAGCCACCAGTGAGCCGCCAGTAGCTCATTGAGGCCCCTTGTGTTGTATGCGCTTGGTTTCAAGCTTCTAAGACCTTCCAATTTCAAGCTATGAATGAAAAGTGAAGACGCGTTTACTTTTCATATTTCATGACAGTTGGCTGAGACGGCCAAAACATGCACTCGTGGAAACTTTTTTCAAAATCCACTTTGGGCTTGTAAGATGTTGTAAAGTGACTTTCTGTCACAATGCAGTACATGCACCTCAACACCCAACTTCATGAACACCACATCAGAGTGAATGATGCGACTGAACCGCGTGCGCTGGAGCCACCAGTGAGCGGCCAGTAGCTCATTGAGGCCCCTTGTGTTGTATGCGCTTGGTTTCAAGCTTCTAAGACCTTCCAATTTCAAGCTATGAAGGAAAAGTGAAGACGCGTTTACTTTTCATATTTCATGACAGTTGGCTGAGACGGCCAAAACATGCACTCGTGGAAACTTTTTTCAAAATCCACTTTGGGCTTGTAAGATGTTGTAAAGTGACTTTCTGTCACAATGCAGTACATGCACCTCAACACCCAACTTCATGAACACCACATCAGAGTGAATGATGCGACTGAACCGCGTGCGCTGGAGCCACCAGTGAGCCGCCAGTAGCTCATTGAGGCCCCTTGTGTTGTATGCGCTTGGTTTCAAGCTTCTAAGACCTTCCAATTTCAAGCTATGAAGGAAAAGTGAAGACGCGTTTACTTTTCATATTTCATGACAGTTGGCTGAGACGGCCAAAACATGCACTCGTGGAAACTTTTTTCAAAATCCACTTTGGGCTTGTAAGATGTTGTAAAGTGACTTTCTGTCACAATGCAGTACATGCACCTCAACACCCAACTTCATGAACACCACATCAAAGTGAATGATGCGACTGAACCGCGTGCGCTGGAGCCACCAGTGAGCCGCCAGTAGCTCATTGAGGCCCCTTGTGTTGTATGCGCTTGGTTTCAAGCTTCTAAGACCTTCCAATTTCAAGCTATGAAGGAAAAGTGAAGACGCGTTTACTTTTCATATTTCATGACAGTTGGCTGAGACGGCCAAAACATGCACTCGTGGAAACTTTTTTCAAAATCCACTTTGGGCTTGTAAGATGTTGTAAAGTGACTTTCTGTCACAATGCGGTACATGCACCTCAACACCCAACTTCATGAACACCACATCAGAGTGAATGATGCGACTGAACCGCGTGCGCTGGAGCCACCAGTGAGCGGCCAGTAGCTCATTGAGACCCCTTGTGTTGTATGCGCTTGGTTTCAAGCTTCTAAGACCTTCCAATTTCAAGCTATGAAGGAAAAGTGAAGACGCGTTTACTTTTCATATTTCATGACAGTTGGCTGAGACGGCCAAAACATGCACTCGTGGAAACTTTTTTCAAAATCCACTTTGGGCTTGTAAGATGTTGTAAAGTGACTTTCTGTCACAATGCAGTACATGCACCTCAACACCCAACTTCATGAACACCACATCAGAGTGAATGATGCGACTGAACCGCGTGCGCTGGAGCCACCAGTGAGCGGCCAGTAGCTCATTGAGGCCCCTTGTGTTGTATGCGCTTGGTTTCAAGCTTCTAAGACCTTCCAATTTCAAGCTATGAAGGAAAAGTGAAGACGCGTTTACTTTTCATATTTCATGACAGTTGGCTGAGACGGCCAAAACATGCACTCGTGGAAACTTTTTTCAAAATCCACTTTGGGCTTGTAAGATGTTGTAAAGTGACTTTCTGTCACAATGCAGTACATGCACCTCAACACCCAACTTCATGAACACCACATCAGAGTGAATGATGCGACTGAACCGCGTGCGCTGGAGCCACCAGTGAGCGGCCAGTAGCTCATTGAGGCCCCTTGTGTTGTATGCGCTTGGTTTCAAGCTTCTAAGACCTTCCAATTTCAAGCTATGAATGAAAAGTGAAGACGCGTTTACTTTTCATATTTCATGACAGTTGGCTGAGACGGCCAAAACATGCACTCGTGGAAACTTTTTTCAAAATCCACTTTGGGCTTGTAAGATGTTGTAAAGTGACTTTCTGTCACAATGCAGTACATGCACCTCAACACCCAACTTCATGAACACCACATCAGAGTGAATGATGCGACTGAACCGCGTGCGCTGGAGCCACCAGTGAGCCGCCAGTAGCTCATTGAGGCCCCTTGTGTTGTATGCGCTTGGTTTCAAGCTTCTAAGACCTTCCAATTTCAAGCTATGAATGAAAAGTGAAGACGCGTTTACTTTTCATATTTCATGACAGTTGGCTGAGACGGCCAAAACATGCACTCGTGGAAACTTTTTTCAAAATCCACTTTGGGCTTGTAAGATGTTGTAAAGTGACTTTCTGTCACAATGCAGTACATGCACCTCAACACCCAACTTCATGAACACCACATCAGAGTGAATGATGCGACTGAACCGCGTGCGCTGGAGCCACCAGTGAGCCGCCAGTAGCTCATTGAGGCCCCTTGTGTTGTATGCGCTTGGTTTCAAGCTTCTAAGACCTTCCAATTTCAAGCTATGAAGGAAAAGTGAAGACGCGTTTACTTTTCATATTTCATGACAGTTG
The DNA here is from genome assembly GCF_963854185.1 of Sardina pilchardus. NCBI lineage: Eukaryota > Metazoa > Chordata > Actinopteri > Clupeiformes > Clupeidae > Sardina > Sardina pilchardus. The sequence goes on along the minus strand of NW_026910843.1, from coordinate 141,976 downwards.
GCTGAGACGGCCAAAACATGCACTCGTGGAAACTTTTTTCAAAATCCACTTTGGGCTTGTAAGATGTTGTAAAGTGACTTTCTGTCACAATGCAGTACATGCACCTCAACACCCAACTTCATGAACACCACATCAAAGTGAATGATGCGACTGAACCGCGTGCGCTGGAGCCACCAGTGAGCCGCCAGTAGCTCATTGAGGCCCCTTGTGTTGTATGCGCTTGGTTTCAAGCTTCTAAGACCTTCCAATTTCAAGCTATGAAGGAAAAGTGAAGACGCGTTTACTTTTCATATTTCATGACAGTTGGCTGAGACGGCCAAAACATGCACTCGTGGAAACTTTTTTCAAAATCCACTTTGGGCTTGTAAGATGTTGTAAAGTGACTTTCTGTCACAATGCGGTACATGCACCTCAACACCCAACTTCATGAACACCACATCAGAGTGAATGATGCGACTGAACCGCGTGCGCTGGAGCCACCAGTGAGCGGCCAGTAGCTCATTGAGGCCCCTTGTGTTGTATGCGCTTGGTTTCAAGCTTCTAAGACCTTCCAATTTCAAGCTATGAAGGAAAAGTGAAGACGCGTTTACTTTTCATATTTCATGACAGTTGGCTGAGACGGCCAAAACATGCACTCGTGGAAACTTTTTTCAAAATCCACTTTGGGCTTGTAAGATGTTGTAAAGTGACTTTCTGTCACAATGCAGTACATGCACCTCAACACCCAACTTCATGAACACCACATCAGAGTGAATGATGCGACTGAACCGCGTGCGCTGGAGCCACCAGTGAGCGGCCAGTAGCTCATTGAGGCCCCTTGTGTTGTATGCGCTTGGTTTCAAGCTTCTAAGACCTTCCAATTTCAAGCTATGAATGAAAAGTGAAGACGCGTTTACTTTTCATATTTCATGACAGTTGGCTGAGACGGCCAAAACATGCACTCGTGGAAACTTTTTTCAAAATCCACTTTGGGCTTGTAAGATGTTGTAAAGTGACTTTCTGTCACAATGCAGTACATGCACCTCAACACCCAACTTCATGAACACCACATCAGAGTGAATGATGCGACTGAACCGCGTGCGCTGGAGCCACCAGTGAGCGGCCAGTAGCTCATTGAGGCCCCTTGTGTTGTATGCGCTTGGTTTCAAGCTTCTAAGACCTTCCAATTTCAAGCTATGAAGGAAAAGTGAAGACGCGTTTACTTTTCATATTTCATGACAGTTGGCTGAGACGGCCAAAACATGCACTCGTGGAAACTTTTTTCAAAATCCACTTTGGGCTTGTAAGATGTTGTAAAGTGACTTTCTGTCACAATGCAGTACATGCACCTCAACACCCAACTTCATGAACACCACATCAGAGTGAATGATGCGACTGAACCGCGTGCGCTGGAGCCACCAGTGAGCCGCCAGTAGCTCATTGAGGCCCCTTGTGTTGTATGCGCTTGGTTTCAAGCTTCTAAGACCTTCCAATTTCAAGCTATGAAGGAAAAGTGAAGACGCGTTTACTTTTCATATTTCATGACAGTTGGCTGAGACGGCCAAAACATGCACTCGTGGAAACTTTTTTCAAAATCCACTTTGGGCTTGTAAGATGTTGTAAAGTGACTTTCTGTCACAATGCAGTACATGCACCTCAACACCCAACTTCATGAACACCACATCAAAGTGAATGATGCGACTGAACCGCGTGCGCTGGAGCCACCAGTGAGCCGCCAGTAGCTCATTGAGGCCCCTTGTGTTGTATGCGCTTGGTTTCAAGCTTCTAAGACCTTCCAATTTCAAGCTATGAAGGAAAAGTGAAGACGCGTTTACTTTTCATATTTCATGACAGTTGGCTGAGACGGCCAAAACATGCACTCGTGGAAACTTTTTTCAAAATCCACTTTGGGCTTGTAAGATGTTGTAAAGTGACTTTCTGTCACAATGCGGTACATGCACCTCAACACCCAACTTCATGAACACCACATCAGAGTGAATGATGCGACTGAACCGCGTGCGCTGGAGCCACCAGTGAGCGGCCAGTAGCTCATTGAGGCCCCTTGTGTTGTATGCGCTTGGTTTCAAGCTTCTAAGACCTTCCAATTTCAAGCTATGAAGGAAAAGTGAAGACGCGTTTACTTTTCATATTTCATGACAGTTGGCTGAGACGGCCAAAACATGCACTCGTGGAAACTTTTTTCAAAATCCACTTTGGGCTTGTAAGATGTTGTAAAGTGACTTTCTGTCACAATGCAGTACATGCACCTCAACACCCAACTTCATGAACACCACATCAGAGTGAATGATGCGACTGAACCGCGTGCGCTGGAGCCACCAGTGAGCGGCCAGTAGCTCATTGAGGCCCCTTGTGTTGTATGCGCTTGGTTTCAAGCTTCTAAGACCTTCCAATTTCAAGCTATGAAGGAAAAGTGAAGACGCGTTTACTTTTCATATTTCATGACAGTTGGCTGAGACGGCCAAAACATGCACTCGTGGAAACTTTTTTCAAAATCCACTTTGGGCTTGTAAGATGTTGTAAAGTGACTTTCTGTCACAATGCAGTACATGCACCTCAACACCCAACTTCATGAACACCACATCAGAGGGAATGATGCGACTGAACCGCGTGCGCTGGAGCCACCAGTGAGCGGCCAGTAGCTCATTGAGGCCCCTTGTGTTGTATGCGCTTGGTTTCAAGCTTCTAAGACCTTCCAATTTCAAGCTATGAAGGAAAAGTGAAGACGCGTTTACTTTTCATATTTCATGACAGTTGGCTGAGACGGCCAAAACATGCACTCGTGGAAACTTTTTTCAAAATCCACTTTGGGCTTGTAAGATGTTGTAAAGTGACTTTCTGTCACAATGCAGTACATGCACCTCAACACCCAACTTCATGAACACCACATCAGAGTGAATGATGCGACTGAACCGCATGCGCTGGAGCCACCAGTGAGCGGCCAGTAGCTCATTGAGGCCCCTTGTGTTGTATGCGCTTGGTTTCAAGCTTCTAAGACCTTCCAATTTCAAGCTATGAAGGAAAAGTGAAGACGCGTTTACTTTTAATATTTCATGACAGTTGGCTGAGACGGCCAAAACATGCACTCGTGGAAACTTTTTTCAAAATCCACTTTGGGCTTGTAAGATGTTGTAAAGTGACTTTCTGTCACAATGCAGTACATGCACCTCAACACCCAACTTCATGAACACCACATCAGAGTGAATGATGCGACTGAACCGCGTGCGCTGGAGCCACCAGTGAGCCGCCAGTAGCTCATTGAGGCCCCTTGTGTTGTATGCGCTTGGTTTCAAGCTTCTAAGACCTTCCAATTTCAAGCTATGAAGGAAAAGTGAAGACGCGTTTACTTTTCATATTTCATGACAGTTGGCTGAGACGGCCAAAACATGCACTCGTGGAAACTTTTTTCAAAATCCACTTTGGGCTTGTAAGATGTTGTAAAGTGACTTTCTGTCACAATGCAGTACATGCACCTCAACACCCAACTTCATGAACACCACATCAAAGTGAATGATGCGACTGAACCGCGTGCGCTGGAGCCACCAGTGAGCCGCCAGTAGCTCATTGAGGCCCCTTGTGTTGTATGCGCTTGGTTTCAAGCTTCTAAGACCTTCCAATTTCAAGCTATGAAGGAAAAGTGAAGACGCGTTTACTTTTCATATTTCATGACAGTTGGCTGAGACGGCCAAAACATGCACTCGTGGAAACTTTTTTCAAAATCCATTTTGGGCTTGTAAGATGTTGTAAAGTGACTTTCTGTCACAATGCAGTACATGCACCTCAACACCCAACTTCATGAACACCACATCAGAGTGAATGATGCGACTGAACCGCGTGCGGTGGAGCCACCAGTGAGCGGCCAGTAGCTCATTGAGGCCCCTTGTGTTGTATGCGCTTGGTTTCAAGCTTCTAAGACCTTCCAATTTCAAGCTATGAATGAAAAGTGAAGACGCGTTTACTTTTCATATTTCATGACAGTTGGCTGAGACGGCCAAAACATGCACTCGTGGAAACTTTTTTCAAAATCCACTTTGGGCTTGTAAGATGTTGTAAAGTGACTTTCTGTCACAATGCAGTACATGCACCTCAACACCCAACTTCATGAACACCACATCAGAGTGAATGATGCGACTGAACCGCGTGCGCTGGAGCTACCAGTGAGCGGCCAGTAGCTCATTGAGGCCCCTTGTGTTGTATGCGCTTGGTTTCAAGCTTCTAAGACCTTCCAATTTCAAGCTATGAAGGAAAAGTGAAGACGCGTTTACTTTTCATATTTCATGACAGTTGGCTGAGACGGCCAAAACATGCACTCGTGGAAACTTTTTTCAAAATCCACTTTGGGCTTGTAAGATGTTGTAAAGTGACTTTCTGTCACAATGCAGTACATGCACCTCAACACCCAACTTCATGAACACCACATCAGAGTGAATGATGCGACTGAACCGCGTGCGCTGGAGCCACCAGTGAGCCGCCAGTAGCTCATTGAGGCCCCTTGTGTTGTATGCGCTTGGTTTCAAGCTTCTAAGACCTTCCAATTTCAAGCTATGAAGGAAAAGTGAAGACGCGTTTACTTTTCATATTTCATGACAGTTGGCTGAGACGGCCAAAACATGCACTCCTGGAAACTTTTTTCAAAATCCACTTTGGGCTTGTAAGATGTTGTAAAGTGACTTTCTGTCACAATGCAGTACATGCACCTCAACACCCAACTTCATGAACACCACATCAAAGTGAATGATGCGACTGAACCGCGTGCGGTGGAGCCACCAGTGAGCGGCCAGTAGCTCATTGAGGCCCCTTGTGTTGTATGCGCTTGGTTTCAAGCTTCTAAGACCTTCCAATTTCAAGCTATGAAGGAAAAGTGAAGACGCGTTTACTTTTCATATTTCATGACAGTTGGCTGAGACGGCCAAAACATGCACTCGTGGAAACTTTTTTCAAAATCCACTTTGGGCTTGTAAGATGTTGTAAAGTGACTTTCTGTCACAATGCAGTACATGCACCTCAACACCCAACTTCATGAACACCACATCAGAGGGAATGATGCGACTGAACCGCGTGCGCTGGAGCCACCAGTGAGCGGCCAGTAGCTCATTGAGGCCCCTTGTGTTGTATGCGCTTGGTTTCAAGCTTCTAAGACCTTCCAATTTCAAGCTATGAAGGAAAAGTGAAGACGCGTTTACTTTTCATATTTCATGACAGTTGGCTGAGACGGCCAAAACATGCACTCGTGGAAACTTTTTTCAAAATCCACTTTGGGCTTGTAAGATGTTGTAAAGTGACTTTCTGTCACAATGCAGTACATGCACCTCAACACCCAACTTCATGAACACCACATCAGAGTGAATGATGCGACTGAACCGCATGCGCTGGAGCCACCAGTGAGCGGCCAGTAGCTCATTGAGGCCCCTTGTGTTGTATGCGCTTGGTTTCAAGCTTCTAAGACCTTCCAATTTCAAGCTATGAAGGAAAAGTGAAGACGCGTTTACTTTTCATATTTCATGACAGTTGGCTGAGACGGCCAAAACATGCACTCGTGGAAACTTTTTTCAAAATCCACTTTGGGCTTGTAAGATGTTGTAAAGTGACTTTCTGTCACAATGCAGTACATGCACCTCAACACCCAACTTCATGAACACCACATCAGAGTGAATGATGCAACTGAACCGCGTGCGCTGGAGCCACCAGTGAGCGGCCAGTAGCTCATTGAGGCCCCTTGTGTTGTATGCGCTTGGTTTCAAGCTTCTAAGACCTTCCAATTTCAAGCTATGAAGGAAAAGTGAAGACGCGTTTACTTTTCATATTTCATGACAGTTGGCTGAGACGGCCAAAACATGCACTCGTGGACACTTTTTTCAAAATCCACTTTGGGCTTGTAAGATGTTGTAAAGTGACTTTCTGTCACAATGCAGTACATGCACCTCAACACCCAACTTCATGAACACCACATCAGAGTGAATGATGCGACTGAACCGCGTGCGCTGGAGCCACCAGTGAGCCGCCAGTAGCTCATTGAGGCCCCTTGTGTTGTATGCGCTTGGTTTCAATCTTCTAAGACCTTCCAATTTCAAGCTATGAAGGAAAAGTGAAGACGCGTTTACTTTTCATATTTCATGACAGTTGGCTGAGACGGCCAAAACATGCACTCGTGGAAACTTTTTTCAAAATCCACTTTGGGCTTGTAAGATGTTGTAAAGTGACTTTCTGTCACAATGCAGTACATGCACCTCAACACCCAACTTCATGAACACCACATCAGAGTGAATGATGCGACTGAACCGCGTGCGGTGGAGCCACCAGTGAGCGGCCAGTAGCTCATTGAGGCCCCTTGTGTTGTATGCGCTTGGTTTCAAGCTTCTAAGACCTTCCAATTTCAAGCTATGAAGGAAAAGTGAAGACGCGTTTACTTTTCATATTTCATGACAGTTGGCTGAGACGGCCAAAACATGCACTCGTGGAAACTTTTTTCAAAATCCACTTTGGGCTTGTAAGATGTTGTAAAGTGACTTTCTGTCACAATGCAGTACATGCACCTCAACACCCAACTTCATGAACACCACATCAAAGTGAATGATGCGACTGAACCGCGTGCGGTGGAGCCACCAGTGAGCGGCCAGTAGCTCATTGAGGCCCCTTGTGTTGTATGCGCTTGGTTTCAAGCTTCTAAGACCTTCCAATTTCAAGCTATGAAGGAAAAGTGAAGACGCGTTTACTTTTCATATTTCATGACAGTTGGCTGAGACGGCCAAAACATGCACTCGTGGAAACTTTTTTCAAAATCCACTTTGGGCTTGTAAGATGTTGTAAAGTGACTTTCTGTCACAATGCAGTACATGCACCTCAACACCCAACTTCATGAACACCACATCAGAGGGAATGATGCGACTGAACCGCGTGCGCTGGAGCCACCAGTGAGCGGCCAGTAGCTCATTGAGGCCCCTTGTGTTGTATGCGCTTGGTTTCAAGCTTCTAAGACCTTCCAATTTCAAGCTATGAAGGAAAAGTGAAGACGCGTTTACTTTTCATATTTCATGACAGTTGGCTGAGACGGCCAAAACATGCACTCGTGGAAACTTTTTTCAAAATCCACTTTGGGCTTGTAAGATGTTGTAAAGTGACTTTCTGTCACAATGCAGTACATGCACCTCAACACCCAACTTCATGAACACCACATCAGAGTGAATGATGCGACTGAACCGCATGCGCTGGAGCCACCAGTGAGCGGCCAGTAGCTCATTGAGGCCCCTTGTGTTGTATGCGCTTGGTTTCAAGCTTCTAAGACCTTCCAATTTCAAGCTATGAAGGAAAAGTGAAGACGCGTTTACTTTTCATATTTCATGACAGTTGGCTGAGACGGCCAAAACATGCACTCGTGGAAACTTTTTTCAAAATCCACTTTGGGCTTGTAAGATGTTGTAAAGTGACTTTCTGTCACAATGCAGTACATGCACCTCAACACCCAACTTCATGAACACCACATCAGAGTGAATGATGCGACTGAACCGCGTGCGCTGGAGCCACCAGTGAGCCGCCAGTAGCTCATTGAGGCCCCTTGTGTTGTATGCGCTTGGTTTCAAGCTTCTAAGACCTTCCAATTTCAAGCTATGAAGGAAAAGTGAAGACGCGTTTACTTTTCATATTTCATGACAGTTGGCTGAGACGGCCAAAACATGCACTCGTGGAAACTTTTTTCAAAATCCACTTTGGGCTTGTAAGATGTTGTAAAGTGACTTTCTGTCACAATGCAGTACATGCACCTCAACACCCAACTTCATGAACACCACATCAAAGTGAATGATGCGACTGAACCGCGTGCGCTGGAGCCACCAGTGAGCCGCCAGTAGCTCATTGAGGCCCCTTGTGTTGTATGCGCTTGGTTTCAAGCTTCTAAGACCTTCCAATTTCAAGCTATGAAGGAAAAGTGAAGACGCGTTTACTTTTCATATTTCATGACAGTTGGCTGAGACGGCCAAAACATGCACTCGTGGAAACTTTTTTCAAAATCCACTTTGGGCTTGTAAGATGTTGTAAAGTGACTTTCTGTCACAATGCAGTACATGCACCTCAACACCCAACTTCATGAACACCACATCAGAGTGAATGATGCGACTGAACCGCGTGCGGTGGAGCCACCAGTGAGCGGCCAGTAGCTCATTGAGGCCCCTTGTGTTGTATGCGCTTGGTTTCAAGCTTCTAAGACCTTCCAATTTCAAGCTATGAATGAAAAGTGAAGACGCGTTTACTTTTCATATTTCATGACAGTTGGCTGAGACGGCCAAAACATGCACTCGTGGAAACTTTTTTCAAAATCCACTTTGGGCTTGTAAGATGTTGTAAAGTGACTTTCTGTCACAATGCAGTACATGCACCTCAACACCCAACTTCATGAACACCACATCAGAGTGAATGATGCGACTGAACCGCGTGCGCTGGAGCTACCAGTGAGCGGCCAGTAGCTCATTGAGGCCCCTTGTGTTGTATGCGCTTGGTTTCAAGCTTCTAAGACCTTCCAATTTCAAGCTATGAAGGAAAAGTGAAGACGCGTTTACTTTTCATATTTCATGACAGTTGGCTGAGACGGCCAAAACATGCACTCGTGGAAACTTTTTTCAAAATCCACTTTGGGCTTGTAAGATGTTGTAAAGTGACTTTCTGTCACAATGCAGTACATGCACCTCAACACCCAACTTCATGAACACCACATCAGAGTGAATGATGCGACTGAACCGCGTGCGCTGGAGCCACCAGTGAGCGGCCAGTAGCTCATTGAGGCCCCTTGTGTTGTATGCGCTTGGTTTCAAGCTTCTAAGACCTTCCAATTTCAAGCTATGAAGGAAAAGTGAAGACGCGTTTACTTTTCATATTTCATGACAGTTGGCTGAGACGGCCAAAACATGCACTCGTGGAAACTTTTTTCAAAATCCACTTTGGGCTTGTAAGATGTTGTAAAGTGACTTTCTGTCACAATGCAGTACATGCACCTCAACACCCAACTTCATGAACACCACATCAGAGTGAATGATGCGACTGAACCGCGTGCGCTGGAGCCACCAGTGAGCCGCCAGTAGCTCATTGAGGCCCCTTGTGTTGTATGCGCTTGGTTTCAAGCTTCTAAGACCTTCCAATTTCAAGCTATGAAGGAAAAGTGAAGACGCGTTTACTTTTCATATTTCATGACAGTTGGCTGAGACGGCCAAAACATGCACTCGTGGAAACTTTTTTCAAAATCCACTTTGGGCTTGTAAGATGTTGTAAAGTGACTTTCTGTCACAATGCAGTACATGCACCTCAACACCCAACTTCATGAACACCACATCAAAGTGAATGATGCGACTGAACCGCGTGCGGTGGAGCCACCAGTGAGCGGCCAGTAGCTCATTGAGGCCCCTTGTGTTGTATGCGCTTGGTTTCAAGCTTCTAAGACCTTCCAATTTCAAGCTATGAAGGAAAAGTGAAGACGCGTTTACTTTTCATATTTCATGACAGTTGGCTGAGACGGCCAAAACATGCACTCGTGGAAACTTTTTTCAAAATCCACTTTGGGCTTGTAAGATGTTGTAAAGTGACTTTCTGTCACAATGCAGTACATGCACCTCAACACCCAACTTCATGAACACCACATCAGAGGGAATGATGCGACTGAACCGCGTGCGCTGGAGCCACCAGTGAGCGGCCAGTAGCTCATTGAGGCCCCTTGTGTTGTATGCGCTTGGTTTCAAGCTTCTAAGACCTTCCAATTTCAAGCTATGAAGGAAAAGTGAAGACGCGTTTACTTTTCATATTTCATGACAGTTGGCTGAGACGGCCAAAACATGCACTCGTGGAAACTTTTTTCAAAATCCACTTTGGGCTTGTAAGATGTTGTAAAGTGACTTTCTGTCACAATGCAGTACATGCACCTCAACACCCAACTTCATGAACACCACATCAGAGTGAATGATGCGACTGAACCGCATGCGCTGGAGCCACCAGTGAGCGGCCAGTAGCTCATTGAGGCCCCTTGTGTTGTATGCGCTTGGTTTCAAGCTTCTAAGACCTTCCAATTTCAAGCTATGAAGGAAAAGTGAAGACGCGTTTACTTTTCATATTTCATGACAGTTGGCTGAGACGGCCAAAACATGCACTCGTGGAAACTTTTTTCAAAATCCACTTTGGGCTTGTAAGATGTTGTAAAGTGACTTTCTGTCACAATGCAGTACATGCACCTCAACACCCAACTTCATGAACACCACATCAGAGTGAATGATGCAACTGAACCGCGTGCGCTGGAGCCACCAGTGAGCGGCCAGTAGCTCATTGAGGCCCCTTGTGTTGTATGCGCTTGGTTTCAAGCTTCTAAGACCTTCCAATTTCAAGCTATGAAGGAAAAGTGAAGACGCGTTTACTTTTCATATTTCATGACAGTTGGCTGAGACGGCCAAAACATGCACTCGTGGACACTTTTTTCAAAATCCACTTTGGGCTTGTAAGATGTTGTAAAGTGACTTTCTGTCACAATGCAGTACATGCACCTCAACACCCAACTTCATGAACACCACATCAGAGTGAATGATGCGACTGAACCGCGTGCGCTGGAGCCACCAGTGAGCCGCCAGTAGCTCATTGAGGCCCCTTGTGTTGTATGCGCTTGGTTTCAATCTTCTAAGACCTTCCAATTTCAAGCTATGAAGGAAAAGTGAAGACGCGTTTACTTTTCATATTTCATGACAGTTGGCTGAGACGGCCAAAACATGCACTCGTGGAAACTTTTTTCAAAATCCACTTTGGGCTTGTAAGATGTTGTAAAGTGACTTTCTGTCACAATGCAGTACATGCACCTCAACACCCAACTTCATGAACACCACATCAGAGTGAATGATGCGACTGAACCGCGTGCGGTGGAGCCACCAGTGAGCGGCCAGTAGCTCATTGAGGCCCCTTGTGTTGTATGCGCTTGGTTTCAAGCTTCTAAGACCTTCCAATTTCAAGCTATGAAGGAAAAGTGAAGACGCGTTTACTTTTCATATTTCATGACAGTTGGCTGAGACGGCCAAAACATGCACTCGTGGAAACTTTTTTCAAAATCCACTTTGGGCTTGTAAGATGTTGTAAAGTGACTTTCTGTCACAATGCAGTACATGCACCTCAACACCCAACTTCATGAACACCACATCAGAGTGAATGATGCGACTGAACCGCGTGCGCTGGAGCCACCAGTGAGCCGCCAGTAGCTCATTGAGGCCCCTTGTGTTGTATGCGCTTGGTTTCAAGCTTCTAAGACCTTCCAATTTCAAGCTATGAAGGAAAAGTGAAGACGCGTTTACTTTTCACATTTCATGACAGTTGGCTGAGACGGCCAAAACATGCACTCGTGGAAACTTTTTTCAAAATCCACTTTGGGCTTGTAAGATGTTGTAAAGTGACTTTCTGTCACAATGCAGTACATGCACCTCAACACCCAACTTCATGAACACCACATCAAAGTGAATGATGCGACTGAACCGCGTGCGCTGGAGCCACCAGTGAGCCGCCAGTAGCTCATTGAGGCCCCTTGTGTTGTATGCGCTTGGTTTCAAGCTTCTAAGACCTTCCAATTTCAAGCTATGAAGGAAAAGTGAAGACGCGTTTACTTTTCATATTTCATGACAGTTGGCTGAGACGGCCAAAACATGCACTCGTGGAAACTTTTTTCAAAATCCACTTTGGGCTTGTAAGATGTTGTAAAGTGACTTTCTGTCACAATGCAGTACATGCACCTCAACACCCAACTTCATGAACACCACATCAGAGTGAATGATGCGACTGAACCGCGTGCGGTGGAGCCACCAGTGAGCGGCCAGTAGCTCATTGAGGCCCCTTGTGTTGTATGCGCTTGGTTTCAAGCTTCTAAGACCTTCCAATTTCAAGCTATGAATGAAAAGTGAAGACGCGTTTACTTTTCATATTTCATGACAGTTGGCTGAGACGGCCAAAACATGCACTCGTGGAAACTTTTTTCAAAATCCACTTTGGGCTTGTAAGATGTTGTAAAGTGACTTTCTGTCACAATGCAGTACATGCACCTCAACACCCAACTTCATGAACACCACATCAGAGTGAATGATGCGACTGAACCGCGTGCGCTGGAGCCACCAGTGAGCGGCCAGTAGCTCATTGAGGCCCCTTGTGTTGTATGCGCTTGGTTTCAAGCTTCTAAGACCTTCCAATTTCAAGCTATGAAGGAAAAGTGAAGACGCGTTTACTTTTCATATTTCATGACAGTTGGCTGAGACGGCCAAAACATGCACTCGTGGAAACTTTTTTCAAAATCCACTTTGGGCTTGTAAGATGATGTAAAGTGACTTTCTGTCACAATGCAGTACATGCACCTCAACACCCAACTTCATGAACACCACATCAGAGTGAATGATGCGACTGAACCGCGTGCGCTGGAGCCACCAGTGAGCGGCCAGTAGCTCATTGAGGCCCCTTGTGTTGTATGCGCTTGGTTTCAAGCTTCTAAGACCTTCCAATTTCAAGCTATGAAGGAAAAGTGAAGACGCGTTTACTTTTCATATTTCATGACAGTTGGCTGAGACGGCCAAAACATGCACTCGTGGAAACTTTTTTCAAAATCCACTTTGGGCTTGTAAGATGTTGTAAAGTGACTTTCTGTCACAATGCAGTACATGCACCTCAACACCCAACTTCATGAACACCACATCAGAGTGAATGATGCGACTGAACCGCGTGCGCTGGAGCCACCAGTGAGCCGCCAGTAGCTCATTGAGGCCCCTTGTGTTGTATGCGCTTGGTTTCAAGCTTCTAAGACCTTCCAATTTCAAGCTATGAAGGAAAAGTGAAGACGCGTTTACTTTTCATATTTCATGACAGTTGGCTGAGACGGCCAAAACATGCACTCGTGGAAACTTTTTTCAAAATCCACTTTGGGCTTGTAAGATGTTGTAAAGTGACTTTCTGTCACAATGCAGTACATGCACCTCAACACCCAACTTCATGAACACCACATCAAAGTGAATGATGCGACTGAACCGCGTGCGGTGGAGCCACCAGTGAGCGGCCAGTAGCTCATTGAGGCCCCTTGTGTTGTATGCGCTTGGTTTCAAGCTTCTAAGACCTTCCAATTTCAAGCTATGAAGGAAAAGTGAAGACGCGTTTACTTTTCATATTTCATGACAGTTGGCTGAGACGGCCAAAACATGCACTCGTGGAAACTTTTTTCAAAATCCACTTTGGGCTTGTAAGATGTTGTAAAGTGACTTTCTGTCACAATGCAGTACATGCACCTCAACACCCAACTTCATGAACACCACATCAGAGTGAATGATGCAACTGAACCGCGTGCGCTGGAGCCACCAGTGAGCGGCCAGTAGCTCATTGAGGCCCCTTGTGTTGTATGCGCTTGGTTTCAAGCTTCTAAGACCTTCCAATTTCAAGCTATGAAGGAAAAGTGAAGACGCGTTTACTTTTCATATTTCATGACAGTTGGCTGAGACGGCCAAAACATGCACTCGTGGACACTTTTTTCAAAATCCACTTTGGGCTTGTAAGATGTTGTAAAGTGACTTTCTGTCACAATGCAGTACATGCACCTCAACACCCAACTTCATGAACACCACATCAGAGTGAATGATGCGACTGAACCGCGTGCGCTGGAGCCACCAGTGAGCCGCCAGTAGCTCATTGAGGCCCCTTGTGTTGTATGCGCTTGGTTTCAATCTTCTAAGACCTTCCAATTTCAAGCTATGAAGGAAAAGTGAAGACGCGTTTACTTTTCATATTTCATGACAGTTGGCTGAGACGGCCAAAACATGCACTCGTGGAAACTTTTTTCAAAATCCACTTTGGGCTTGTAAGATGTTGTAAAGTGACTTTCTGTCACAATGCAGTACATGCACCTCAACACCCAACTTCATGAACACCACATCAGAGTGAATGATGCGACTGAACCGCGTGCGGTGGAGCCACCAGTGAGCGGCCAGTAGCTCATTGAGGCCCCTTGTGTTGTATGCGCTTGGTTTCAAGCTTCTAAGACCTTCCAATTTCAAGCTATGAAGGAAAAGTGAAGACGCGTTTACTTTTCATATTTCATGACAGTTGGCTGAGACGGCCAAAACATGCACTCGTGGAAACTTTTTTCAAAATCCACTTTGGGCTTGTAAGATGTTGTAAAGTGACTTTCTGTCACAATGCAGTACATGCACCTCAACACCCAACTTCATGAACACCACATCAGAGTGAATGATGCGACTGAACCGCGTGCGCTGGAGCCACCAGTGAGCGGCCAGTAGCTCATTGAGGCCCCTTGTGTTGTATGCGCTTGGTTTCAAGCTTCTAAGACCTTCCAATTTCAAGCTATGAAGGAAAAGTGAAGACGCGTTTACTTTTCATATTTCATGACAGTTGGCTGAGACGGCCAAAACATGCACTCGTGGAAACTTTTTTCAAAATCCACTTTGGGCTTGTAAGATGTTGTAAAGTGACTTTCTGTCACAATGCAGTACATGCACCTCAACACCCAACTTCATGAACACCACATCAGAGTGAATGATGCGACTGAACCGCGTGCGCTGGAGCCACCAGTGAGCGGCCAGTAGCTCATTGAGGCCCCTTGTGTTGTATGCGCTTGGTTTCAAGCTTCTAAGACCTTCCAATTTCAAGCTATGAAGGAAAAGTGAAGACGCGTTTACTTTTCATATTTCATGACAGTTGGCTGAGACGGCCAAAACATGCACTCGTGGAAACTTTTTTCAAAATCCACTTTGGGCTTGTAAGATGTTGTAAAGTGACTTTCTGTCACAATGCAGTACATGCACCTCAACACCCAACTTCATGAACACCACATCAGAGTGAATGATGCGACTGAACCGCGTGCGCTGGAGCCACCAGTGAGCCGCCAGTAGCTCATTGAGGCCCCTTGTGCTGTATGCGCTTGGTTTCAAGCTTCTAAGACCTTCCAATTTCAAGCTATGAAGGAAAAGTGAAGACGCGTTTACTTTTCATATTTCATGACAGTTGGCTGAGACGGCCAAAACATGCACTCGTGGACACTTTTTTCAAAATCCACTTTGGGCTTGTAAGATGTTGTAAAGTGACTTTCTGTCACAATGCAGTAAATGCACCTCAACACCCAACTTCATGAACACCACATCAGAGTGAATGATGCGACTGAACCGCGTGCGCTGGAGCCACCAGTGAGCCGCCAGTAGCTCATTGAGGCCCCTTGTGTTGTATGCGCTTGGTTTCAAGCTTCTAAGACCTTCCGATTTCAAGCTATGAATGAAAAGTGAAGACGCGTTTACTTTTCATATTTCATGACAGTTGGCTGAGACGGCCAAAACATGCACTCGTGGAAACTTTTTTCAAAATCCACTTTGGGCTTGTAAGATGTTGTAAAGTGACTTTCTGTCACAATGCAGTACATGCACCTCAACACCCAACTTCATGAACACCACATCAGAGTGAATGATGCGACTGAACCGCGTGCGCTGGAGCCACCAGTGAGCGGCCAGTAGCTCATTGAGGCCCCTTGTGTTGTATGCGCTTGGTTTCAAGCTTCTAAGACCTTCCAATTTCAAGCTATGAAGGAAAAGTGAAGACGCGTTTACTTTTCATATTTCATGACAGTTGGCTGAGACGGCCAAAACATGCACTCGTGGAAACTTTTTTCAAAATCCACTTTGGGCTTGTAAGATGTTGTAAAGTGACTTTCTGTCACAATGCAGTACATGCACCTCAACACCCAACTTCATGAACACCACATCAGAGTGAATGATGCGACTGAACCGCGTGCGCTGGAGCCACCAGTGAGCGGCCAGTAGCTCATTGAGGCCCCTTGTGTTGTATGCGCTTGGTTTCAAGCTTCTAAGACCTTCCAATTTCAAGCTATGAAGGAAAAGTGAAGACGCGTTTACTTTTCATATTTCATGACAGTTGGCTGAGACGGCCAAAACATGCACTCGTGGAAACTTTTTTCAAAATCCACTTTGGGCTTGTAAGATGTTGTAAAGTGACTTTCTGTCACAATGCAGTACATGCACCTCAACACCCAACTTCATGAACACCACATCAGAGTGAATGATGCGACTGAACCGCGTGCGCTGGAGCCACCAGTGAGCGGCCAGTAGCTCCTTGAGGCCCCTTGTGTTGTATGCGCTTGGTTTCAAGCTTCTAAGACCTTCCAATTTCAAGCTATGAAGGAAAAGTGAAGACGCGTTTACTTTTCATATTTCATGACAGTTGGCTGAGACGGCCAAAACATGCACTCGTGGAAACTTTTTTCAAAATCCACTTTGGGCTTGTAAGATGTTGTAAAGTGACTTTCTGTCACAATGCAGTACATGCACCTCAACACCCAACTTCATGAACACCACATCAGAGTGAATGATGCGACTGAACCGCGTGCGCTGGAGCCACCAGTGAGCGGCCAGTAGCTCATTGAGGCCCCTTGTGTTGTATGCGCTTGGTTTCAAGCTTCTAAGACCTTCCAATTTCAAGCTATGAAGGAAAAGTGAAGACGCGTTTACTTTTCATATTTCATGACAGTTGGCTGAGACGGCCAAAACATGCACTCGTGGAAACTTTTTTCAAAATCCACTTTGGGCTTGTAAGATGTTGTAAAGTGACTTTCTGTCACAATGCAGTACATGCACCTCAACACCCAACTTCATGAACACCACATCAGAGTGAATGATGCAACTGAACCGCGTGCGCTGGAGCCACCAGTGAGCGGCCAGTAGCTCATTGAGGCCCCTTGTGTTGTATGCGCTTGGTTTCAAGCTTCTAAGACCTTCCAATTTCAAGCTATGAAGGAAAAGTGAAGACGCGTTTACTTTTCATATTTCATGACAGTTGGCTGAGACGGCCAAAACATGCACTCGTGGACACTTTTTTCAAAATCCACTTTGGGCTTGTAAGATGTTGTAAAGTGACTTTCTGTCACAATGCAGTACATGCACCTCAACACCCAACTTCATGAACACCACATCAGAGTGAATGATGCGACTGAACCGCGTGCGCTGGAGCCACCAGTGAGCCGCCAGTAGCTCATTGAGGCCCCTTGTGTTGTATGCGCTTGGTTTCAATCTTCTAAGACCTTCCAATTTCAAGCTATGAAGGAAAAGTGAAGACGCGTTTACTTTTCATATTTCATGACAGTTGGCTGAGACGGCCAAAACATGCACTCGTGGAAACTTTTTTCAAAATCCACTTTGGGCTTGTAAGATGTTGTAAAGTGACTTTCTGTCACAATGCAGTACATGCACCTCAACACCCAACTTCATGAACACCACATCAGAGTGAATGATGCGACTGAACCGCGTGCGCTGGAGCCACCAGTGAGCGGCCAGTAGCTCATTGAGGCCCCTTGTGTTGTATGCGCTTGGTTTCAAGCTTCTAAGACCTTCCAATTTCAAGCTATGAAGGAAAAGTGAAGACGCGTTTACTTTTCATATTTCATGACAGTTGGCTGAGACGGCCAAAACATGCACTCGTGGAAACTTTTTTCAAAATCCACTTTGGGCTTGTAAGATGTTGTAAAGTGACTTTCTGTCACAATGCAGTACATGCACCTCAACACCCAACTTCATGAACACCACATCAGAGTGAATGATGCGACTGAACCGCGTGCGCTGGAGCCACCAGTGAGCGGCCAGTAGCTCATTGAGGCCCCTTGTGTTGTATGCGCTTGGTTTCAAGCTTCTAAGACCTTCCAATTTCAAGCTATGAAGGAAAAGTGAAGACGCGTTTACTTTTCATATTTCATGACAGTTGGCTGAGACGGCCAAAACATGCACTCGTGGAAACTTTTTTCAAAATCCACTTTGGGCTTGTAAGATGTTGTAAAGTGACTTTCTGTCACAATGCAGTACATGCACCTCAACACCCAACTTCATGAACACCACATCAGAGTGAATGATGCGACTGAACCGCGTGCGCTGGAGCCACCAGTGAGCGGCCAGTAGCTCATTGAGGCCCCTTGTGTTGTATGCGCTTGGTTTCAAGCTTCTAAGACCTTCCAATTTCAAGCTATGAAGGAAAAGTGAAGACGCGTTTACTTTTCATATTTCATGACAGTTGGCTGAGACGGCCAAAACATGCACTCGTGGAAACTTTTTTCAAAATCCACTTTGGGCTTGTAAGATGTTGTAAAGTGACTTTCTGTCACAATGCAGTACATGCACCTCAACACCCAACTTCATGAACACCACATCAGAGTGAATGATGCGACTGAACCGCGTGCGCTGGAGCCACCAGTGAGCCGCCAGTAGCTCATTGAGGCCCCTTGTGTTGTATGCGCTTGGTTTCAAGCTTCTAAGACCTTCCAATTTCAAGCTATGAAGGAAAAGTGAAGACGCGTTTACTTTTCATATTTCATGACAGTTGGCTGAGACGGCCAAAACATGCACTCGTGGACACTTTTTTCAAAATCCACTTTGGGCTTGTAAGATGTTGTAAAGTGACTTTCTGTCACAATGCAGTAAATGCACCTCAACACCCAACTTCATGAACACCACATCAGAGTGAATGATGCGACTGAACCGCGTGCGCTGGAGCCACCAGTGAGCCGCCAGTAGCTCATTGAGGCCCCTTGTGTTGTATGCGCTTGGTTTCAAGCTTCTAAGACCTTCCAATTTCAAGCTATGAATGAAAAGTGAAGACGCGTTTACTTTTCATATTTCATGACAGTTGGCTGAGACGACCAAAACATGCACTCGTGGAAACTTTTTTCAAAATCCACTTTGGGCTTGTAAGATGTTGTAAAGTGACTTTCTGTCACAATGCAGTACATGCACCTCAACACCCAACTTCATGAACACCACATCAGAGTGAATGATGCGACTGAACCGCGTGCGCTGGAGCCACCAGTGAGCGGCCAGTAGCTCATTGAGGCCCCTTGTGTTGTATGCGCTTGGTTTCAAGCTTCTAAGACCTTCCA
This sequence comes from Sardina pilchardus, assembly GCF_963854185.1. NCBI lineage: Eukaryota > Metazoa > Chordata > Actinopteri > Clupeiformes > Clupeidae > Sardina > Sardina pilchardus. The sequence goes on along the minus strand of NW_026910843.1, from coordinate 123,063 downwards.
ATTTCAAGCTATGAATGAAAAGTGAAGACGCGTTTACTTTTCATATTTCATGACAGTTGGCTGAGACGGCCAAAACATGCACTCGTGGAAACTTTTTTCAAAATCCACTTTGGGCTTGTAAGATGTTGTAAAGTGACTTTCTGTCACAATGCAGTACATGCACCTCAACACCCAACTTCATGAACACCACATCAGAGTGAATGATGCGACTGAACCGCGTGCGCTGGAGCCACCAGTGAGCGGCCAGTAGCTCATTGAGGCCCCTTGTGTTGTATGCGCTTGGTTTCAAGCTTCTAAGACCTTCCAATTTCAAGCTATGAAGGAAAAGTGAAGACGCGTTTACTTTTCATATTTCATGACAGTTGGCTGAGACGGCCAAAACATGCACTCGTGGAAACTTTTTTCAAAATCCACTTTGGGCTTGTAAGATGTTGTAAAGTGACTTTCTGTCACAATGCAGTACATGCACCTCAACACCCAACTTCATGAACACCACATCAGAGTGAATGATGCGACTGAACCGCGTGCGCTGGAGCCACCAGTGAGCGGCCAGTAGCTCATTGAGGCCCCTTGTGTTGTATGCGCTTGGTTTCAAGCTTCTAAGACCTTCCAATTTCAAGCTATGAAGGAAAAGTGAAGACGCGTTTACTTTTCATATTTCATGACAGTTGGCTGAGACGGCCAAAACATGCACTCGTGGAAACTTTTTTCAAAATCCACTTTGGGCTTGTAAGATGTTGTAAAGTGACTTTCTGTCACAATGCAGTACATGCACCTCAACACCCAACTTCATGAACACCACATCAGAGTGAATGATGCGACTGAACCGCGTGCGCTGGAGCCACCAGTGAGCGGCCAGTAGCTCATTGAGGCCCCTTGTGTTGTATGCGCTTGGTTTCAAGCTTCTAAGACCTTCCAATTTCAAGCTATGAAGGAAAAGTGAAGACGCGTTTACTTTTCATATTTCATGACAGTTGGCTGAGACGGCCAAAACATGCACTCGTGGAAACTTTTTTCAAAATCCACTTTGGGCTTGTAAGATGTTGTAAAGTGACTTTCTGTCACAATGCAGTACATGCACCTCAACACCCAACTTCATGAACACCACATCAGAGTGAATGATGCGACTGAACCGCGTGCGCTGGAGCCACCAGTGAGCGGCCAGTAGCTCATTGAGGCCCCTTGTGTTGTATGCGCTTGGTTTCAAGCTTCTAAGACCTTCCAATTTCAAGCTATGAAGGAAAAGTGAAGACGCGTTTACTTTTCATATTTCATGACAGTTGGCTGAGACGGCCAAAACATGCACTCGTGGAAACTTTTTTCAAAATCCACTTTGGGCTTGTAAGATGTTGTAAAGTGACTTTCTGTCACAATGCAGTACATGCACCTCAACACCCAACTTCATGAACACCACATCAGAGTGAATGATGCGACTGAACCGCGTGCGCTGGAGCCACCAGTGAGCGGCCAGTAGCTCATTGAGGCCCCTTGTGTTGTATGCGCTTGGTTTCAAGCTTCTAAGACCTTCCAATTTCAAGCTATGAAGGAAAAGTGAAGACGCGTTTACTTTTCATATTTCATGACAGTTGGCTGAGACGGCCAAAACATGCACTCGTGGAAACTTTTTTCAAAATCCACTTTGGGCTTGTAAGATGTTGTAAAGTGACTTTCTGTCACAATGCAGTACATGCACCTCAACACCCAACTTCATGAACACCACATCAGAGTGAATGATGCGACTGAACCGCGTGCGCTGGAGCCACCAGTGAGCGGCCAGTAGCTCATTGAGGCCCCTTGTGTTGTATGCGCTTGGTTTCAAGCTTCTAAGACCTTCCAATTTCAAGCTATGAAGGAAAAGTGAAGACGCGTTTACTTTTCATATTTCATGACAGTTGGCTGAGACGGCCAAAACATGCACTCGTGGAAACTTTTTTCAAAATCCACTTTGGGCTTGTAAGATGTTGTAAAGTGACTTTCTGTCACAATGCAGTACATGCACCTCAACACCCAACTTCATGAACACCACATCAGAGTGAATGATGCGACTGAACCGCGTGCGCTGGAGCCACCAGTGAGCCGCCAGTAGCTCATTGAGGCCCCTTGTGTTGTATGCGCTTGGTTTCAAGCTTCTAAGACCTTCCAATTTCAAGCTATGAAGGAAAAGTGAAGACGCGTTTACTTTTCATATTTCATGACAGTTGGCTGAGACGGCCAAAACATGCACTCGTGGAAACTTTTTTCAAAATCCACTTTGGGCTTGTAAGATGTTGTAAAGTGACTTTCTGTCACAATGCAGTACATGCACCTCAACACCCAACTTCATGAACACCACATCAGAGTGAATGATGCGACTGAACCGCGTGCGCTGGAGCCACCAGTGAGCCGCCAGTAGCTCCTTGAGGCCCCTTGTGTTGTATGCGCTTGGTTTCAAGCTTCTAAGACCTTCCAATTTCAAGCTATGAAGGAAAAGTGAAGACGCGTTTACTTTTCATATTTCATGACAGTTGGCTGAGACGGCCAAAACATGCACTCGTGGAAACTTTTTTCAAAATCCACTTTGGGCTTGTAAGATGTTGTAAAGTGACTTTCTGTCACAATGCAGTACATGCACCTCAACACCCAACTTCATGAACACCACATCAGAGTGAATGATGCGACTGAACCGCGTGCGCTGGAGCCACCAGTGAGCGGCCAGTAGCTCATTGAGGCCCCTTGTGTTGTATGCGCTTGGTTTCAAGCTTCTAAGACCTTCCAATTTCAAGCTATGAAGGAAAAGTGAAGACGCGTTTACTTTTCATATTTCATGACAGTTGGCTGAGACGGCCAAAACATGCACTCGTGGAAACTTTTTTCAAAATCCACTTTGGGCTTGTAAGATGTTGTAAAGTGACTTTCTGTCACAATGCAGTACATGCACCTCAACACCCAACTTCATGAACACCACATCAGAGTGAATGATGCGACTGAACCGCGTGCGCTGGAGCCACCAGTGAGCGGCCAGTAGCTCATTGAGGCCCCTTGTGTTGTATGCGCTTGGTTTCAAGCTTCTAAGACCTTCCAATTTCAAGCTATGAAGGAAAAGTGAAGACGCGTTTACTTTTCATATTTCATGACAGTTGGCTGAGACGGCCAAAACATGCACTCGTGGAAACTTTTTTCAAAATCCACTTTGGGCTTGTAAGATGTTGTAAAGTGACTTTCTGTCACAATGCAGTACATGCACCTCAACACCCAACTTCATGAACACCACATCAGAGTGAATGATGCGACTGAACCGCGTGCGCTGGAGCCACCAGTGAGCGGCCAGTAGCTCATTGAGGCCCCTTGTGTTGTATGCGCTTGGTTTCAAGCTTCTAAGACCTTCCAATTTCAAGCTATGAAGGAAAAGTGAAGACGCGCTTACTTTTCATATTTCATGACAGTTGGCTGAGACGGCCAAAACATGCACTCGTGGAAACTTTTTTCAAAATCCACTTTGGGCTTGTAAGATGTTGTAAAGTGACTTTCTGTCACAATGCAGTACATGCACCTCAACACCCAACTTCATGAACACCACATCAGAGTGAATGATGCGACTGAACCGCGTGCGCTGGAGCCACCAGTGAGCCGCCAGTAGCTCCTTGAGGCCCCTTGTGTTGTATGCGCTTGGTTTCAAGCTTCTAAGACCTTCCAATTTCAAGCTATGAAGGAAAAGTGAAGACGCGTTTACTTTTCATATTTCATGACAGTTGGCTGAGACGGCCAAAACATGCACTCGTGGAAACTTTTTTCAAAATCCACTTTGGGCTTGTAAGATGTTGTAAAGTGACTTTCTGTCACAATGCAGTACATGCACCTCAACACCCAACTTCATGAACACCACATCAGAGTGAATGATGCGACTGAACCGCGTGCGCTGGAGCCACCAGTGAGCGGCCAGTAGCTCATTGAGGCCCCTTGTGTTGTATGCGCTTGGTTTCAAGCTTCTAAGACCTTCCAATTTCAAGCTATGAAGGAAAAGTGAAGACGCGTTTACTTTTCATATTTCATGACAGTTGGCTGAGACGGCCAAAACATGCACTCGTGGAAACTTTTTTCAAAATCCACTTTGGGCTTGTAAGATGTTGTAAAGTGACTTTCTGTCACAATGCAGTACATGCACCTCAACACCCAACTTCATGAACACCACATCAGAGTGAATGATGCGACTGAACCGCGTGCGCTGGAGCCACCAGTGAGCGGCCAGTAGCTCATTGAGGCCCATTGTGTTGTATGCGCTTGGTTTCAAGCTTCTAAGACCTTCCAATTTCAAGCTATGAAGGAAAAGTGAAGACGCGTTTACTTTTCATATTTCATGACAGTTGGCTGAGACGGCCAAAACATGCACTCGTGGAAACTTTTTTCAAAATCCACTTTGGGCTTGTAAGATGTTGTAAAGTGACTTTCTGTCACAATGCAGTACATGCACCTCAACACCCAACTTCATGAACACCACATCAGAGTGAATGATGCGACTGAACCGCGTGCGCTGGAGCCACCAGTGAGCGGCCAGTAGCTCATTGAGGCCCCTTGTGTTGTATGCGCTTGGTTTCAAGCTTCTAAGACCTTCCAATTTCAAGCTATGAAGGAAAAGTGAAGACGCGTTTACTTTTCATATTTCATGACAGTTGGCTGAGACGGCCAAAACATGCACTCGTGGAAACTTTTTTCAAAATCCACTTTGGGCTTGTAAGATGTTGTAAAGTGACTTTCTGTCACAATGCAGTACATGCACCTCAACACCCAACTTCATGAACACCACATCAGAGTGAATGATGCGACTGAACCGCGTGCGCTGGAGCCACCAGTGAGCGGCCAGTAGCTCATTGAGGCCCCTTGTGTTGTATGCGCTTGGTTTCAAGCTTCTAAGACCTTCCAATTTCAAGCTATGAAGGAAAAGTGAAGACGCGTTTACTTTTCATATTTCATGACAGTTGGCTGAGACGGCCAAAACATGCACTCGTGGAAACTTTTTTCAAAATCCACTTTGGGCTTGTAAGATGTTGTAAAGTGACTTTCTGTCACAATGCAGTACATGCACCTCAACACCCAACTTCATGAACACCACATCAGAGTGAATGATGCGACTGAACCGCGTGCGCTGGAGCCACCAGTGAGCGGCCAGTAGCTCATTGAGGCCCCTTGTGTTGTATGCGCTTGGTTTCAAGCTTCTAAGACCTTCCAATTTCAAGCTATGAAGGAAAAGTGAAGACGCGTTTACTTTTCATATTTCATGACAGTTGGCTGAGACGGCCAAAACATGCACTCGTGGAAACTTTTTTCAAAATCCACTTTGGGCTTGTAAGATGTTGTAAAGTGACTTTCTGTCACAATGCAGTACATGCACCTCAACACCCAACTTCATGAACACCACATCAGAGTGAATGATGCGACTGAACCGCGTGCGCTGGAGCCACCAGTGAGCCGCCAGTAGCCCATTGAGGCCCCTTGTGTTGTATGCGCTTGGTTTCAAGCTTCTAACACCTTCCAATTTCAAGCTATGAAGGAAAAGTGAAGACGCGTTTACTTTTCATATTTCATGACAGTTGGCTGAGACGGCCAAAACATGCACTCGTGGAAACTTTTTTCAAAATCCACTTTGGGCTTGTAAGATGTTGTAAAGTGACTTTCTGTCACAATGCAGTACATGCACCTCAACACCCAACTTCATGAACACCACATCAGAGTGAATGATGCGACTGAACCGCGTGCGCTGGAGCCACCAGTGAGCGGCCAGTAGCTCATTGAGGCCCCTTGTGTTGTATGCGCTTGGTTTCAAGCTTCTAAGACCTTCCAATTTCAAGCTATGAAGGAAAAGTGAAGACGCGTTTACTTTTCATATTTCATGACAGTTGGCTGAGACGGCCAAAACATGCACTCGTGGAAACTTTTTTCAAAATCCACTTTGGGCTTGTAAGATGTTGTAAAGTGACTTTCTGTCACAATGCAGTACATGCACCTCAACACCCAACTTCATGAACACCACATCAGAGTGAATGATGCGACTGAACCGCGTGCGCTGGAGCCACCAGTGAGCGGCCAGTAGCCCATTGAGGCCCCTTGTGTTGTATGCGCTTGGTTTCAAGCTTCTAACACCTTCCAATTTCAAGCTATGAAGGAAAAGTGAAGACGCGTTTACTTTTCATATTTCATGACAGTTGGCTGAGACGGCCAAAACATGCACTCGTGGAAACTTTTTTCAAAATCCACTTTGGGCTTGTAAGATGTTGTAAAGTGACTTTCTGTCACAATGCAGTACATGCACCTCAACACCCAACTTCATGAACACCACATCAGAGTGAATGATGCGACTGAACCGCGTGCGCTGGAGCCACCAGTGAGCGGCCAGTAGCTCATTGAGGCCCCTTGTGTTGTATGCGCTTGGTTTCAAGCTTCTAAGACCTTCCAATTTCAAGCTATGAAGGAAAAGTGAAGACGCGTTTACTTTTCATATTTCATGACAGTTGGCTGAGACGGCCAAAACATGCACTCGTGGAAACTTTTTTCAAAATCCACTTTGGGCTTGTAAGATGTTGTAAAGTGACTTTCTGTCACAATGCAGTACATGCACCTCAACACCCAACTTCATGAACACCACATCAGAGTGAATGATGCGACTGAACCGCGTGCGCTGGAGCCACCAGTGAGCGGCCAGTAGCTCATTGAGGCCCCTTGTGTTGTATGCGCTTGGTTTCAAGCTTCTAAGACCTTCCAATTTCAAGCTATGAAGGAAAAGTGAAGACGCGTTTACTTTTCATATTTCATGACAGTTGGCTGAGACGGCCAAAACATGCACTCGTGGAAACTTTTTTCAAAATCCACTTTGGGCTTGTAAGATGTTGTAAAGTGACTTTCTGTCACAATGCAGTACATGCACCTCAACACCCAACTTCATGAACACCACATCAGAGTGAATGATGCGACTGAACCGCGTGCGCTGGAGCCACCAGTGAGCCGCCAGTAGCTCCTTGAGGCCCCTTGTGTTGTATGCGCTTGGTTTCAAGCTTCTAAGACCTTCCAATTTCAAGCTATGAAGGAAAAGTGAAGACGCGTTTACTTTTCATATTTCATGACAGTTGGCTGAGACGGCCAAAACATGCACTCGTGGAAACTTTTTTCAAAATCCACTTTGGGCTTGTAAGATGTTGTAAAGTGACTTTCTGTCACAATGCAGTACATGCACCTCAACACCCAACTTCATGAACACCACATCAGAGTGAATGATGCGACTGAACCGCGTGCGCTGGAGCCACCAGTGAGCGGCCAGTAGCTCATTGAGGCCCCTTGTGTTGTATGCGCTTGGTTTCAAGCTTCTAAGACCTTCCAATTTCAAGCTATGAAGGAAAAGTGAAGACGCGTTTACTTTTCATATTTCATGACAGTTGGCTGAGACGGCCAAAACATGCACTCGTGGAAACTTTTTTCAAAATCCACTTTGGGCTTGTAAGATGTTGTAAAGTGACTTTCTGTCACAATGCAGTACATGCACCTCAACACCCAACTTCATGAACACCACATCAGAGTGAATGATGCGACTGAACCGCGTGCGCTGGAGCCACCAGTGAGCGGCCAGTAGCTCATTGAGGCCCCTTGTGTTGTATGCGCTTGGTTTCAAGCTTCTAAGACCTTCCAATTTCAAGCTATGAAGGAAAAGTGAAGACGCGTTTACTTTTCATATTTCATGACAGTTGGCTGAGACGGCCAAAACATGCACTCGTGGAAACTTTTTTCAAAATCCACTTTGGGCTTGTAAGATGTTGTAAAGTGACTTTCTGTCACAATGCAGTACATGCACCTCAACACCCAACTTCATGAACACCACATCAGAGTGAATGATGCGACTGAACCGCGTGCGCTGGAGCCACCAGTGAGCGGCCAGTAGCTCATTGAGGCCCCTTGTGTTGTATGCGCTTGGTTTCAAGCTTCTAAGACCTTCCAATTTCAAGCTATGAAGGAAAAGTGAAGACGCGTTTACTTTTCATATTTCATGACAGTTGGCTGAGACGGCCAAAACATGCACTCGTGGAAACTTTTTTCAAAATCCACTTTGGGCTTGTAAGATGTTGTAAAGTGACTTTCTGTCACAATGCAGTACATGCACCTCAACACCCAACTTCATGAACACCACATCAGAGTGAATGATGCGACTGAACCGCGTGCGCTGGAGCCACCAGTGAGCCGCCAGTAGCTCCTTGAGGCCCCTTGTGTTGTATGCGCTTGGTTTCAAGCTTCTAAGACCTTCCAATTTCAAGCTATGAAGGAAAAGTGAAGACGCGTTTACTTTTCATATTTCATGACAGTTGGCTGAGACGGCCAAAACATGCACTCGTGGAAACTTTTTTCAAAATCCACTTTGGGCTTGTAAGATGTTGTAAAGTGACTTTCTGTCACAATGCAGTACATGCACCTCAACACCCAACTTCATGAACACCACATCAGAGTGAATGATGCGACTGAACCGCGTGCGCTGGAGCCACCAGTGAGCGGCCAGTAGCTCATTGAGGCCCCTTGTGTTGTATGCGCTTGGTTTCAAGCTTCTAAGACCTTCCAATTTCAAGCTATGAAGGAAAAGTGAAGACGCGTTTACTTTTCATATTTCATGACAGTTGGCTGAGACGGCCAAAACATGCACTCGTGGAAACTTTTTTCAAAATCCACTTTGGGCTTGTAAGATGTTGTAAAGTGACTTTCTGTCACAATGCAGTACATGCACCTCAACACCCAACTTCATGAACACCACATCAGAGTGAATGATGCGACTGAACCGCGTGCGCTGGAGCCACCAGTGAGCGGCCAGTAGCTCATTGAGGCCCATTGTGTTGTATGCGCTTGGTTTCAAGCTTCTAAGACCTTCCAATTTCAAGCTATGAAGGAAAAGTGAAGACGCGTTTACTTTTCATATTTCATGACAGTTGGCTGAGACGGCCAAAACATGCACTCGTGGAAACTTTTTTCAAAATCCACTTTGGGCTTGTAAGATGTTGTAAAGTGACTTTCTGTCACAATGCAGTACATGCACCTCAACACCCAACTTCATGAACACCACATCAGAGTGAATGATGCGACTGAACCGCGTGCGCTGGAGCCACCAGTGAGCGGCCAGTAGCTCATTGAGGCCCCTTGTGTTGTATGCGCTTGGTTTCAAGCTTCTAAGACCTTCCAATTTCAAGCTATGAAGGAAAAGTGAAGACGCGTTTACTTTTCATATTTCATGACAGTTGGCTGAGACGGCCAAAACATGCACTCGTGGAAACTTTTTTCAAAATCCACTTTGGGCTTGTAAGATGTTGTAAAGTGACTTTCTGTCACAATGCAGTACATGCACCTCAACACCCAACTTCATGAACACCACATCAGAGTGAATGATGCGACTGAACCGCGTGCGCTGGAGCCACCAGTGAGCCGCCAGTAGCTCATTGAGGCCCCTTGTGTTGTATGCGCTTGGTTTCAAGCTTCTAAGACCTTCCAATTTCAAGCTATGAAGGAAAAGTGAAGACGCGTTTACTTTTCATATTTCATGACAGTTGGCTGAGACGGCCAAAACATGCACTCGTGGAAACTTTTTTCAAAATCCACTTTGGGCTTGTAAGATGTTGTAAAGTGACTTTCTGTCACAATGCAGTACATGCACCTCAACACCCAACTTCATGAACACCACATCAGAGTGAATGATGCGACTGAACCGCGTGCGCTGGAGCCACCAGTGAGCGGCCAGTAGCTCATTGAGGCCCCTTGTGTTGTATGCGCTTGGTTTCAAGCTTCTAAGACCTTCCAATTTCAAGCTATGAAGGAAAAGTGAAGACGCGTTTACTTTTCATATTTCATGACAGTTGGCTGAGACGGCCAAAACATGCACTCGTGGAAACTTTTTTCAAAATCCACTTTGGGCTTGTAAGATGTTGTAAAGTGACTTTCTGTCACAATGCAGTACATGCACCTCAACACCCAACTTCATGAACACCACATCAGAGTGAATGATGCGACTGAACCGCGTGCGCTGGAGCCACCAGTGAGCCGCCAGTAGCCCATTGAGGCCCCTTGTGTTGTATGCGCTTGGTTTCAAGCTTCTAACACCTTCCAATTTCAAGCTATGAAGGAAAAGTGAAGACGCGTTTACTTTTCATATTTCATGACAGTTGGCTGAGACGGCCAAAACATGCACTCGTGGAAACTTTTTTCAAAATCCACTTTGGGCTTGTAAGATGTTGTAAAGTGACTTTCTGTCACAATGCAGTACATGCACCTCAACACCCAACTTCATGAACACCACATCAGAGTGAATGATGCGACTGAACCGCGTGCGCTGGAGCCACCAGTGAGCGGCCAGTAGCTCATTGAGGCCCCTTGTGTTGTATGCGCTTGGTTTCAAGCTTCTAAGACCTTCCAATTTCAAGCTATGAAGGAAAAGTGAAGACGCGTTTACTTTTCATATTTCATGACAGTTGGCTGAGACGGCCAAAACATGCACTCGTGGAAACTTTTTTCAAAATCCACTTTGGGCTTGTAAGATGTTGTAAAGTGACTTTCTGTCACAATGCAGTACATGCACCTCAACACCCAACTTCATGAACACCACATCAGAGTGAATGATGCGACTGAACCGCGTGCGCTGGAGCCACCAGTGAGCCGCCAGTAGCCCATTGAGGCCCCTTGTGTTGTATGCGCTTGGTTTCAAGCTTCTAACACCTTCCAATTTCAAGCTATGAAGGAAAAGTGAAGACGCGTTTACTTTTCATATTTCATGACAGTTGGCTGAGACGGCCAAAACATGCACTCGTGGAAACTTTTTTCAAAATCCACTTTGGGCTTGTAAGATGTTGTAAAGTGACTTTCTGTCACAATGCAGTACATGCACCTCAACACCCAACTTCATGAACACCACATCAGAGTGAATGATGCGACTGAACCGCGTGCGCTGGAGCCACCAGTGAGCGGCCAGTAGCTCATTGAGGCCCCTTGTGTTGTATGCGCTTGGTTTCAAGCTTCTAAGACCTTCCAATTTCAAGCTATGAAGGAAAAGTGAAGACGCGTTTACTTTTCATATTTCATGACAGTTGGCTGAAACGGCCAAAACATGCACTCGTGGAAACTTTTTTCAAAATCCACTTTGGGCTTGTAAGATGTTGTAAAGTGACTTTCTGTCACAATGCAGTACATGCACCTCAACACCCAACTTCATGAACACCACATCAGAGTGAATGATGCGACTGAACCGCGTGCGCTGGAGCCACCAGTGAGCGGCCAGTAGCTCATTGAGGCCCCTTGTGTTGTATGCGCTTGGTTTCAAGCTTCTAAGACCTTCCAATTTCAAGCTATGAAGGAAAAGTGAAGACGCGTTTACTTTTCATATTTCATGACAGTTGGCTGAGACGGCCAAAACATGCACTCGTGGAAACTTTTTTCAAAATCCACTTTGGGCTTGTAAGATGTTGTAAAGTGACTTTCTGTCACAATGCAGTACATGCACCTCAACACCCAACTTCATGAACACCACATCAGAGTGAATGATGCGACTGAACCGCGTGCGCTGGAGCCACCAGTGAGCCGCCAGTAGCCCATTGAGGCCCCTTGTGTTGTATGCGCTTGGTTTCAAGCTTCTAACACCTTCCAATTTCAAGCTATGAAGGAAAAGTGAAGACGCGTTTACTTTTCATATTTCATGACAGTTGGCTGAGACGGCCAAAACATGCACTCGTGGAAACTTTTTTCAAAATCCACTTTGGGCTTGTAAGATGTTGTAAAGTGACTTTCTGTCACAATGCAGTACATGCACCTCAACACCCAACTTCATGAACACCACATCAGAGTGAATGATGCGACTGAACCGCGTGCGCTGGAGCCACCAGTGAGCGGCCAGTAGCTCATTGAGGCCCCTTGTGTTGTATGCGCTTGGTTTCAAGCTTCTAAGACCTTCCAATTTCAAGCTATGAAGGAAAAGTGAAGACGCGTTTACTTTTCATATTTCATGACAGTTGGCTGAGACGGCCAAAACATGCACTCGTGGAAACTTTTTTCAAAATCCACTTTGGGCTTGTAAGATGTTGTAAAGTGACTTTCTGTCACAATGCAGTACATGCACCTCAACACCCAACTTCATTTACACCACATCAGAGTGAATGATGCGACTGAACCGCGTGCGCTGGAGCCACCAGTGAGCGGCCAGTAGCTCATTGATGCCCCTTGTGTTGTATGCGCTTGGTTTCAAGCTTCTAAGACCTTCCAATTTCAAGCTATGAAGGAAAAGTGAAGACGCGTTTACTTTTCATATTTCATGACAGTTGGCTGAGACGGCCAAAACATGCACTCGTGGAAACTTTTTTCAAAATCCACTTTGGGCTTGTAAGATGTTGTAAAGTGACTTTCTGTCACAATGCAGTACATGCACCTCAACACCCAACTTCATGAACACCACATCAGAGTGAATGATGCGACTGAACCGCGTGCGCTGGAGCCACCAGTGAGCCGCCAGTAGCTCATTGAGGCCCCTTGTGTTGTATGCGCTTGGTTTCAAGCTTCTAAGACCTTCCAATTTCAAGCTATGAAGGAAAAGTGAAGACGCGTTTACTTTTCATATTTCATGACAGTTGGCTGAGACGGCCAAAACATGCACTCGTGGAAACTTTTTTCAAAATCCACTTTGGGCTTGTAAGATGTTGTAAAGTGACTTTCTGTCACAATGCAGTACATGCACCTCAACACCCAACTTCATGAACACCACATCAGAGTGAATGATGCGACTGAACCGCGTGCGCTGGAGCCACCAGTGAGCCGCCAGTAGCTCATTGAGGCCCCTTGTGTTGTATGCGCTTGGTTTCAAGCTTCTAAGACCTTCCAATTTCAAGCTATGAAGGAAAAGTGAAGACGCGTTTACTTTTCATATTTCATGACAGTTGGCTGAGACGGCCAAAACATGCACTCGTGGAAACTTTTTTCAAAATCCACTTTGGGCTTGTAAGATGTTGTAAAGTGACTTTTTGTCACAATGCAGTACATGCACCTCAACACCCAACTTCATGAACACCACATCAGAGTGAATGATGCGACTGAACCGCGTGCGCTGGAGCCACCAGTGAGCGGCCAGTAGCTCATTGAGGCCCCTTGTGTTGTATGCGCTTGGTTTCAAGCTTCTAAGACCTTCCAATTTCAAGCTATGAAGGAAAAGTGAAGACGCGTTTACTTTTCATATTTCATGACAGTTGGCTGAGACGGCCAAAACATGCACTCGTGGAAACTTTTTTCAAAATCCACTTTGGGCTTGTAAGATGTTGTAAAGTGACTTTCTGTCACAATGCAGTACATGCACCTCAACACCCAACTTCATGAACACCACATCAGAGTGAATGATGCGACTGAACCGCGTGCGCTGGAGCCACCAGTGAGCCGCCAGTAGCTCATTGAGGCCCCTTGTGTTGTATGCGCTTGGTTTCAAGCTTCTAAGACCTTCCAATTTCAAGCTATGAAGGAAAAGTGAAGACGCGTTTACTTTTCATATTTCATGACAGTTGGCTGAGACGGCCAAAACATGCACTCGTGGAAACTTTTTTCAAAATCCACTTTGGGCTTGTAAGATGTTGTAAAGTGACTTTCTGTCACAATGCAGTACATGCACCTCAACACCCAACTTCATGAACACCACATCAGAGTGAATGATGCGACTGAACCGCGTGCGCTGGAGCCACCAGTGAGCCGCCAGTAGCTCATTGAGGCCCCTTGTGTTGTATGCGCTTGGTTTCAAGCTTCTAAGACCTTCCAATTTCAAGCTATGAAGGAAAAGTGAAGACGCGTTTACTTTTCATATTTCATGACAGTTGGCTGAGACGGCCAAAACATGCACTCGTGGAAACTTTTTTCAAAATCCACTTTGGGCTTGTAAGATGTTGTAAAGTGACTTTCTGTCACAATGCAGTACATGCACCTCAACACCCAACTTCATGAACACCACATCAGAGTGAATGATGCGACTGAACCGCGTGCGCTGGAGCCACCAGTGAGCGGCCAGTAGCTCATTGAGGCCCCTTGTGTTGTATGCGCTTGGTTTCAAGCTTCTAAGACCTTCCAATTTCCAGCTATGAAGGAAAAGTGAAGACGCGTTTACTTTTCATATTTCATGACAGTTGGCTGAGACGGCCAAAACATGCACTCGTGGAAACTTTTTTCAAAATCCACTTTGGGCTTGTAAGATGTTGTAAAGTGACTTTCTGTCACAATGCAGTACATGCACCTCAACACCCAACTTCATGAACACCACATCAGAGTGAATGATGCGACTGAACCGCGTGCGCTGGAGCCACCAGTGAGCCGCCAGTAGCTCATTGAGGCCCCTTGTGTTGTATGCGCTTGGTTTCAAGCTTCTAAGACCTTCCAATTTCAAGCTATGAAGGAAAAGTGAAGACGCGTTTACTTTTCATATTTCATGACAGTTGGCTGAGACGGCCAAAACATGCACTCGTGGAAACTTTTTTCAAAATCCACTTTGGGCTTGTAAGATGTTGTAAAGTGACTTTCTGTCACAATGCAGTACATGCACCTCAACACCCAACTTCATGAACACCACATCAGAGTGAATGATGCGACTGAACCGCGTGCGCTGGAGCCACCAGTGAGCGGCCAGTAGCTCATTGAGGCCCCTTGTGTTGTATGCGCTTGGTTTCAAGCTTCTAAGACCTTCCAATTTCAAGCTATGAAGGAAAAGTGAAGACGCGTTTACTTTTCATATTTCATGACAGTTGGCTGAGACGGCCAAAACATGCACTCGTGGAAACTTTTTTCAAAATCCACTTTGGGCTTGTAAGATGTTGTAAAGTGACTTTCTGTCACAATGCAGTACATGCACCTCAACACCCAACTTCATGAACACCACATCAGAGTGAATGATGCGACTGAACCGCGTGCGCTGGAGCCACCAGTGAGCCGCCAGTAGCTCATTGAGGCCCCTTGTGTTGTATGCGCTTGGTTTCAAGCTTCTAAGACCTTCCAATTTCAAGCTATGAAGGAAAAGTGAAGACGCGTTTACTTTTCATATTTCATGACAGTTGGCTGAGACGGCCAAAACATGCACTCGTGGAAACTTTTTTCAAAATCCACTTTGGGCTTGTAAGATGTTGTAAAGTGACTTTCTGTCACAATGCAGTACATGCACCTCAACACCCAACTTCATGAACACCACATCAGAGTGAATGATGCGACTGAACCGCGTGCGCTGGAGCCACCAGTGAGCGGCCAGTAGCTCATTGAGGCCCCTTGTGTTGTATGCGCTTGGTTTCAAGCTTCTAAGACCTTCCAATTTCAAGCTATGAAGGAAAAGTGAAGACGCGTTTACTTTTCATATTTCATGACAGTTGGCTGAGACGGCCAAAACATGCACTCGTGGAAACTTTTTTCAAAATCCACTTTGGGCTTGTAAGATGTTGTAAAGTGACTTTCTGTCACAATGCAGTACATGCACCTCAACACCCAACTTCATGAACACCACATCAGAGTGAATGATGCGACTGAACCGCGTGCGCTGGAGCCACCAGTGAGCGGCCAGTAGCTCATTGAGGCCCCTTGTGTTGTATGCGCTTGGTTTCAAGCTTCTAAGACCTTCCAATTTCAAGCTATGAAGGAAAAGTGAAGACGCGTTTACTTTTCATATTTCATGACAGTTGGCTGAGACGGCCAAAACATGCACTCGTGGAAACTTTTTTCAAAATCCACTTTGGGCTTGTAAGATGTTGTAAAGTGACTTTCTGTCACAATGCAGTACATGCACCTCAACACCCAACTTCATGAACACCACATCAGAGTGAATGATGCGACTGAACCGCGTGCGCTGGAGCCACCAGTGAGCCGCCAGTAGCTCATTGAGGCCCCTTGTGTTGTATGCGCTTGGTTTCAAGCTTCTAAGACCTTCCAATTTCAAGCTATGAAGGAAAAGTGAAGACGCGTTTACTTTTCATATTTCATGACAGTTGGCTGAGACGGCCAAAACATGCACTCGTGGAAACTTTTTTCAAAATCCACTTTGGGCTTGTAAGATGTTGTAAAGTGACTTTCTGTCACAATGCAGTACATGCACCTCAACACCCAACTTCATGAACACCACATCAGAGTGAATGATGCGACTGAACCGCGTGCGCTGGAGCCACCAGTGAGCGGCCAGTAGCTCATTGAGGCCCCTTGTGTTGTATGCGCTTGGTTTCAAGCTTCTAAGACCTTCCAATTTCAAGCTATGAAGGAAAAGTGAAGACGCGTTTACTTTTCATATTTCATGACAGTTGGCTGAGACGGCCAAAACATGCACTCGTGGAAACTTTTTTCAAAATCCACTTTGGGCTTGTAAGATGTTGTAAAGTGACTTTCTGTCACAATGCAGTACATGCACCTCAACACCCAACTTCATGAACACCACATCAGAGTGAATGATGCGACTGAACCGCGTGCGCTGGAGCCACCAGTGAGCGGCCAGTAGCTCATTGAGGCCCCTTGTGTTGTATGCGCTTGGTTTCAAGCTTCTAAGACCTTCCAATTTCAAGCTATGAAGGAAAAGTGAAGACGCGTTTACTTTTCATATTTCATGACAGTTGGCTGAGACGGCCAAAACATGCACTCGTGGAAACTTTTTTCAAAATCCACTTTGGGCTTGTAAGATGTTGTAAAGTGACTTTCTGTCACAATGCAGTACATGCACCTCAACACCCAACTTCATGAACACCACATCAGAGTGAATGATGCGACTGAACCGCGTGCGCTGGAGCCACCAGTGAGCCGCCAGTAGCTCATTGAGGCCCCTTGTGTTGTATGCGCTTGGTTTCAAGCTTCTAAGACCTTCCAATTTCAAGCTATGAAGGAAAAGTGAAGACGCGTTTACTTTTCATATTTCATGACAGTTGGCTGAGACGGCCAAAACATGCACTCGTGGAAACTTTTTTCAAAATCCACTTTGGGCTTGTAAGATGTTGTAAAGTGACTTTCTGTCACAATGCAGTACATGCACCTCAACACCCAACTTCATGAACACCACATCAGAGTGAATGATGCGACTGAACCGCGTGCGCTGGAGCCACCAGTGAGCGGCCAGTAGCTCATTGAGGCCCCTTGTGTTGTATGCGCTTGGTTTCAAGCTTCTAAGACCTTCCAATTTCAAGCTATGAAGGAAAAGTGAAGACGCGTTTACTTTTCATATTTCATGACAGTTGGCTGAGACGGCCAAAACATGCACTCGTGGAAACTTTTTTCAAAATCCACTTTGGGCTTGTAAGATGTTGTAAAGTGACTTTCTGTCACAATGCAGTACATGCACCTCAACACCCAACTTCATGAACACCACATCAGAGTGAATGATGCGACTGAACCGCGTGCGCTGGAGCCACCAGTGAGCCGCCAGTAGCCCATTGAGGCCCCTTGTGTTGTATGCGCTTGGTTTCAAGCTTCTAACACCTTCCAATTTCAAGCTATGAAGGAAAAGTGAAGACGCGTTTACTTTTCATATTTCATGACAGTTGGCTGAGACGGCCAAAACATGCACTCGTGGAAACTTTTTTCAAAATCCACTTTGGGCTTGTAAGATGTTGTAAAGTGACTTTCTGTCACAATGCAGTACATGCACCTCAACACCCAACTTCATGAACACCACATCAGAGTGAATGATGCGACTGAACCGCGTGCGCTGGAGCCACCAGTGAGCGGCCAGTAGCTCATTGAGGCCCCTTGTGTTGTATGCGCTTGGTTTCAAGCTTCTAAGACCTTCCAATTTCAAGCTATGAAGGAAAAGTGAAGACGCGTTTACTTTTCATATTTCATGACAGTTGGCTGAAACGGCCAAAACATGCACTCGTGGAAACTTTTTTCAAAATCCACTTTGGGCTTGTAAGATGTTGTAAAGTGACTTTCTGTCACAATGCAGTACATGCACCTCAACACCCAACTTCATGAACACCACATCAGAGTGAATGATGCGACTGAACCGCGTGCGCTGGAGCCACCAGTGAGCGGCCAGTAGCTCATTGAGGCCCCTTGTGTTGTATGCGCTTGGTTTCAAGCTTCTAAGACCTTCCAATTTCAAGCTATGAAGGAAAAGTGAAGACGCGTTTACTTTTCATATTTCATGACAGTTGGCTGAGACGGCCAAAACATGCACTCGTGGAAACTTTTTTCAAAATCCACTTTGGGCTTGTAAGATGTTGTAAAGTGACTTTCTGTCACAATGCAGTACATGCACCTCAACACCCAACTTCATGAACACCACATCAGAGTGAATGATGCGACTGAACCGCGTGCGCTGGAGCCACCAGTGAGCCGCCAGTAGCCCATTGAGGCCCCTTGTGTTGTATGCGCTTGGTTTCAAGCTTCTAACACCTTCCAATTTCAAGCTATGAAGGAAAAGTGAAGACGCGTTTACTTTTCATATTTCATGACAGTTGGCTGAGACGGCCAAAACATGCACTCGTGGAAACTTTTTTCAAAATCCACTTTGGGCTTGTAAGATGTTGTAAAGTGACTTTCTGTCACAATGCAGTACATGCACCTCAACACCCAACTTCATGAACACCACATCAGAGTGAATGATGCGACTGAACCGCGTGCGCTGGAGCCACCAGTGAGCGGCCAGTAGCTCATTGAGGCCCCTTGTGTTGTATGCGCTTGGTTTCAAGCTTCTAAGACCTTCCAATTTCAAGCTATGAAGGAAAAGTGAAGACGCGTTTACTTTTCATATTTCATGACAGTTGGCTGAGACGGCCAAAACATGCACTCGTGGAAACTTTTTCAAAATCCACTTTGGGCTTGTAAGATGTTGTAAAGTGACTTTCTGTCACAATGCAGTACATGCACCTCAACACCCAACTTCATTACACCACATCAGAGTGAATGATGCGACTGAACCGCGTGCGCTGGAGCCACCAGTGAGCGGCCAGTAGCTCATTGATGCCCCTTGTGTTGTATGCGCTTGGTTTCAAGCTTCTAAGACCTTCCAATTTCAAGCTATGAAGGAAAAGTGAAGACGCGTTTACTTTTCATATTTCATGACAGTTGGCTGAGACGGCCAAAACATGCACTCGTGGAAACTTTTTTCAAAATCCACTTTGGGCTTGTAAGATGTTGTAAAGTGACTTTCTGTCACAATGCAGTACATGCACCTCAACACCCAACTTCATGAACACCACATCAGAGTGAATGATGCGACTGAACCGCGTGCGCTGGAGCCACCAGTGAGCCGCCAGTAGCTCATTGAGGCCCCTTGTGTTGTATGCGCTTGGTTTCAAGCTTCTAAGACCTTCCAATTTCAAGCTATGAAGGAAAAGTGAAGACGCGTTTACTTTTCATATTTCATGACAGTTGGCTGAGACGGCCAAAACATGCACTCGTGGAAACTTTTTTCAAAATCCACTTTGGGCTTGTAAGATGTTGTAAAGTGACTTTCTGTCACAATGCAGTACATGCACCTCAACACCCAACTTCATGAACACCACATCAGAGTGAATGATGCGACTGAACCGCGTGCGCTGGAGCCACCAGTGAGCCGCCAGTAGCTCATTGAGGCCCCTTGTGTTGTATGCGCTTGGTTTCAAGCTTCTAAGACCTTCCAATTTCAAGCTATGAAGGAAAAGTGAAGACGCGTTTACTTTTCATATTTCATGACAGTTGGCTGAGACGGCCAAAACATGCACTCGTGGAAACTTTTTTCAAAATCCACTTTGGGCTTGTAAGATGTTGTAAAGTGACTTTCTGTCACAATGCAGTACATGCACCTCAACACCCAACTTCATGAACACCACATCAGAGTGAATGATGCGACTGAACCGCGTGCGCTGGAGCCACCAGTGAGCGGCCAGTAGCTCATTGAGGCCCCTTGTGTTGTATGCGCTTGGTTTCAAGCTTCTAAGACCTTCCAATTTCAAGCTATGAAGGAAAAGTGAAGACGCGTTTACTTTTCATATTTCATGACAGTTGGCTGAGACGGCCAAAACATGCACTCGTGGAAACTTTTTTCAAAATCCACTTTGGGCTTGTAAGATGTTGTAAAGTGACTTTCTGTCACAATGCAGTACATGCACCTCAACACCCAACTTCATGAACACCACATCAGAGTGAATGATGCGACTGAACCGCGTGCGCTGGAGCCACCAGTGAGCCGCCAGTAGCTCATTGAGGCCCCTTGTGTTGTATGCGCTTGGTTTCAAGCTTCTAAGACCTTCCAATTTCAAGCTATGAAGGAAAAGTGAAGACGCGTTTACTTTTCATATTTCATGACAGTTGGCTGAGACGGCCAAAACATGCACTCGTGGAAACTTTTTTCAAAATCCACTTTGGGCTTGTAAGATGTTGTAAAGTGACTTTCTGTCACAATGCAGTACATGCACCTCAACACCCAACTTCATGAACACCACATCAGAGTGAATGATGCGACTGAACCGCGTGCGCTGGAGCCACCAGTGAGCCGCCAGTAGCTCATTGAGGCCCCTTGTGTTGTATGCGCTTGGTTTCAAGCTTCTAAGACCTTCCAATTTCAAGCTATGAAGGAAAAGTGAAGACGCGTTTACTTTTCATATTTCATGACAGTTGGCTGAGACGGCCAAAACATGCACTCGTGGAAACTTTTTTCAAAATCCACTTTGGCTTGTAAGATGTTGTAAAGTGACTTTCTGTCACAATGCAGTACATGCACCTCAACACCCAACTTCATGAACACCACATCAGAGTGAATGATGCGACTGAACCGCGTGCGCTGGAGCCACCAGTGAGCCGCCAGTAGCTCATTGAGGCCCCTTGTGTTGTATGCGCTTGGTTTCAAGCTTCTAAGACCTTCCAATTTCAAGCTATGAAGGAAAAGTGAAGACGCGTTTACTTTTCATATTTCATGACAGTTGGCTGAGACGGCCAAAACATGCACTCGTGGAAACTTTTTTCAAAATCCACTTTGGGCTTGTAAGATGTTGTAAAGTGACTTTCTGTCACAATGCAGTACATGCACCTCAACACCCAACTTCATGAACACCACATCAGAGTGAATGATGCGACTGAACCGCGTGCGCTGGAGCCACCAGTGAGCGGCCAGTAGCTCATTGAGGCCCCTTGTGTTGTATGCGCTTGGTTTTCAAGCTTCTAAGACCTTCCAATTTCAAGCTATGAAGGAAAAGTGAAGACGCGTTTACTTTTCATATTTCATGACAGTTGGCTGAGACGGCCAAAACATGCACTCGTGGAAACTTTTTTCAAAATCCACTTTGGGCTTGCAAGATGTTGTAAAGTGACTTTCTGTCACAATGCAGTACATGCACCTCAACACCCAACTTCATGAACTCCACATCAGAGTGAATGATGCGACTGAACCGCGTGCGCTGGAGCCACCAGTGAGCGGCCAGTAGCTCATTGAGGCCCCTTGTGTTGTATGCGCTTGGTTTCAAGCTTCTAAGACCCCTTCCAATTTCAAGCTATGAAGGAAAAGTGAAGACGCGTTTACTTTTCATATTTCATGACAGTTGGCTGAGACGGCCAAAACATGCACTCGTGGAAACTTTTTTCAAAATCCACTTTGGGCTTGTAAGATGTTGTAAAGTGACTTTCTGTCACAATGCAGTACATGCACCTCAACACCCAACTTCATGAACACCACATCAGAGTGAATGATGCGACTGAACCGCGTGCGCTGGAGCCACCAGTGAGCGGCCAGTAGCTCATTGAGGCCCCTTGTGTTGTATGCGCTTGGTTTCAAGCTTCTAAGACCTTCCAATTTCAAGCTATGAAGGAAAAGTGAAGACGCGTTTACTTTTCATATTTCATGACAGTTGGCTGAGACGGCCAAAACATGCACTCGTGGAAACTTTTTTCAAAATCCACTTTGGGCTTGTAAGATGTTGTAAAGTGACTTTCTGTCACAATGCAGTACATGCACCTCAACACCCAACTTCATGAACACCACATCAGAGTGAATGATGCGACTGAACCGCGTGCGCTGGAGCCACCAGTGAGCGGCCAGTAGCTCATTGAGGCCCCTTGTGTTGTATGCGCTTGGTTTCAAGCTTCTAAGACCTTCCAATTTCAAGCTATGAAGGAAAAGTGAAGACGCGTTTACTTTTCATATTTCATGACAGTTGGCTGAGACGGCCAAAACATGCACTCGTGGAAACTTTTTTCAAAATCCACTTTGGGCTTGTAAGATGTTGTAAAGTGACTTTCTGTCACAATGCAGTACATGCACCTCAACACCCAACTTCATGAACACCACATCAGAGTGAATGATGCGACTGAACCGCGTGCGCTGGAGCCACCAGTGAGCGGCCAGTAGCTCATTGATGCCCCTTGTGTTGTATGCGCTTGGTTTCAAGCTTCTAAGACCTTCCAATTTCAAGCTATGAAGGAAAAGTGAAGACGCGTTTACTTTTCATATTTCATGACAGTTGGCTGAGACGGCCAAAACATGCACTCGTGGAAACTTTTTTCAAAATCCACTTTGGGCTTGTAAGATGTTGTAAAGTGACTTTCTGTCACAATGCAGTACATGCACCTCAACACCCAACTTCATGAACACCACATCAGAGTGAATGATGCGACTGAACCGCGTGCGCTGGAGCCACCAGTGAGCGGCCAGTAGCTCATTGAGGCCCCTTGTGTTGTATGCGCTTGGTTTCAAGCTTCTAAGACCTTCCAATTTCAAGCTATGAAGGAAAAGTGAAGACGCGTTTACTTTTCATATTTCATGACAGTTGGCTGAGACGGCCAAAACATGCACTCGTGGAAACTTTTTTCAAAATCCACTTTGGGCTTGTAAGATGTTGTAAAGTGACTTTCTGTCACAATGCAGTACATGCACCTCAACACCCAACTTCATGAACACCACATCAGAGTGAATGATGCGACTGAACCGCGTGCGCTGGAGCCACCAGTGAGCGGCCAGTAGCTCATTGAGGCCCCTTGTGTTGTATGCGCTTGGTTTCAAGCTTCTAAGACCTTCCAATTTCAAGCTATGAAGGAAAAGTGAAGACGCGTTTACTTTTCATATTTCATGACAGTTGGCTGAGACGGCCAAAACATGCACTCGTGGAAACTTTTTTCAAAATCCACTTTGGGCTTGTAAGATGTTGTAAAGTGACTTTCTGTCACAATGCAGTACATGCACCTCAACACCCAACTTCATGAACACCACATCAGAGTGAATGATGCGACTGAACCGCGTGCGCTGGAGCCACCAGTGAGCGGCCAGTAGCTCATTGAGGCCCCTTGTGTTGTATGCGCTTGGTTTCAAGCTTCTAAGACCTTCCAATTTCAAGCTATGAAGGAAAAGTGAAGACGCGTTTACTTTTCATATTTCATGACAGTTGGCTGAGACGGCCAAAACATGCACTCGTGGAAACTTTTTTCAAAATCCACTTTGGGCTTGTAAGATGTTGTAAAGTGACTTTCTGTCACAATGCAGTACATGCACCTCAACACCCAACTTCATGAACACCACATCAGAGTGAATGATGCGACTGAACCGCGTGCGCTGGAGCCACCAGTGAGCGGCCAGTAGCTCATTGAGGCCCCTTGTGTTGTATGCGCTTGGTTTCAAGCTTCTAAGACCTTCCAATTTCAAGCTATGAAGGAAAAGTGAAGACGCGTTTACTTTTCATATTTCATGACAGTTGGCTGAGACGGCCAAAACATGCACTCGTGGAAACTTTTTTCAAAATCCACTTTGGGCTTGTAAGATGTTGTAAAGTGACTTTCTGTCACAATGCAGTACATGCACCTCAACACCCAACTTCATGAACACCACATCAGAGTGAATGATGCGACTGAACCGCGTGCGCTGGAGCCACCAGTGAGCGGCCAGTAGCTCATTGAGGCCCCTTGTGTTGTATGCGCTTGGTTTCAAGCTTCTAAGACCTTCCAATTTCAAGCTATGAAGGAAAAGTGAAGACGCGTTTACTTTTCATATTTCATGACAGTTGGCTGAGACGGCCAAAACATGCACTCGTGGAAACTTTTTTCAAAATCCACTTTGGGCTTGTAAGATGTTGTAAAGTGACTTTCTGTCACAATGCAGTACATGCACCTCAACACCCAACTTCATGAACACCACATCAGAGTGAATGATGCGACTGAACCGCGTGCGCTGGAGCCACCAGTGAGCGGCCAGTAGCTCATTGAGGCCCCTCGTGTTGTATGCGCTTGGTTTCAAGCTTCTAAGACCTTCCAATTTCAAGCTATGAAGGAAAAGTGAAGACGCGTTTACTTTTCATATTTCATGACAGTTGGC
This sequence comes from Sardina pilchardus, assembly GCF_963854185.1. Lineage (NCBI taxonomy): Eukaryota > Metazoa > Chordata > Actinopteri > Clupeiformes > Clupeidae > Sardina > Sardina pilchardus. The sequence goes on along the minus strand of NW_026910843.1, from coordinate 98,828 downwards.
TGAGACGGCCAAAACATGCACTCGTGGAAACTTTTTTCAAAATCCACTTTGGGCTTGTAAGATGTTGTAAAGTGACTTTCTGTCACAATGCAGTACATGCACCTCAACACCCAACTTCATGAACACCACATCAGAGTGAATGATGCGAATGAACCGCGTGCGCTGGAGCCACCAGTGAGCGGCCAGTAGCTCATTGAGGCCCCTTGTGTTGTATGCGCTTGGTTTCAAGCTTCTAAGACCTTCCAATTTCAAGCTATGAAGGAAAAGTGAAGACGCGTTTACTTTTCATATTTCATGACAGTTGGCTGAGACGGCCAAAACATGCACTCGTGGAAACTTTTTTCAAAATCCACTTTGGGCTTGTAAGATGTTGTAAAGTGACTTTCTGTCACAATGCAGTACATGCACCTCAACACCCAACTTCATGAACACCACATCAGAGTGAATGATGCGACTGAACCGCGTGCGCTGGAGCCACCAGTGAGCGGCCAGTAGCTCATTGAGGCCCCTTGTGTTGTATGCGCTTGGTTTCAAGCTTCTAAGACCTTCCAATTTCAAGCTATGAAGGAAAAGTGAAGACGCGTTTACTTTTCATATTTCATGACAGTTGGCTGAGACGGCCAAAACATGCACTCGTGGAAACTTTTTTCAAAATCCACTTTGGGCTTGTAAGATGTTGTAAAGTGACTTTCTGTCACAATGCAGTACATGCACCTCAACACCCAACTTCATGAACACCACATCAGAGTGAATGATGCGACTGAACCGCGTGCGCTGGAGCCACCAGTGAGCGGCCAGTAGCTCATTGAGGCCCCTTGTGTTGTATGCGCTTGGTTTCAAGCTTCTAAGACCTTCCAATTTCAAGCTATGAAGGAAAAGTGAAGACGCGTTTACTTTTCATATTTCATGACAGTTGGCTGAGACGGCCAAAACATGCACTCGTGGAAACTTTTTTCAAAATCCACTTTGGGCTTGTAAGATGTTGTAAAGTGACTTTCTGTCACAATGCAGTACATGCACCTCAACACCCAACTTCATGAACACCACATCAGAGTGAATGATGCGACTGAACCGCGTGCGCTGGAGCCACCAGTGAGCGGCCAGTAGCTCATTGAGGCCCCTTGTGTTGTATGCGCTTGGTTTCAAGCTTCTAAGACCTTCCAATTTCAAGCTATGAAGGAAAAGTGAAGACGCGTTTACTTTTCATATTTCATGACAGTTGGCTGAGACGGCCAAAACATGCACTCGTGGAAACTTTTTTCAAAATCCACTTTGGGCTTGTAAGATGTTGTAAAGTGACTTTCTGTCACAATGCAGTACATGCACCTCAACACCCAACTTCATGAACACCACATCAGAGTGAATGATGCGACTGAACCGCGTGCGCTGGAGCCACCAGTGAGCGGCCAGTAGCTCATTGAGGCCCCTTGTGTTGTATGCGCTTGGTTTCAAGCTTCTAAGACCTTCCAATTTCAAGCTATGAAGGAAAAGTGAAGACGCGTTTACTTTTCATATTTCATGACAGTTGGCTGAGACGGCCAAAACATGCACTCGTGGAAACTTTTTTCAAAATCCACTTTGGGCTTGTAAGATGTTGTAAAGTGACTTTCTGTCACAATGCAGTACATGCACCTCAACACCCAACTTCATGAACACCACATCAGAGTGAATGATGCGACTGAACCGCGTGCGCTGGAGCCACCAGTGAGCGGCCAGTAGCTCATTGAGGCCCCTTGTGTTGTATGCGCTTGGTTTCAAGCTTCTAAGACCTTCCAATTTCAAGCTATGAAGGAAAAGTGAAGACGCGTTTACTTTTCATATTTCATGACAGTTGGCTGAGACGGCCAAAACATGCACTCGTGGAAACTTTTTTCAAAATCCACTTTGGGCTTGTAAGATGTTGTAAAGTGACTTTCTGTCACAATGCAGTACATGCACCTCAACACCCAACTTCATGAACACCACATCAGAGTGAATGATGCGACTGAACCGCGTGCGCTGGAGCCACCAGTGAGCGGCCAGTAGCTCATTGAGGCCCCTTGTGTTGTATGCGCTTGGTTTCAAGCTTCTAAGACCTTCCAATTTCAAGCTATGAAGGAAAAGTGAAGACGCGTTTACTTTTCATATTTCATGACAGTTGGCTGAGACGGCCAAAACATGCACTCGTGGAAACTTTTTTCAAAATCCACTTTGGGCTTGTAAGATGTTGTAAAGTGACTTTCTGTCACAATGCAGTACATGCACCTCAACACCCAACTTCATGAACACCACATCAGAGTGAATGATGCGACTGAACCGCGTGCGCTGGAGCCACCAGTGAGCGGCCAGTAGCTCATTGAGGCCCCTTGTGTTGTATGCGCTTGGTTTCAAGCTTCTAAGACCTTCCAATTTCAAGCTATGAAGGAAAAGTGAAGACGCGTTTACTTTTCATATTTCATGACAGTTGGCTGAGACGGCCAAAACATGCACTCGTGGAAACTTTTTTCAAAATCCACTTTGGGCTTGTAAGATGTTGTAAAGTGACTTTCTGTCACAATGCAGTACATGCACCTCAACACCCAACTTCATGAACACCACATCAGAGTGAATGATGCGACTGAACCGCGTGCGCTGGAGCCACCAGTGAGCGGCCAGTAGCTCATTGAGGCCCCTTGTGTTGTATGCGCTTGGTTTCAAGCTTCTAAGACCTTCCAATTTCAAGCTATGAAGGAAAAGTGAAGACGCGTTTACTTTTCATATTTCATGACAGTTGGCTGAGACGGCCAAAACATGCACTCGTGGAAACTTTTTTCAAAATCCACTTTGGGCTTGTAAGATGTTGTAAAGTGACTTTCTGTCACAATGCAGTACATGCACCTCAACACCCAACTTCATGAACACCACATCAGAGTGAATGATGCGACTGAACCGCGTGCGCTGGAGCCACCAGTGAGCGGCCAGTAGCTCATTGAGGCCCCTTGTGTTGTATGCGCTTGGTTTCAAGCTTCTAAGACCTTCCAATTTCAAGCTATGAAGGAAAAGTGAAGACGCGTTTACTTTTCATATTTCATGACAGTTGGCTGAGACGGCCAAAACATGCACTCGTGGAAACTTTTTTCAAAATCCACTTTGGGCTTGTAAGATGTTGTAAAGTGACTTTCTGTCACAATGCAGTACATGCACCTCAACACCCAACTTCATGAACACCACATCAGAGTGAATGATGCGACTGAACCGCGTGCGCTGGAGCCACCAGTGAGCGGCCAGTAGCTCATTGAGGCCCCTTGTGTTGTATGCGCTTGGTTTCAAGCTTCTAAGACCTTCCAATTTCAAGCTATGAAGGAAAAGTGAAGACGCGTTTACTTTTCATATTTCATGACAGTTGGCTGAGACGGCCAAAACATGCACTCGTGGAAACTTTTTTCAAAATCCACTTTGGGCTTGTAAGATGTTGTAAAGTGACTTTCTGTCACAATGCAGTACATGCACCTCAACACCCAACTTCATGAACACCACATCAGAGTGAATGATGCGACTGAACCGCGTGCGCTGGAGCCACCAGTGAGCGGCCAGTAGCTCATTGAGGCCCCTTGTGTTGTATGCGCTTGGTTTCAAGCTTCTAAGACCTTCCAATTTCAAGCTATGAAGGAAAAGTGAAGACGCGTTTACTTTTCATATTTCATGACAGTTGGCTGAGACGGCCAAAACATGCACTCGTGGAAACTTTTTTCAAAATCCACTTTGGGCTTGTAAGATGTTGTAAAGTGACTTTCTGTCACAATGCAGTACATGCACCTCAACACCCAACTTCATGAACACCACATCAGAGTGAATGATGCGACTGAACCGCGTGCGCTGGAGCCACCAGTGAGCGGCCAGTAGCTCATTGAGGCCCCTTGTGTTGTATGCGCTTGGTTTCAAGCTTCTAAGACCTTCCAATTTCAAGCTATGAAGGAAAAGTGAAGACGCGTTTACTTTTCATATTTCATGACAGTTGGCTGAGACGGCCAAAACATGCACTCGTGGAAACTTTTTTCAAAATCCACTTTGGGCTTGTAAGATGTTGTAAAGTGACTTTCTGTCACAATGCAGTACATGCACCTCAACACCCAACTTCATGAACACCACATCAGAGTGAATGATGCGACTGAACCGCGTGCGCTGGAGCCACCAGTGAGCGGCCAGTAGCTCATTGAGGCCCCTTGTGTTGTATGCGCTTGGTTTCAAGCTTCTAAGACCTTCCAATTTCAAGCTATGAAGGAAAAGTGAAGACGCGTTTACTTTTCATATTTCATGACAGTTGGCTGAGACGGCCAAAACATGCACTCGTGGAAACTTTTTTCAAAATCCACTTTGGGCTTGTAAGATGTTGTAAAGTGACTTTCTGTCACAATGCAGTACATGCACCTCAACACCCAACTTCATGAACACCACATCAGAGTGAATGATGCGACTGAACCGCGTGCGCTGGAGCCACCAGTGAGCGGCCAGTAGCTCATTGAGGCCCCTTGTGTTGTATGCGCTTGGTTTCAAGCTTCTAAGACCTTCCAATTTCAAGCTATGAAGGAAAAGTGAAGACGCGTTTACTTTTCATATTTCATGACAGTTGGCTGAGACGGCCAAAACATGCACTCGTGGAAACTTTTTTCAAAATCCACTTTGGGCTTGTAAGATGTTGTAAAGTGACTTTCTGTCACAATGCAGTACATGCACCTCAACACCCAACTTCATGAACACCACATCAGAGTGAATGATGCGACTGAACCGCGTGCGCTGGAGCCACCAGTGAGCGGCCAGTAGCTCATTGAGGCCCCTTGTGTTGTATGCGCTTGGTTTCAAGCTTCTAAGACCTTCCAATTTCAAGCTATGAAGGAAAAGTGAAGACGCGTTTACTTTTCATATTTCATGACAGTTGGCTGAGACGGCCAAAACATGCACTCGTGGAAACTTTTTTCAAAATCCACTTTGGGCTTGTAAGATGTTGTAAAGTGACTTTCTGTCACAATGCAGTACATGCACCTCAACACCCAACTTCATGAACACCACATCAGAGTGAATGATGCGACTGAACCGCGTGCGCTGGAGCCACCAGTGAGCGGCCAGTAGCTCATTGAGGCCCCTTGTGTTGTATGCGCTTGGTTTCAAGCTTCTAAGACCTTCCAATTTCAAGCTATGAAGGAAAAGTGAAGACGCGTTTACTTTTCATATTTCATGACAGTTGGCTGAGACGGCCAAAACATGCACTCGTGGAAACTTTTTTCAAAATCCACTTTGGGCTTGTAAGATGTTGTAAAGTGACTTTCTGTCACAATGCAGTACATGCACCTCAACACCCAACTTCATGAACACCACATCAGAGTGAATGATGCGACTGAACCGCGTGCGCTGGAGCCACCAGTGAGCGGCCAGTAGCTCATTGAGGCCCCTTGTGTTGTATGCGCTTGGTTTCAAGCTTCTAAGACCTTCCAATTTCAAGCTATGAAGGAAAAGTGAAGACGCGTTTACTTTTCATATTTCATGACAGTTGGCTGAGACGGCCAAAACATGCACTCGTGGAAACTTTTTTCAAAATCCACTTTGGGCTTGTAAGATGTTGTAAAGTGACTTTCTGTCACAATGCAGTACATGCACCTCAACACCCAACTTCATGAACACCACATCAGAGTGAATGATGCGACTGAACCGCGTGCGCTGGAGCCACCAGTGAGCGGCCAGTAGCTCATTGAGGCCCCTTGTGTTGTATGCGCTTGGTTTCAAGCTTCTAAGACCTTCCAATTTCAAGCTATGAAGGAAAAGTGAAGACGCGTTTACTTTTCATATTTCATGACAGTTGGCTGAGACGGCCAAAACATGCACTCGTGGAAACTTTTTTCAAAATCCACTTTGGGCTTGTAAGATGTTGTAAAGTGACTTTCTGTCACAATGCAGTACATGCACCTCAACACCCAACTTCATGAACACCACATCAGAGTGAATGATGCGACTGAACCGCGTGCGCTGGAGCCACCAGTGAGCGGCCAGTAGCTCATTGAGGCCCCTTGTGTTGTATGCGCTTGGTTTCAAGCTTCTAAGACCTTCCAATTTCAAGCTATGAAGGAAAAGTGAAGACGCGTTTACTTTTCATATTTCATGACAGTTGGCTGAGACGGCCAAAACATGCACTCGTGGAAACTTTTTTCAAAATCCACTTTGGGCTTGTAAGATGTTGTAAAGTGACTTTCTGTCACAATGCAGTACATGCACCTCAACACCCAACTTCATGAACACCACATCAGAGTGAATGATGCGACTGAACCGCGTGCGCTGGAGCCACCAGTGAGCGGCCAGTAGCTCATTGAGGCCCCTTGTGTTGTATGCGCTTGGTTTCAAGCTTCTAAGACCTTCCAATTTCAAGCTATGAAGGAAAAGTGAAGACGCGTTTACTTTTCATATTTCATGACAGTTGGCTGAGACGGCCAAAACATGCACTCGTGGAAACTTTTTTCAAAATCCACTTTGGGCTTGTAAGATGTTGTAAAGTGACTTTCTGTCACAATGCAGTACATGCACCTCAACACCCAACTTCATGAACACCACATCAGAGTGAATGATGCGACTGAACCGCGTGCGCTGGAGCCACCAGTGAGCGGCCAGTAGCTCATTGAGGCCCCTTGTGTTGTATGCGCTTGGTTTCAAGCTTCTAAGACCTTCCAATTTCAAGCTATGAAGGAAAAGTGAAGACGCGTTTACTTTTCATATTTCATGACAGTTGGCTGAGACGGCCAAAACATGCACTCGTGGAAACTTTTTTCAAAATCCACTTTGGGCTTGTAAGATGTTGTAAAGTGACTTTCTGTCACAATGCAGTACATGCACCTCAACACCCAACTTCATGAACACCACATCAGAGTGAATGATGCGACTGAACCGCGTGCGCTGGAGCCACCAGTGAGCGGCCAGTAGCTCATTGAGGCCCCTTGTGTTGTATGCGCTTGGTTTCAAGCTTCTAAGACCTTCCAATTTCAAGCTATGAAGGAAAAGTGAAGACGCGTTTACTTTTCATATTTCATGACAGTTGGCTGAGACGGCCAAAACATGCACTCGTGGAAACTTTTTTCAAAATCCACTTTGGGCTTGTAAGATGTTGTAAAGTGACTTTCTGTCACAATGCAGTACATGCACCTCAACACCCAACTTCATGAACACCACATCAGAGTGAATGATGCGACTGAACCGCGTGCGCTGGAGCCACCAGTGAGCGGCCAGTAGCTCATTGAGGCCCCTTGTGTTGTATGCGCTTGGTTTCAAGCTTCTAAGACCTTCCAATTTCAAGCTATGAAGGAAAAGTGAAGACGCGTTTACTTTTCATATTTCATGACAGTTGGCTGAGACGGCCAAAACATGCACTCGTGGAAACTTTTTTCAAAATCCACTTTGGGCTTGTAAGATGTTGTAAAGTGACTTTCTGTCACAATGCAGTACATGCACCTCAACACCCAACTTCATGAACACCACATCAGAGTGAATGATGCGACTGAACCGCGTGCGCTGGAGCCACCAGTGAGCGGCCAGTAGCTCATTGAGGCCCCTTGTGTTGTATGCGCTTGGTTTCAAGCTTCTAAGACCTTCCAATTTCAAGCTATGAAGGAAAAGTGAAGACGCGTTTACTTTTCATATTTCATGACAGTTGGCTGAGACGGCCAAAACATGCACTCGTGGAAACTTTTTTCAAAATCCACTTTGGGCTTGTAAGATGTTGTAAAGTGACTTTCTGTCACAATGCAGTACATGCACCTCAACACCCAACTTCATGAACACCACATCAGAGTGAATGATGCGACTGAACCGCGTGCGCTGGAGCCACCAGTGAGCGGCCAGTAGCTCATTGAGGCCCCTTGTGTTGTATGCGCTTGGTTTCAAGCTTCTAAGACCTTCCAATTTCAAGCTATGAAGGAAAAGTGAAGACGCGTTTACTTTTCATATTTCATGACAGTTGGCTGAGACGGCCAAAACATGCACTCGTGGAAACTTTTTTCAAAATCCACTTTGGGCTTGTAAGATGTTGTAAAGTGACTTTCTGTCACAATGCAGTACATGCACCTCAACACCCAACTTCATGAACACCACATCAGAGTGAATGATGCGACTGAACCGCGTGCGCTGGAGCCACCAGTGAGCGGCCAGTAGCTCATTGAGGCCCCTTGTGTTGTATGCGCTTGGTTTCAAGCTTCTAAGACCTTCCAATTTCAAGCTATGAAGGAAAAGTGAAGACGCGTTTACTTTTCATATTTCATGACAGTTGGCTGAGACGGCCAAAACATGCACTCGTGGAAACTTTTTTCAAAATCCACTTTGGGCTTGTAAGATGTTGTAAAGTGACTTTCTGTCACAATGCAGTACATGCACCTCAACACCCAACTTCATGAACACCACATCAGAGTGAATGATGCGACTGAACCGCGTGCGCTGGAGCCACCAGTGAGCGGCCAGTAGCTCATTGAGGCCCCTTGTGTTGTATGCGCTTGGTTTCAAGCTTCTAAGACCTTCCAATTTCAAGCTATGAAGGAAAAGTGAAGACGCGTTTACTTTTCATATTTCATGACAGTTGGCTGAGACGGCCAAAACATGCACTCGTGGAAACTTTTTTCAAAATCCACTTTGGGCTTGTAAGATGTTGTAAAGTGACTTTCTGTCACAATGCAGTACATGCACCTCAACACCCAACTTCATGAACACCACATCAGAGTGAATGATGCGACTGAACCGCGTGCGCTGGAGCCACCAGTGAGCGGCCAGTAGCTCATTGAGGCCCCTTGTGTTGTATGCGCTTGGTTTCAAGCTTCTAAGACCTTCCAATTTCAAGCTATGAAGGAAAAGTGAAGACGCGTTTACTTTTCATATTTCATGACAGTTGGCTGAGACGGCCAAAACATGCACTCGTGGAAACTTTTTTCAAAATCCACTTTGGGCTTGTAAGATGTTGTAAAGTGACTTTCTGTCACAATGCAGTACATGCACCTCAACACCCAACTTCATGAACACCACATCAGAGTGAATGATGCGACTGAACCGCGTGCGCTGGAGCCACCAGTGAGCGGCCAGTAGCTCATTGAGGCCCCTTGTGTTGTATGCGCTTGGTTTCAAGCTTCTAAGACCTTCCAATTTCAAGCTATGAAGGAAAAGTGAAGACGCGTTTACTTTTCATATTTCATGACAGTTGGCTGAGACGGCCAAAACATGCACTCGTGGAAACTTTTTTCAAAATCCACTTTGGGCTTGTAAGATGTTGTAAAGTGACTTTCTGTCACAATGCAGTACATGCACCTCAACACCCAACTTCATGAACACCACATCAGAGTGAATGATGCGACTGAACCGCGTGCGCTGGAGCCACCAGTGAGCGGCCAGTAGCTCATTGAGGCCCCTTGTGTTGTATGCGCTTGGTTTCAAGCTTCTAAGACCTTCCAATTTCAAGCTATGAAGGAAAAGTGAAGACGCGTTTACTTTTCATATTTCATGACAGTTGGCTGAGACGGCCAAAACATGCACTCGTGGAAACTTTTTTCAAAATCCACTTTGGGCTTGTAAGATGTTGTAAAGTGACTTTCTGTCACAATGCAGTACATGCACCTCAACACCCAACTTCATGAACACCACATCAGAGTGAATGATGCGACTGAACCGCGTGCGCTGGAGCCACCAGTGAGCGGCCAGTAGCTCATTGAGGCCCCTTGTGTTGTATGCGCTTGGTTTCAAGCTTCTAAGACCTTCCAATTTCAAGCTATGAAGGAAAAGTGAAGACGCGTTTACTTTTCATATTTCATGACAGTTGGCTGAGACGGCCAAAACATGCACTCGTGGAAACTTTTTTCAAAATCCACTTTGGGCTTGTAAGATGTTGTAAAGTGACTTTCTGTCACAATGCAGTACATGCACCTCAACACCCAACTTCATGAACACCACATCAGAGTGAATGATGCGACTGAACCGCGTGCGCTGGAGCCACCAGTGAGCGGCCAGTAGCTCATTGAGGCCCCTTGTGTTGTATGCGCTTGGTTTCAAGCTTCTAAGACCTTCCAATTTCAAGCTATGAAGGAAAAGTGAAGACGCGTTTACTTTTCATATTTCATGACAGTTGGCTGAGACGGCCAAAACATGCACTCGTGGAAACTTTTTTCAAAATCCACTTTGGGCTTGTAAGATGTTGTAAAGTGACTTTCTGTCACAATGCAGTACATGCACCTCAACACCCAACTTCATGAACACCACATCAGAGTGAATGATGCGACTGAACCGCGTGCGCTGGAGCCACCAGTGAGCGGCCAGTAGCTCATTGAGGCCCCTTGTGTTGTATGCGCTTGGTTTCAAGCTTCTAAGACCTTCCAATTTCAAGCTATGAAGGAAAAGTGAAGACGCGTTTACTTTTCATATTTCATGACAGTTGGCTGAGACGGCCAAAACATGCACTCGTGGAAACTTTTTTCAAAATCCACTTTGGGCTTGTAAGATGTTGTAAAGTGACTTTCTGTCACAATGCAGTACATGCACCTCAACACCCAACTTCATGAACACCACATCAGAGTGAATGATGCGACTGAACCGCGTGCGCTGGAGCCACCAGTGAGCGGCCAGTAGCTCATTGAGGCCCCTTGTGTTGTATGCGCTTGGTTTCAAGCTTCTAAGACCTTCCAATTTCAAGCTATGAAGGAAAAGTGAAGACGCGTTTACTTTTCATATTTCATGACAGTTGGCTGAGACGGCCAAAACATGCACTCGTGGAAACTTTTTTCAAAATCCACTTTGGGCTTGTAAGATGTTGTAAAGTGACTTTCTGTCACAATGCAGTACATGCACCTCAACACCCAACTTCATGAACACCACATCAGAGTGAATGATGCGACTGAACCGCGTGCGCTGGAGCCACCAGTGAGCGGCCAGTAGCTCATTGAGGCCCCTTGTGTTGTATGCGCTTGGTTTCAAGCTTCTAAGACCTTCCAATTTCAAGCTATGAAGGAAAAGTGAAGACGCGTTTACTTTTCATATTTCATGACAGTTGGCTGAGACGGCCAAAACATGCACTCGTGGAAACTTTTTTCAAAATCCACTTTGGGCTTGTAAGATGTTGTAAAGTGACTTTCTGTCACAATGCAGTACATGCACCTCAACACCCAACTTCATGAACACCACATCAGAGTGAATGATGCGACTGAACCGCGTGCGCTGGAGCCACCAGTGAGCGGCCAGTAGCTCATTGAGGCCCCTTGTGTTGTATGCGCTTGGTTTCAAGCTTCTAAGACCTTCCAATTTCAAGCTATGAAGGAAAAGTGAAGACGCGTTTACTTTTCATATTTCATGACAGTTGGCTGAGACGGCCAAAACATGCACTCGTGGAAACTTTTTTCAAAATCCACTTTGGGCTTGTAAGATGTTGTAAAGTGACTTTCTGTCACAATGCAGTACATGCACCTCAACACCCAACTTCATGAACACCACATCAGAGTGAATGATGCGACTGAACCGCGTGCGCTGGAGCCACCAGTGAGCGGCCAGTAGCTCATTGAGGCCCCTTGTGTTGTATGCGCTTGGTTTCAAGCTTCTAAGACCTTCCAATTTCAAGCTATGAAGGAAAAGTGAAGACGCGTTTACTTTTCATATTTCATGACAGTTGGCTGAGACGGCCAAAACATGCACTCGTGGAAACTTTTTTCAAAATCCACTTTGGGCTTGTAAGATGTTGTAAAGTGACTTTCTGTCACAATGCAGTACATGCACCTCAACACCCAACTTCATGAACACCACATCAGAGTGAATGATGCGACTGAACCGCGTGCGCTGGAGCCACCAGTGAGCGGCCAGTAGCTCATTGAGGCCCCTTGTGTTGTATGCGCTTGGTTTCAAGCTTCTAAGACCTTCCAATTTCAAGCTATGAAGGAAAAGTGAAGACGCGTTTACTTTTCATATTTCATGACAGTTGGCTGAGACGGCCAAAACATGCACTCGTGGAAACTTTTTTCAAAATCCACTTTGGGCTTGTAAGATGTTGTAAAGTGACTTTCTGTCACAATGCAGTACATGCACCTCAACACCCAACTTCATGAACACCACATCAGAGTGAATGATGCGACTGAACCGCGTGCGCTGGAGCCACCAGTGAGCGGCCAGTAGCTCATTGAGGCCCCTTGTGTTGTATGCGCTTGGTTTCAAGCTTCTAAGACCTTCCAATTTCAAGCTATGAAGGAAAAGTGAAGACGCGTTTACTTTTCATATTTCATGACAGTTGGCTGAGACGGCCAAAACATGCACTCGTGGAAACTTTTTTCAAAATCCACTTTGGGCTTGTAAGATGTTGTAAAGTGACTTTCTGTCACAATGCAGTACATGCACCTCAACACCCAACTTCATGAACACCACATCAGAGTGAATGATGCGACTGAACCGCGTGCGCTGGAGCCACCAGTGAGCGGCCAGTAGCTCATTGAGGCCCCTTGTGTTGTATGCGCTTGGTTTCAAGCTTCTAAGACCTTCCAATTTCAAGCTATGAAGGAAAAGTGAAGACGCGTTTACTTTTCATATTTCATGACAGTTGGCTGAGACGGCCAAAACATGCACTCGTGGAAACTTTTTTCAAAATCCACTTTGGGCTTGTAAGATGTTGTAAAGTGACTTTCTGTCACAATGCAGTACATGCACCTCAACACCCAACTTCATGAACACCACATCAGAGTGAATGATGCGACTGAACCGCGTGCGCTGGAGCCACCAGTGAGCGGCCAGTAGCTCATTGAGGCCCCTTGTGTTGTATGCGCTTGGTTTCAAGCTTCTAAGACCTTCCAATTTCAAGCTATGAAGGAAAAGTGAAGACGCGTTTACTTTTCATATTTCATGACAGTTGGCTGAGACGGCCAAAACATGCACTCGTGGAAACTTTTTTCAAAATCCACTTTGGGCTTGTAAGATGTTGTAAAGTGACTTTCTGTCACAATGCAGTACATGCACCTCAACACCCAACTTCATGAACACCACATCAGAGTGAATGATGCGACTGAACCGCGTGCGCTGGAGCCACCAGTGAGCGGCCAGTAGCTCATTGAGGCCCCTTGTGTTGTATGCGCTTGGTTTCAAGCTTCTAAGACCTTCCAATTTCAAGCTATGAAGGAAAAGTGAAGACGCGTTTACTTTTCATATTTCATGACAGTTGGCTGAGACGGCCAAAACATGCACTCGTGGAAACTTTTTTCAAAATCCACTTTGGGCTTGTAAGATGTTGTAAAGTGACTTTCTGTCACAATGCAGTACATGCACCTCAACACCCAACTTCATGAACACCACATCAGAGTGAATGATGCGACTGAACCGCGTGCGCTGGAGCCACCAGTGAGCGGCCAGTAGCTCATTGAGGCCCCTTGTGTTGTATGCGCTTGGTTTCAAGCTTCTAAGACCTTCCAATTTCAAGCTATGAAGGAAAAGTGAAGACGCGTTTACTTTTCATATTTCATGACAGTTGGCTGAGACGGCCAAAACATGCACTCGTGGAAACTTTTTTCAAAATCCACTTTGGGCTTGTAAGATGTTGTAAAGTGACTTTCTGTCACAATGCAGTACATGCACCTCAACACCCAACTTCATGAACACCACATCAGAGTGAATGATGCGACTGAACCGCGTGCGCTGGAGCCACCAGTGAGCGGCCAGTAGCTCATTGAGGCCCCTTGTGTTGTATGCGCTTGGTTTCAAGCTTCTAAGACCTTCCAATTTCAAGCTATGAAGGAAAAGTGAAGACGCGTTTACTTTTCATATTTCATGACAGTTGGCTGAGACGGCCAAAACATGCACTCGTGGAAACTTTTTTCAAAATCCACTTTGGGCTTGTAAGATGTTGTAAAGTGACTTTCTGTCACAATGCAGTACATGCACCTCAACACCCAACTTCATGAACACCACATCAGAGTGAATGATGCGACTGAACCGCGTGCGCTGGAGCCACCAGTGAGCGGCCAGTAGCTCATTGAGGCCCCTTGTGTTGTATGCGCTTGGTTTCAAGCTTCTAAGACCTTCCAATTTCAAGCTATGAAGGAAAAGTGAAGACGCGTTTACTTTTCATATTTCATGACAGTTGGCTGAGACGGCCAAAACATGCACTCGTGGAAACTTTTTTCAAAATCCACTTTGGGCTTGTAAGATGTTGTAAAGTGACTTTCTGTCACAATGCAGTACATGCACCTCAACACCCAACTTCATGAACACCACATCAGAGTGAATGATGCGACTGAACCGCGTGCGCTGGAGCCACCAGTGAGCGGCCAGTAGCTCATTGAGGCCCCTTGTGTTGTATGCGCTTGGTTTCAAGCTTCTAAGACCTTCCAATTTCAAGCTATGAAGGAAAAGTGAAGACGCGTTTACTTTTCATATTTCATGACAGTTGGCTGAGACGGCCAAAACATGCACTCGTGGAAACTTTTTTCAAAATCCACTTTGGGCTTGTAAGATGTTGTAAAGTGACTTTCTGTCACAATGCAGTACATGCACCTCAACACCCAACTTCATGAACACCACATCAGAGTGAATGATGCGACTGAACCGCGTGCGCTGGAGCCACCAGTGAGCGGCCAGTAGCTCATTGAGGCCCCTTGTGTTGTATGCGCTTGGTTTCAAGCTTCTAAGACCTTCCAATTTCAAGCTATGAAGGAAAAGTGAAGACGCGTTTACTTTTCATATTTCATGACAGTTGGCTGAGACGGCCAAAACATGCACTCGTGGAAACTTTTTTCAAAATCCACTTTGGGCTTGTAAGATGTTGTAAAGTGACTTTCTGTCACAATGCAGTACATGCACCTCAACACCCAACTTCATGAACACCACATCAGAGTGAATGATGCGACTGAACCGCGTGCGCTGGAGCCACCAGTGAGCGGCCAGTAGCTCATTGAGGCCCCTTGTGTTGTATGCGCTTGGTTTCAAGCTTCTAAGACCTTCCAATTTCAAGCTATGAAGGAAAAGTGAAGACGCGTTTACTTTTCATATTTCATGACAGTTGGCTGAGACGGCCAAAACATGCACTCGTGGAAACTTTTTTCAAAATCCACTTTGGGCTTGTAAGATGTTGTAAAGTGACTTTCTGTCACAATGCAGTACATGCACCTCAACACCCAACTTCATGAACACCACATCAGAGTGAATGATGCGACTGAACCGCGTGCGCTGGAGCCACCAGTGAGCGGCCAGTAGCTCATTGAGGCCCCTTGTGTTGTATGCGCTTGGTTTCAAGCTTCTAAGACCTTCCAATTTCAAGCTATGAAGGAAAAGTGAAGACGCGTTTACTTTTCATATTTCATGACAGTTGGCTGAGACGGCCAAAACATGCACTCGTGGAAACTTTTTTCAAAATCCACTTTGGGCTTGTAAGATGTTGTAAAGTGACTTTCTGTCACAATGCAGTACATGCACCTCAACACCCAACTTCATGAACACCACATCAGAGTGAATGATGCGACTGAACCGCGTGCGCTGGAGCCACCAGTGAGCGGCCAGTAGCTCATTGAGGCCCCTTGTGTTGTATGCGCTTGGTTTCAAGCTTCTAAGACCTTCCAATTTCAAGCTAGAAGGAAAAGTGAAGACGCGTTTACTTTTCATATTTCATGACAGTTGGCTGAGACGGCCAAAACATGCACTCGTGGAAACTTTTTTCAAAATCCACTTTGGGCTTGTAAGATGTTGTAAAGTGACTTTCTGTCACAATGCAGTACATGCACCTCAACACCCAACTTCATGAACACCACATCAGAGTGAATGATGCGACTGAACCGCGTGCGCTGGAGCCACCAGTGAGCGGCCAGTAGCTCATTGAGGCCCCTTGTGTTGTATGCGCTTGGTTTCAAGCTTCTAAGACCTTCCAATTTCAAGCTATGAAGGAAAAGTGAAGACGCGTTTACTTTTCATATTTCATGACAGTTGGCTGAGACGGCCAAAACATGCACTCGTGGAAACTTTTTTCAAAATCCACTTTGGGCTTGTAAGATGTTGTAAAGTGACTTTCTGTCACAATGCAGTACATGCACCTCAACACCCAACTTCATGAACACCACATCAGAGTGAATGATGCGACTGAACCGCGTGCGCTGGAGCCACCAGTGAGCGGCCAGTAGCTCATTGAGGCCCCTTGTGTTGTATGCGCTTGGTTTCAAGCTTCTAAGACCTTCCAATTTCAAGCTTCAAGCTATGAAGGAAAAGTGAAGACGCGTTTACTTTTCATATTTCATGACAGTTGGCTGAGACGGCCAAAACATGCACTCGTGGAAACTTTTTTCAAAATCCACTTTGGGCTTGTAAGATGTTGTAAAGTGACTTTCTGTCACAATGCAGTACATGCACCTCAACACCCAACTTCATGAACACCACATCAGAGTGAATGATGCGACTGAACCGCGTGCGCTGGAGCCACCAGTGAGCGGCCAGTAGCTCATTGAGGCCCCTTGTGTTGTATGCGCTTGGTTTCAAGCTTCTAAGACCTTCCAATTTCAAGCTATGAAGGAAAAGTGAAGACGCGTTTACTTTTCATATTTCATGACAGTTGGCTGAGACGGCCAAAACATGCACTCGTGGAAACTTTTTTCAAAATCCACTTTGGGCTTGTAAGATGTTGTAAAGTGACTTTCTGTCACAATGCAGTACATGCACCTCAACACCCAACTTCATGAACACCACATCAGAGTGAATGATGCGACTGAACCGCGTGCGCTGGAGCCACCAGTGAGCGGCCAGTAGCTCATTGAGGCCCCTTGTGTTGTATGCGCTTGGTTTCAAGCTTCTAAGACCTTCCAATTTCAAGCTATGAAGGAAAAGTGAAGACGCGTTTACTTTTCATATTTCATGACAGTTGGCTGAGACGGCCAAAACATGCACTCGTGGAAACTTTTTTCAAAATCCACTTTGGGCTTGTAAGATGTTGTAAAGTGACTTTCTGTCACAATGCAGTACATGCACCTCAACACCCAACTTCATGAACACCACATCAGAGTGAATGATGCGACTGAACCGCGTGCGCTGGAGCCACCAGTGAGCGGCCAGTAGCTCATTGAGGCCCCTTGTGTTGTATGCGCTTGGTTTCAAGCTTCTAAGACCTTCCAATTTCAAGCTATGAAGGAAAAGTGAAGACGCGTTTACTTTTCATATTTCATGACAGTTGGCTGAGACGGCCAAAACATGCACTCGTGGAAACTTTTTTCAAAATCCACTTTGGGCTTGTAAGATGTTGTAAAGTGACTTTCTGTCACAATGCAGTACATGCACCTCAACACCCAACTTCATGAACACCACATCAGAGTGAATGATGCGACTGAACCGCGTGCGCTGGAGCCACCAGTGAGCGGCCAGTAGCTCATTGAGGCCCCTTGTGTTGTATGCGCTTGGTTTCAAGCTTCTAAGACCTTCCAATTTCAAGCTATGAAGGAAAAGTGAAGACGCGTTTACTTTTCATATTTCATGACAGTTGGCTGAGACGGCCAAAACATGCACTCGTGGAAACTTTTTTCAAAATCCACTTTGGGCTTGTAAGATGTTGTAAAGTGACTTTCTGTCACAATGCAGTACATGCACCTCAACACCCAACTTCATGAACACCACATCAGAGTGAATGATGCGACTGAACCGCGTGCGCTGGAGCCACCAGTGAGCGGCCAGTAGCTCATTGAGGCCCCTTGTGTTGTATGCGCTTGGTTTCAAGCTTCTAAGACCTTCCAATTTCAAGCTATGAAGGAAAAGTGAAGACGCGTTTACTTTTCATATTTCATGACAGTTGGCTGAGACGGCCAAAACATGCACTCGTGGAAACTTTTTTCAAAATCCACTTTGGGCTTGTAAGATGTTGTAAAGTGACTTTCTGTCACAATGCAGTACATGCACCTCAACACCCAACTTCATGAACACCACATCAGAGTGAATGATGCGACTGAACCGCGTGCGCTGGAGCCACCAGTGAGCGGCCAGTAGCTCATTGAGGCCCCTTGTGTTGTATGCGCTTGGTTTCAAGCTTCTAAGACCTTCCAATTTCAAGCTATGAAGGAAAAGTGAAGACGCGTTTACTTTTCATATTTCATGACAGTTGGCTGAGACGGCCAAAACATGCACTCGTGGAAACTTTTTTCAAAATCCACTTTGGGCTTGTAAGATGTTGTAAAGTGACTTTCTGTCACAATGCAGTACATGCACCTCAACACCCAACTTCATGAACACCACATCAGAGTGAATGATGCGACTGAACCGCGTGCGCTGGAGCCACCAGTGAGCGGCCAGTAGCTCATTGAGGCCCCTTGTGTTGTATGCGCTTGGTTTCAAGCTTCTAAGACCTTCCAATTTCAAGCTATGAAGGAAAAGTGAAGACGCGTTTACTTTTCATATTTCATGACAGTTGGCTGAGACGGCCAAAACATGCACTCGTGGAAACTTTTTTCAAAATCCACTTTGGGCTTGTAAGATGTTGTAAAGTGACTTTCTGTCACAATGCAGTACATGCACCTCAACACCCAACTTCATGAACACCACATCAGAGTGAATGATGCGACTGAACCGCGTGCGCTGGAGCCACCAGTGAGCGGCCAGTAGCTCATTGAGGCCCCTTGTGTTGTATGCGCTTGGTTTCAAGCTTCTAAGACCTTCCAATTTCAAGCTATGAAGGAAAAGTGAAGACGCGTTTACTTTTCATATTTCATGACAGTTGGCTGAGACGGCCAAAACATGCACTCGTGGAAACTTTTTTCAAAATCCACTTTGGGCTTGTAAGATGTTGTAAAGTGACTTTCTGTCACAATGCAGTACATGCACCTCAACACCCAACTTCATGAACACCACATCAGAGTGAATGATGCGACTGAACCGCGTGCGCTGGAGCCACCAGTGAGCGGCCAGTAGCTCATTGAGGCCCCTTGTGTTGTATGCGCTTGGTTTCAAGCTTCTAAGACCTTCCAATTTCAAGCTATGAAGGAAAAGTGAAGACGCGTTTACTTTTCATATTTCATGACAGTTGGCTGAGACGGCCAAAACATGCACTCGTGGAAACTTTTTTCAAAATCCACTTTGGGCTTGTAAGATGTTGTAAAGTGACTTTCTGTCACAATGCAGTACATGCACCTCAACACCCAACTTCATGAACACCACATCAGAGTGAATGATGCGACTGAACCGCGTGCGCTGGAGCCACCAGTGAGCGGCCAGTAGCTCATTGAGGCCCCTTGTGTTGTATGCGCTTGGTTTCAAGCTTCTAAGACCTTCCAATTTCAAGCTATGAAGGAAAAGTGAAGACGCGTTTACTTTTCATATTTCATGACAGTTGGCTGAGACGGCCAAAACATGCACTCGTGGAAACTTTTTTCAAAATCCACTTTGGGCTTGTAAGATGTTGTAAAGTGACTTTCTGTCACAATGCAGTACATGCACCTCAACACCCAACTTCATGAACACCACATCAGAGTGAATGATGCGACTGAACCGCGTGCGCTGGAGCCACCAGTGAGCGGCCAGTAGCTCATTGAGGCCCCTTGTGTTGTATGCGCTTGGTTTCAAGCTTCTAAGACCTTCCAATTTCAAGCTATGAAGGAAAAGTGAAGACGCGTTTACTTTTCATATTTCATGACAGTTGGCTGAGACGGCCAAAACATGCACTCGTGGAAACTTTTTTCAAAATCCACTTTGGGCTTGTAAGATGTTGTAAAGTGACTTTCTGTCACAATGCAGTACATGCACCTCAACACCCAACTTCATGAACACCACATCAGAGTGAATGATGCGACTGAACCGCGTGCGCTGGAGCCACCAGTGAGCGGCCAGTAGCTCATTGAGGCCCCTTGTGTTGTATGCGCTTGGTTTCAAGCTTCTAAGACCTTCCAATTTCAAGCTATGAAGGAAAAGTGAAGACGCGTTTACTTTTCATATTTCATGACAGTTGGCTGAGACGGCCAAAACATGCACTCGTGGAAACTTTTTTCAAAATCCACTTTGGGCTTGTAAGATGTTGTAAAGTGACTTTCTGTCACAATGCAGTACATGCACCTCAACACCCAACTTCATGAACACCACATCAGAGTGAATGATGCGACTGAACCGCGTGCGCTGGAGCCACCAGTGAGCGGCCAGTAGCTCATTGAGGCCCCTTGTGTTGTATGCGCTTGGTTTCAAGCTTCTAAGACCTTCCAATTTCAAGCTATGAAGGAAAAGTGAAGACGCGTTTACTTTTCATATTTCATGACAGTTGGCTGAGACGGCCAAAACATGCACTCGTGGAAACTTTTTTCAAAATCCACTTTGGGCTTGTAAGATGTTGTAAAGTGACTTTCTGTCACAATGCAGTACATGCACCTCAACACCCAACTTCATGAACACCACATCAGAGTGAATGATGCGACTGAACCGCGTGCGCTGGAGCCACCAGTGAGCGGCCAGTAGCTCATTGAGGCCCCTTGTGTTGTATGCGCTTGGTTTCAAGCTTCTAAGACCTTCCAATTTCAAGCTATGAAGGAAAAGTGAAGACGCGTTTACTTTTCATATTTCATGACAGTTGGCTGAGACGGCCAAAACATGCACTCGTGGAAACTTTTTTCAAAATCCACTTCTGGGCTTGTAAGATGTTGTAAAGTGACTTTCTGTCACAATGCAGTACATGCACCTCAACACCCAACTTCATGAACACCACATCAGAGTGAATGATGCGACTGAACCGCGTGCGCTGGAGCCACCAGTGAGCGGCCAGTAGCTCATTGAGGCCCCTTGTGTTGTATGCGCTTGGTTTCAAGCTTCTAAGACCTTCCAATTTCAAGCTATGAAGGAAAAGTGAAGACGCGTTTACTTTTCATATTTCATGACAGTTGGCTGAGACGGCCAAAACATGCACTCGTGGAAACTTTTTTCAAAATCCACTTTGGGCTTGTAAGATGTTGTAAAGTGACTTTCTGTCACAATGCAGTACATGCACCTCAACACCCAACTTCATGAACACCACATCAGAGTGAATGATGCGACTGAACCGCGTGCGCTGGAGCCACCAGTGAGCGGCCAGTAGCTCATTGAGGCCCCTTGTGTTGTATGCGCTTGGTTTCAAGCTTCTAAGACCTTCCAATTTCAAGCTATGAAGGAAAAGTGAAGACGCGTTTACTTTTCATATTTCATGACAGTTGGCTGAGACGGCCAAAACATGCACTCGTGGAAACTTTTTTTTCAAAATCCACTTTGGGCTTGTAAGATGTTGTAAAGTGACTTTCTGTCACAATGCAGTACATGCACCTCAACACCCAACTTCATGAACACCACATCAGAGTGAATGATGCGACTGAACCGCGTGCGCTGGAGCCACCAGTGAGCGGCCAGTAGCTCATTGAGGCCCCTTGTGTTGTATGCGCTTGGTTTCAAGCTTCTAAGACCTTCCAATTTCAAGCTATGAAGGAAAAGTGAAGACGCGTTTACTTTTCATATTTCATGACAGTTGGCTGAGACGGCCAAAACATGCACTCGTGGAAACTTTTTTCAAAATCCACTTTGGGCTTGTAAGATGTTGTAAAGTGACTTTCTGTCACAATGCAGTACATGCACCTCAACACCCAACTTCATGAACACCACATCAGAGTGAATGATGCGACTGAACCGCGTGCGCTGGAGCCACCAGTGAGCGGCCAGTAGCTCATTGAGGCCCCTTGTGTTGTATGCGCTTGGTTTCAAGCTTCTAAGACCTTCCAATTTCAAGCTATGAAGGAAAAGTGAAGACGCGTTTACTTTTCATATTTCATGACAGTTGGCTGAGACGGCCAAAACATGCACTCGTGGAAACTTTTTTCAAAATCCACTTTGGGCTTGTAAGATGTTGTAAAGTGACTTTCTGTCACAATGCAGTACATGCACCTCAACACCCAACTTCATGAACACCACATCAGAGTGAATGATGCGACTGAACCGCGTGCGCTGGAGCCACCAGTGAGCGGCCAGTAGCTCATTGAGGCCCCTTGTGTTGTATGCGCTTGGTTTCAAGCTTCTAAGACCTTCCAATTTCAAGCTATGAAGGAAAAGTGAAGACGCGTTTACTTTTCATATTTCATGACAGTTGGCTGAGACGGCCAAAACATGCACTCGTGGAAACTTTTCTCAAAATCCACTTTGGGCTTGTAAGATGTTGTAAAGTGACTTTCTGTCACAATGCAGTACATGCACCTCAACACCCAACTTCATGAACACCACATCAGAGTGAATGATGCGACTGAACCGCGTGCGCTGGAGCCACCAGTGAGCGGCCAGTAGCTCATTGAGGCCCCTTGTGTTGTATGCGCTTGGTTTCAAGCTTCTAAGACCTTCCAATTTCAAGCTATGAAGGAAAAGTGAAGACGCGTTTACTTTTCATATTTCATGACAGTTGGCTGAGACGGCCAAAACATGCACTCGTGGAAACTTTTTTCAAAATCCACTTTGGGCTTGTAAGATGTTGTAAAGTGACTTTCTGTCACAATGCAGTACATGCACCTCAACACCCAACTTCATGAACACCACATCAGAGTGAATGATGCGACTGAACCGCGTGCGCTGGAGCCACCAGTGAGCGGCCAGTAGCTCATTGAGGCCCCTTGTGTTGTATGCGCTTGGTTTCAAGCTTCTAAGACCTTCCAATTTCAAGCTATGAAGGAAAAGTGAAGACGCGTTTACTTTTCATATTTCATGACAGTTGGCTGAGACGGCCAAAACATGCACTCGTGGAAACTTTTTTCAAAATCCACTTTGGGCTTGTAAGATGTTGTAAAGTGACTTTCTGTCACAATGCAGTACATGCACCTCAACACCCAACTTCATGAACACCACATCAGAGTGAATGATGCGACTGAACCGCGTGCGCTGGAGCCACCAGTGAGCGGCCAGTAGCTCATTGAGGCCCCTTGTGTTGTATGCGCTTGGTTTCAAGCTTCTAAGACCTTCCAATTTCAAGCTATGAAGGAAAAGTGAAGACGCGTTTACTTTTCATATTTCATGACAGTTGGCTGAGACGGCCAAAACATGCACTCGTGGAAACTTTTTTCAAAATCCACTTTGGGCTTGTAAGATGTTGTAAAGTGACTTTCTGTCACAATGCAGTACATGCACCTCAACACCCAACTTCATGAACACCACATCAGAGTGAATGATGCGACTGAACCGCGTGCGCTGGAGCCACCAGTGAGCGGCCAGTAGCTCATTGAGGCCCCTTGTGTTGTATGCGCTTGGTTTCAAGCTTCTAAGACCTTCCAATTTCAAGCTATGAAGGAAAAGTGAAGACGCGTTTACTTTTCATATTTCATGACAGTTGGCTGAGACGGCCAAAACATGCACTCGTGGAAACTTTTTTCAAAATCCACTTTGGGCTTGTAAGATGTTGTAAAGTGACTTTCTGTCACAATGCAGTACATGCACCTCAACACCCAACTTCATGAACACCACATCAGAGTGAATGATGCGACTGAACCGCGTGCGCTGGAGCCACCAGTGAGCGGCCAGTAGCTCATTGAGGCCCCTTGTGTTGTATGCGCTTGGTTTCAAGCTTCTAAGACCTTCCAATTTCAAGCTATGAAGGAAAAGTGAAGACGCGTTTACTTTTCATATTTCATGACAGTTGGCTGAGACGGCCAAAACATGCACTCGTGGAAACTTTTTTCAAAATCCACTTTGGGCTTGTAAGATGTTGTAAAGTGACTTTCTGTCACAATGCAGTACATGCACCTCAACACCCAACTTCATGAACACCACATCAGAGTGAATGATGCGACTGAACCGCGTGCGCTGGAGCCACCAGTGAGCGGCCAGTAGCTCATTGAGGCCCCTTGTGTTGTATGCGCTTGGTTTCAAGCTTCTAAGACCTTCCAATTTCAAGCTATGAAGGAAAAGTGAAGACGCGTTTACTTTTCATATTTCATGACAGTTGGCTGAGACGGCCAAAACATGCACTCGTGGAAACTTTTTTCAAAATCCACTTTGGGCTTGTAAGATGTTGTAAAGTGACTTTCTGTCACAATGCAGTACATGCACCTCAACACCCAACTTCATGAACACCACATCAGAGTGAATGATGCGACTGAACCGCGTGCGCTGGAGCCACCAGTGAGCGGCCAGTAGCTCATTGAGGCCCCTTGTGTTGTATGCGCTTGGTTTCAAGCTTCTAAGACCTTCCAATTTCAAGCTATGAAGGAAAAGTGAAGACGCGTTTACTTTTCATATTTCATGACAGTTGGCTGAGACGGCCAAAACATGCACTCGTGGAAACTTTTTTCAAAATCCACTTTGGGCTTGTAAGATGTTGTAAAGTGACTTTCTGTCACAATGCAGTACATGCACCTCAACACCCAACTTCATGAACACCACATCAGAGTGAATGATGCGACTGAACCGCGTGCGCTGGAGCCACCAGTGAGCGGCCAGTAGCTCATTGAGGCCCCTTGTGTTGTATGCGCTTGGTTTCAAGCTTCTAAGACCTTCCAATTTCAAGCTATGAAGGAAAAGTGAAGACGCGTTTACTTTTCATATTTCATGACAGTTGGCTGAGACGGCCAAAACATGCACTCGTGGAAACTTTTTTCAAAATCCACTTTGGGCTTGTAAGATGTTGTAAAGTGACTTTCTGTCACAATGCAGTACATGCACCTCAACACCCAACTTCATGAACACCACATCAGAGTGAATGATGCGACTGAACCGCGTGCGCTGGAGCCACCAGTGAGCGGCCAGTAGCTCATTGAGGCCCCTTGTGTTGTATGCGCTTGGTTTCAAGCTTCTAAGACCTTCCAATTTCAAGCTATGAAGGAAAAGTGAAGACGCGTTTACTTTTCATATTTCATGACAGTTGGCTGAGACGGCCAAAACATGCACTCGTGGAAACTTTTTTCAAAATCCACTTTGGGCTTGTAAGATGTTGTAAAGTGACTTTCTGTCACAATGCAGTACATGCACCTCAACACCCAACTTCATGAACACCACATCAGAGTGAATGATGCGACTGAACCGCGTGCGCTGGAGCCACCAGTGAGCGGCCAGTAGCTCATTGAGGCCCCTTGTGTTGTATGCGCTTGGTTTCAAGCTTCTAAGACCTTCCAATTTCAAGCTATGAAGGAAAAGTGAAGACGCGTTTACTTTTCATATTTCATGACAGTTGGCTGAGACGGCCAAAACATGCACTCGTGGAAACTTTTTTCAAAATCCACTTTGGGCTTGTAAGATGTTGTAAAGTGACTTTCTGTCACAATGCAGTACATGCACCTCAACACCCAACTTCATGAACACCACATCAGAGTGAATGATGCGACTGAACCGCGTGCGCTGGAGCCACCAGTGAGCGGCCAGTAGCTCATTGAGGCCCCTTGTGTTGTATGCGCTTGGTTTCAAGCTTCTAAGACCTTCCAATTTCAAGCTATGAAGGAAAAGTGAAGACGCGTTTACTTTTCATATTTCATGACAGTTGGCTGAGACGGCCAAAACATGCACTCGTGGAAACTTTTTTCAAAATCCACTTTGGGCTTGTAAGATGTTGTAAAGTGACTTTCTGTCACAATGCAGTACATGCACCTCAACACCCAACTTCATGAACACCACATCAGAGTGAATGATGCGACTGAACCGCGTGCGCTGGAGCCACCAGTGAGCGGCCAGTAGCTCATTGAGGCCCCTTGTGTTGTATGCGCTTGGTTTCAAGCTTCTAAGACCTTCCAATTTCAAGCTATGAAGGAAAAGTGAAGACGCGTTTACTTTTCATATTTCATGACAGTTGGCTGAGACGGCCAAAACATGCACTCGTGGAAACTTTTTTCAAAATCCACTTTGGGCTTGTAAGATGTTGTAAAGTGACTTTCTGTCACAATGCAGTACATGCACCTCAACACCCAACTTCATGAACACCACATCAGAGTGAATGATGCGACTGAACCGCGTGCGCTGGAGCCACCAGTGAGCGGCCAGTAGCTCATTGAGGCCCCTTGTGTTGTATGCGCTTGGTTTCAAGCTTCTAAGACCTTCCAATTTCAAGCTATGAAGGAAAAGTGAAGACGCGTTTACTTTTCATATTTCATGACAGTTGGCTGAGACGGCCAAAACATGCACTCGTGGAAACTTTTTTCAAAATCCACTTTGGGCTTGTAAGATGTTGTAAAGTGACTTTCTGTCACAATGCAGTACATGCACCTCAACACCCAACTTCATGAACACCACATCAGAGTGAATGATGCGACTGAACCGCGTGCGCTGGAGCCACCAGTGAGCGGCCAGTAGCTCATTGAGGCCCCTTGTGTTGTATGCGCTTGGTTTCAAGCTTCTAAGACCTTCCAATTTCAAGCTATGAAGGAAAAGTGAAGACGCGTTTACTTTTCATATTTCATGACAGTTGGCTGAGACGGCCAAAACATGCACTCGTGGAAACTTTTTTCAAAATCCACTTTGGGCTTGTAAGATGTTGTAAAGTGACTTTCTGTCACAATGCAGTACATGCACCTCAACACCCAACTTCATGAACACCACATCAGAGTGAATGATGCGACTGAACCGCGTGCGCTGGAGCCACCAGTGAGCGGCCAGTAGCTCATTGAGGCCCCTTGTGTTGTATGCGCTTGGTTTCAAGCTTCTAAGACCTTCCAATTTCAAGCTATGAAGGAAAAGTGAAGACGCGTTTACTTTTCATATTTCATGACAGTTGGCTGAGACGGCCAAAACATGCACTCGTGGAAACTTTTTTCAAAATCCACTTTGGGCTTGTAAGATGTTGTAAAGTGACTTTCTGTCACAATGCAGTACATGCACCTCAACACCCAACTTCATGAACACCACATCAGAGTGAATGATGCGACTGAACCGCGTGCGCTGGAGCCACCAGTGAGCGGCCAGTAGCTCATTGAGGCCCCTTGTGTTGTATGCGCTTGGTTTCAAGCTTCTAAGACCTTCCAATTTCAAGCTATGAAGGAAAAGTGAAGACGCGTTTACTTTTCATATTTCATGACAGTTGGCTGAGACGGCCAAAACATGCACTCGTGGAAACTTTTTTCAAAATCCACTTTGGGCTTGTAAGATGTTGTAAAGTGACTTTCTGTCACAATGCAGTACATGCACCTCAACACCCAACTTCATGAACACCACATCAGAGTGAATGATGCGACTGAACCGCGTGCGCTGGAGCCACCAGTGAGCGGCCAGTAGCTCATTGAGGCCCCTTGTGTTGTATGCGCTTGGTTTCAAGCTTCTAAGACCTTCCAATTTCAAGCTATGAAGGAAAAGTGAAGACGCGTTTACTTTTCATATTTCATGACAGTTGGCTGAGACGGCCAAAACATGCACTCGTGGAAACTTTTTTCAAAATCCACTTTGGGCTTGTAAGATGTTGTAAAGTGACTTTCTGTCACAATGCAGTACATGCACCTCAACACCCAACTTCATGAACACCACATCAGAGTGAATGATGCGACTGAACCGCGTGCGCTGGAGCCACCAGTGAGCGGCCAGTAGCTCATTGAGGCCCCTTGTGTTGTATGCGCTTGGTTTCAAGCTTCTAAGACCTTCCAATTTCAAGCTATGAAGGAAAAGTGAAGACGCGTTTACTTTTCATATTTCATGACAGTTGGCTGAGACGGCCAAAACATGCACTCGTGGAAACTTTTTTCAAAATCCACTTTGGGCTTGTAAGATGTTGTAAAGTGACTTTCTGTCACAATGCAGTACATGCACCTCAACACCCAACTTCATGAACACCACATCAGAGTGAATGATGCGACTGAACCGCGTGCGCTGGAGCCACCAGTGAGCGGCCAGTAGCTCATTGAGGCCCCTTGTGTTGTATGCGCTTGGTTTCAAGCTTCTAAGACCTTCCAATTTCAAGCTATGAAGGAAAAGTGAAGACGCGTTTACTTTTCATATTTCATGACAGTTGGCTGAGACGGCCAAAACATGCACTCGTGGAAACTTTTTTCAAAATCCACTTTGGGCTTGTAAGATGTTGTAAAGTGACTTTCTGTCACAATGCAGTACATGCACCTCAACACCCAACTTCATGAACACCACATCAGAGTGAATGATGCGACTGAACCGCGTGCGCTGGAGCCACCAGTGAGCGGCCAGTAGCTCATTGAGGCCCCTTGTGTTGTATGCGCTTGGTTTCAAGCTTCTAAGACCTTCCAATTTCAAGCTATGAAGGAAAAGTGAAGACGCGTTTACTTTTCATATTTCATGACAGTTGGCTGAGACGGCCAAAACATGCACTCGTGGAAACTTTTCTCAAAATCCACTTTGGGCTTGTAAGATGTTGTAAAGTGACTTTCTGTCACAATGCAGTACATGCACCTCAACACCCAACTTCATGAACACCACATCAGAGTGAATGATGCGACTGAACCGCGTGCGCTGGAGCCACCAGTGAGCGGCCAGTAGCTCATTGAGGCCCCTTGTGTTGTATGCGCTTGGTTTCAAGCTTCTAAGACCTTCCAATTTCAAGCTATGAAGGAAAAGTGAAGACGCGTTTACTTTTCATATTTCATGACAGTTGGCTGAGACGGCCAAAACATGCACTCGTGGAAACTTTTTTCAAAATCCACTTTGGGCTTGTAAGATGTTGTAAAGTGACTTTCTGTCACAATGCAGTACATGCACCTCAACACCCAACTTCATGAACACCACATCAGAGTGAATGATGCGACTGAACCGCGTGCGCTGGAGCCACCAGTGAGCGGCCAGTAGCTCATTGAGGCCCCTTGTGTTGTATGCGCTTGGTTTCAAGCTTCTAAGACCTTCCAATTTCAAGCTATGAAGGAAAAGTGAAGACGCGTTTACTTTTCATATTTCATGACAGTTGGCTGAGACGGCCAAAACATGCACTCGTGGAAACTTTTTTCAAATCCACTTTGGGCTTGTAAGATGTTGTAAAGTGACTTTCTGTCACAATGCAGTACATGCACCTCAACACCCCAACTTCATGAACACCACATCAGAGTGAATGATGCGACTGAACCGCGTGCGCTGGAGCCACCAGTGAGCGGCCAGTAGCTCATTGAGGCCCCTTGTGTTGTATGCGCTTGGTTTCAAGCTTCTAAGACCTTCCAATTTCAAGCTATGAAGGAAAAGTGAAGACGCGTTTACTTTTCATATTTCATGACAGTTGGCTGAGACGGCCAAAACATGCACTCGTGGAAACTTTTTTCAAAATCCACTTTGGGCTTGTAAGATGTTGTAAAGTGACTTTCTGTCACAATGCAGTACATGCACCTCAACACCCAACTTCATGAACACCACATCAGAGTGAATGATGCGACTGAACCGCGTGCGCTGGAGCCACCAGTGAGCGGCCAGTAGCTCATTGAGGCCCCTTGTGTTGTATGCGCTTGGTTTCAAGCTTCTAAGACCTTCCAATTTCAAGCTATGAAGGAAAAGTGAAGACGCGTTTACTTTTCATATTTCATGACAGTTGGCTGAGACGGCCAAAACATGCACTCGTGGAAACTTTTCTCAAAATCCACTTTGGGCTTGTAAGATGTTGTAAAGTGACTTTCTGTCACAATGCAGTACATGCACCTCAACACCCAACTTCATGAACACCACATCAGAGTGAATGATGCGACTGAACCGCGTGCGCTGGAGCCACCAGTGAGCGGCCAGTAGCTCATTGAGGCCCCTTGTGTTGTATGCGCTTGGTTTCAAGCTTCTAAGACCTTCCAATTTCAAGCTATGAAGGAAAAGTGAAGACGCGTTTACTTTTCATATTTCATGACAGTTGGCTGAGACGGCCAAAACATGCACTCTTGGAAACTTTTCTCAAAATCCACTTTGGGCTTGTAAGATGTTGTAAAGTGACTTTCTGTCACAATGCAGTACATGCACCTCAACACCCAACTTCATGAACACCACATCAGAGTGAATGATGCGACTGAACCGCGTGCGCTGGAGCCACCAGTGAGCGGCCAGTAGCTCATTGAGGCCCCTTGTGTTGTATGCGCTTGGTTTCAAGCTTCTAAGACCTTCCAATTTCAAGCTATGAAGGAAAAGTGAAGACGCGTTTACTTTTCATATTTCATGACAGTTGGCTGAGACGGCCAAAACATGCACTCGTGGAAACTTTTTTCAAAATCCACTTTGGGCTTGTAAGATGTTGTAAAGTGACTTTCTGTCACAATGCAGTACATGCACCTCAACACCCAACTTCATGAACACCACATCAGAGTGAATGATGCGACTGAACCGCGTGCGCTGGAGCCACCAGTGAGCGGCCAGTAGCTCATTGAGGCCCCTTGTGTTGTATGCGCTTGGTTTCAAGCTTCTAAGACCTTCCAATTTCAAGCTATGAAGGAAAAGTGAAGACGCGTTTACTTTTCATATTTCATGACAGTTGGCTGAGACGGCCAAAACATGCACTCGTGGAAACTTTTTTCAAAATCCACTTTGGGCTTGTAAGATGTTGTAAAGTGACTTTCTGTCACAATGCAGTACATGCACCTCAACACCCAACTTCATGAACACCACATCAGAGTGAATGATGCGACTGAACCGCGTGCGCTGGAGCCACCAGTGAGCGGCCAGTAGCTCATTGAGGCCCCTTGTGTTGTATGCGCTTGGTTTCAAGCTTCTAAGACCTTCCAATTTCAAGCTATGAAGGAAAAGTGAAGACGCGTTTACTTTTCATATTTCATGACAGTTGGCTGAGACGGCCAAAACATGCACTCGTGGAAACTTTTTCAAAATCCACTTTGGGCTTGTAAGATGTTGTAAAGTGACTTTCTGTCACAATGCAGTACATGCACCTCAACACCCAACTTCATGAACACCACATCAGAGTGAATGATGCGACTGAACCGCGTGCGCTGGAGCCACCAGTGAGCGGCCAGTAGCTCATTGAGGCCCCTTGTGTTGTATGCGCTTGGTTTCAAGCTTCTAAGACCTTCCAATTTCAAGCTATGAAGGAAAAGTGAAGACGCGTTTACTTTTCATATTTCATGACAGTTGGCTGAGACGGCCAAAACATGCACTCGTGGAAACTTTTTTCAAAATCCACTTTGGGCTTGTAAGATGTTGTAAAGTGACTTTCTGTCACAATGCAGTACATGCACCTCAACACCCAACTTCATGAACACCACATCAGAGTGAATGATGCGACTGAACCGCGTGCGCTGGAGCCACCAGTGAGCGGCCAGTAGCTCATTGAGGCCCCTTGTGTTGTATGCGCTTGGTTTCAAGCTTCTAAGACCTTCCAATTTCAAGCTATGAAGGAAAAGTGAAGACGCGTTTACTTTTCATATTTCATGACAGTTGGCTGAGACGGCCAAAACATGCACTCGTGGAAACTTTTTTCAAAATCCACTTTGGGCTTGTAAGATGTTGTAAAGTGACTTTCTGTCACAATGCAGTACATGCACCTCAACACCCAACTTCATGAACACCACATCAGAGTGAATGATGCGACTGAACCGCGTGCGCTGGAGCCACCAGTGAGCGGCCAGTAGCTCATTGAGGCCCCTTGTGTTGTATGCGCTTGGTTTCAAGCTTCTAAGACCTTCCAATTTCAAGCTATGAAGGAAAAGTGAAGACGCGTTTACTTTTCATATTTCATGACAGTTGGCTGAGACGGCCAAAACATGCACTCGTGGAAACTTTTTTCAAAATCCACTTTGGGCTTGTAAGATGTTGTAAAGTGACTTTCTGTCACAATGCAGTACATGCACCTCAACACCCAACTTCATGAACACCACATCAGAGTGAATGATGCGACTGAACCGCGTGCGCTGGAGCCACCAGTGAGCGGCCAGTAGCTCATTGAGGCCCCTTGTGTTGTATGCGCTTGGTTTCAAGCTTCTAAGACCTTCCAATTTCAAGCTATGAAGGAAAAGTGAAGACGCGTTTACTTTTCATATTTCATGACAGTTGGCTGAGACGGCCAAAACATGCACTCGTGGAAACTTTTTTCAAAATCCACTTTGGGCTTGTAAGATGTTGTAGAGTGACTTTCTGTCACAATGCAGTACATGCACCTCAACACCCAACTTCATGAACACCACATCAGAGTGAATGATGCGACTGAACCGCGTGCGCTGGAGCCACCAGTGAGCGGCCAGTAGCTCATTGAGGCCCCTTGTGTTGTATGCGCTTGGTTTCAAGCTTCTAAGACCTTCCAATTTCAAGCTATGAAGGAAAAGTGAAGACGCGTTTACTTTTCATATTTCATGACAGTTGGCTGAGACGGCCAAAACATGCACTCGTGGAAACTTTTCTCAAAATCCACTTTGGGCTTGTAAGATGTTGTAAAGTGACTTTCTGTCACAATGCAGTACATGCACCTCAACACCCAACTTCATGAACACCACATCAGAGTGAATGATGCGACTGAACCGCGTGCGCTGGAGCCACCAGTGAGCGGCCAGTAGCTCATTGAGGCCCCTTGTGTTGTATGCGCTTGGTTTCAAGCTTCTAAGACCTTCCAATTTCAAGCTATGAAGGAAAAGTGAAGACGCGTTTACTTTTCATATTTCATGACAGTTGGCTGAGACGGCCAAAACATGCACTCGTGGAAACTTTTTTCAAAATCCACTTTGGGCTTGTAAGATGTTGTAAAGTGACTTTCTGTCACAATGCAGTACATGCACCTCAACACCCAACTTCATGAACACCACATCAGAGTGAATGATGCGACTGAACCGCGTGCGCTGGAGCCACCAGTGAGCGGCCAGTAGCTCATTGAGGCCCCTTGTGTTGTATGCGCTTGGTTTCAAGCTTCTAAGACCTTCCAATTTCAAGCTATGAAGGAAAAGTGAAGACGCGTTTACTTTTCATATTTCATGACAGTTGGCTGAGACGGCCAAAACATGCACTCGTGGAAACTTTTTTCAAAATCCACTTTGGGCTTGTAAGATGTTGTAAAGTGACTTTCTGTCACAATGCAGTACATGCACCTCAACACCCAACTTCATGAACACCACATCAGAGTGAATGATGCGACTGAACCGCGTGCGCTGGAGCCACCAGTGAGCGGCCAGTAGCTCATTGAGGCCCCTTGTGTTGTATGCGCTTGGTTTCAAGCTTCTAAGACCTTCCAATTTCAAGCTATGAAGGAAAAGTGAAGACGCGTTTACTTTTCATATTTCATGACAGTTGGCTGAGACGGCCAAAACATGCACTCGTGGAAACTTTTTTCAAAATCCACTTTGGGCTTGTAAGATGTTGTAAAGTGACTTTCTGTCACAATGCAGTACATGCACCTCAACACCCAACTTCATGAACACCACATCAGAGTGAATGATGCGACTGAACCGCGTGCGCTGGAGCCACCAGTGAGCGGCCAGTAGCTCATTGAGGCCCCTTGTGTTGTATGCGCTTGGTTTCAAGCTTCTAAGACCTTCCAATTTCAAGCTATGAAGGAAAAGTGAAGACGCGTTTACTTTTCATATTTCATGACAGTTGGCTGAGACGGCCAAAACATGCACTCGTGGAAACTTTTTTCAAAATCCACTTTGGGCTTGTAAGATGTTGTAAAGTGACTTTCTGTCACAATGCAGTACATGCACCTCAACACCCAAATTCATGAACACCACATCAGAGTGAATGATGCGACTGAACCGCGTGCGCTGGAGCCACCAGTGAGCGGCCAGTAGCTCATTGAAGCCCCTTGTGTTGTATGCGCTTGGTTTCAAGCTTCTAAGACCTTCCAATTTCAAGCTATGAAGGAAAAGTGAAGACGCGTTTACTTTTCATATTTCATGACAGTTGGCTGAGACGGCCAAAACATGCACTCGTGGAAACTTTTTTCAAAATCCACTTTGGGCTTGTAAGATGTTGTAAAGTGACTTTCTGTCACAATGCAGTACATGCACCTCAACACCCAACTTCATGAACACCACATCAGAGTGAATGATGCGACTGAACCGCGTGCGCTGGAGCCACCAGTGAGCGGCCAGTAGCTCATTGATGCCCCTTGTGTTGTATGCGCTTGGTTTCAAGCTTCTTAGACCTTCCAATTTCAAGCTATGAAGGAAAAGTGAAGACGCGTTTACTTTTCATATTTCATGACAGTTGGCTGAGACGGCCAAAACATGCACTCGTGGAAACTTTTTTCAAAATCCACTTTGGGCTTGTAAGATGTTGTAAAGTGACTTTCTGTCACAATGCAGTACATGCACCTCAACACCCAACTTCATGAACACCACATCAGAGTGAATGATGCGACTGAACCGCGTGCGCTGGAGCCACCAGTGAGCGGCCAGTAGCTCATTGAGGCCCCTTGTGTTGTATGCGCTTGGTTTCAAGCTTCTAAGACCTTCCAATTTCAAGCTATGAAGGAAAAGTGAAGACGCGTTTACTTTTCATATTTCATGACAGTTGGCTGAGACGGCCAAAACATGCACTCGTGGAAACTTTTTTCAAAATCCACTTTGGGCTTGTAAGATGTTGTAAAGTGACTTTCTGTCACAATGCAGTACATGCACCTCAACACCCAACTTCATGAACACCACATCAGAGTGAATGATGCGACTGAACCGCGTGCGCTGGAGCCACCAGTGAGCGGCCAGTAGCTCATTGAGGCCCCTTGTGTTGTATGCGCTTGGTTTCAAGCTTCTAAGACCTTCCAATTTCAAGCTATGAAGGAAAAGTGAAGACGCGTTTACTTTTCATATTTCATGACAGTTGGCTGAGACGGCCAAAACATGCACTCGTGGAAACTTTTTTCAAAATCCACTTTGGGCTTGTAAGATGTTGTAAAGTGACTTTCTGTCACAATGCAGTACATGCACCTCAACACCCAACTTCATGAACACCACATCAGAGTGAATGATGCGACTGAACCGCGTGCGCTGGAGCCACCAGTGAGCGGCCAGTAGCTCATTGAGGCCCCTTGTGTTGTATGCGCTTGGTTTCAAGCTTCTAAGACCTTCCAATTTCAAGCTATGAAGGAAAAGTGAAGACGCGTTTACTTTTCATATTTCATGACAGTTGGCTGAGACGGCCAAAACATGCACTCGTGGAAACTTTTTTCAAAATCCACTTTGGGCTTGTAAGATGTTGTAAAGTGACTTTCTGTCACAATGCAGTACATGCACCTCAACACCCAACTTCATGAACACCACATCAGAGTGAATGATGCGACTGAACCGCGTGCGCTGGAGCCACCAGTGAGCGGCCAGTAGCTCATTGAGGCCCCTTGTGTTGTATGCGCTTGGTTTCAAGCTTCTAAGACCTTCCAATTTCAAGCTATGAAGGAAAAGTGAAGACGCGTTTACTTTTCATATTTCATGACAGTTGGCTGAGACGGCCAAAACATGCACTCGTGGAAACTTTTTTCAAAATCCACTTTGGGCTTGTAAGATGTTGTAAAGTGACTTTCTGTCACAATGCAGTACATGCACCTCAACACCCAACTTCATGAACACCACATCAGAGTGAATGATGCGACTGAACCGCGTGCGCTGGAGCCACCAGTGAGCGGCCAGTAGCTCATTGAGGCCCCTTGTGTTGTATGCGCTTGGTTTCAAGCTTCTAAGACCTTCCAATTTCAAGCTATGAAGGAAAAGTGAAGACGCGTTTACTTTTCATATTTCATGACAGTTGGCTGAGACGGCCAAAACATGCACTCGTGGAAACTTTTTTCAAAATCCACTTTGGGCTTGTAAGATGTTGTAAAGTGACTTTCTGTCACAATGCAGTACATGCACCTCAACACCCAACTTCATGAACACCACATCAGAGTGAATGATGCGACTGAACCGCGTGCGCTGGAGCCACCAGTGAGCGGCCAGTAGCTCATTGAGGCCCCTTGTGTTGTATGCGCTTGGTTTCAAGCTTCTAAGACCTTCCAATTTCAAGCTATGAAGGAAAAGTGAAGACGCGTTTACTTTTCATATTTCATGACAGTTGGCTGAGACGGCCAAAACATGCACTCGTGGAAACTTTTTTCAAAATCCACTTTGGGCTTGTAAGATGTTGTAAAGTGACTTTCTGTCACAATGCAGTACATGCACCTCAACACCCAACTTCATGAACACCACATCAGAGTGAATGATGCGACTGAACCGCGTGCGCTGGAGCCACCAGTGAGCGGCCAGTAGCTCATTGAGGCCCCTTGTGTTGTATGCGCTTGGTTTCAAGCTTCTAAGACCTTCCAATTTCAAGCTATGAAGGAAAAGTGAAGACGCGTTTACTTTTCATATTTCATGACAGTTGGCTGAGACGGCCAAAACATGCACTCGTGGAAACTTTTTTCAAAATCCACTTTGGGCTTGTAAGATGTTGTAAAGTGACTTTCTGTCACAATGCAGTACATGCACCTCAACACCCAACTTCATGAACACCACATCAGAGTGAATGATGCGACTGAACCGCGTGCGCTGGAGCCACCAGTGAGCGGCCAGTAGCTCATTGAGGCCCCTTGTGTTGTATGCGCTTGGTTTCAAGCTTCTAAGACCTTCCAATTTCAAGCTATGAAGGAAAAGTGAAGACGCGTTTACTTTTCATATTTCATGACAGTTGGCTGAGACGGCCAAAACATGCACTCGTGGAAACTTTTTTCAAAATCCACTTTGGGCTTGTAAGATGTTGTAAAGTGACTTTCTGTCACAATGCAGTACATGCACCTCAACACCCAACTTCATGAACACCACATCAGAGTGAATGATGCGACTGAACCGCGTGCGCTGG
This sequence comes from Sardina pilchardus, assembly GCF_963854185.1. Classification (NCBI taxonomy): domain Eukaryota; kingdom Metazoa; phylum Chordata; class Actinopteri; order Clupeiformes; family Clupeidae; genus Sardina; species Sardina pilchardus. Next base: position 62,240 of record NW_026910843.1, on the reverse strand, counting down.
AGCCACCAGTGAGCGGCCAGTAGCTCATTGAGGCCCCTTGTGTTGTATGCGCTTGGTTTCAAGCTTCTAAGACCTTCCAATTTCAAGCTATGAAGGAAAAGTGAAGACGCGTTTACTTTTCATATTTCATGACAGTTGGCTGAGACGGCCAAAACATGCACTCGTGGAAACTTTTTTCAAAATCCACTTTGGGCTTGTAAGATGTTGTAAAGTGACTTTCTGTCACAATGCAGTACATGCACCTCAACACCCAACTTCATGAACACCACATCAGAGTGAATGATGCGACTGAACCGCGTGCGCTGGAGCCACCAGTGAGCGGCCAGTAGCTCATTGAGGCCCCTTGTGTTGTATGCGCTTGGTTTCAAGCTTCTAAGACCTTCCAATTTCAAGCTATGAAGGAAAAGTGAAGACGCGTTTACTTTTCATATTTCATGACAGTTGGCTGAGACGGCCAAAACATGCACTCGTGGAAACTTTTTTCAAAATCCACTTTGGGCTTGTAAGATGTTGTAAAGTGACTTTCTGTCACAATGCAGTACATGCACCTCAACACCCAACTTCATGAACACCACATCAGAGTGAATGATGCGACTGAACCGCGTGCGCTGGAGCCACCAGTGAGCGGCCAGTAGCTCATTGAGGCCCCTTGTGTTGTATGCGCTTGGTTTCAAGCTTCTAAGACCTTCCAATTTCAAGCTATGAAGGAAAAGTGAAGACGCGTTTACTTTTCATATTTCATGACAGTTGGCTGAGACGGCCAAAACATGCACTCGTGGAAACTTTTTTCAAAATCCACTTTGGGCTTGTAAGATGTTGTAAAGTGACTTTCTGTCACAATGCAGTACATGCACCTCAACACCCAACTTCATGAACACCACATCAGAGTGAATGATGCGACTGAACCGCGTGCGCTGGAGCCACCAGTGAGCGGCCAGTAGCTCATTGAGGCCCCTTGTGTTGTATGCGCTTGGTTTCAAGCTTCTAAGACCTTCCAATTTCAAGCTATGAAGGAAAAGTGAAGACGCGTTTACTTTTCATATTTCATGACAGTTGGCTGAGACGGCCAAAACATGCACTCGTGGAAACTTTTTTCAAAATCCACTTTGGGCTTGTAAGATGTTGTAAAGTGACTTTCTGTCACAATGCAGTACATGCACCTCAACACCCAACTTCATGAACACCACATCAGAGTGAATGATGCGACTGAACCGCGTGCGCTGGAGCCACCAGTGAGCGGCCAGTAGCTCATTGAGGCCCCTTGTGTTGTATGCGCTTGGTTTCAAGCTTCTAAGACCTTCCAATTTCAAGCTATGAAGGAAAAGTGAAGACGCGTTTACTTTTCATATTTCATGACAGTTGGCTGAGACGGCCAAAACATGCACTCGTGGAAACTTTTTTCAAAATCCACTTTGGGCTTGTAAGATGTTGTAAAGTGACTTTCTGTCACAATGCAGTACATGCACCTCAACACCCAACTTCATGAACACCACATCAGAGTGAATGATGCGACTGAACCGCGTGCGCTGGAGCCACCAGTGAGCGGCCAGTAGCTCATTGAGGCCCCTTGTGTTGTATGCGCTTGGTTTCAAGCTTCTAAGACCTTCCAATTTCAAGCTATGAAGGAAAAGTGAAGACGCGTTTACTTTTCATATTTCATGACAGTTGGCTGAGACGGCCAAAACATGCACTCGTGGAAACTTTTTTCAAAATCCACTTTGGGCTTGTAAGATGTTGTAAAGTGACTTTCTGTCACAATGCAGTACATGCACCTCAACACCCAACTTCATGAACACCACATCAGAGTGAACTCGTCAATGATGCACCGCGTGCGCTGGAGCCACCAGTGAGCGGCCAGTAGCTCATTGAGGCCCCTTGTGTTGTATGCGCTTGGTTTCAAGCTTCTAAGACCTTCCAATTTCAAGCTATGAAGGAAAAGTGAAGACGCGTTTACTTTTCATATTTCATGACAGTTGGCTGAGACGGCCAAAACATGCACTCGTGGAAACTTTTTTCAAAATCCACTTTGGGCTTGTAAGATGTTGTAAAGTGACTTTCTGTCACAATGCAGTACATGCACCTCAACACCCAACTTCATGAACACCACATCAGAGTAATGATGCGACTGAACCGCGTGCGCTGGAGCCACCAGTGAGCGGCCAGTAGCTCATTGAGGCCCCTTGTGTTGTATGCGCTTGGTTTCAAGCTTCTAAGACCTTCCAATTTCAAGCTATGAAGGAAAAGTGAAGACGCGTTTACTTTTCATATTTCATGACAGTTGGCTGAGACGGCCAAAACATGCACTCGTGGAAACTTTTTTCAAAATCCACTTTGGGCTTGTAAGATGTTGTAAAGTGACTTTCTGTCACAATGCAGTACATGCACCTCAACACCCAACTTCATGAACACCACATCAGAGTGAATGATGCGACTGAACCCGCGTGCGCTGGAGCCACCAGTGAGCGGCCAGTAGCTCATTGAGGCCCCTTGTGTTGTATGCGCTTGGTTTCAAGCTTCTAAGACCTTCCAATTTCAAGCTATGAAGGAAAAGTGAAGACGCGTTTACTTTTCATATTTCATGACAGTTGGCTGAGACGGCCAAAACATGCACTCGTGGAAACTTTTTTCAAAATCCACTTTGGGCTTGTAAGATGTTGTAAAGTGACTTTCTGTCACAATGCAGTACATGCACCTCAACACCCAACTTCATGAACACCACATCAGAGTGAATGATGCGACTGAACCGCGTGCGCTGGAGCCACCAGTGAGCGGCCAGTAGCTCATTGAGGCCCCTTGTGTTGTATGCGCTTGGTTTCAAGCTTCTAAGACCTTCCAATTTCAAGCTATGAAGGAAAAGTGAAGACGCGTTTACTTTTCATATTTCATGACAGTTGGCTGAGACGGCCAAAACATGCACTCGTGGAAACTTTTTTCAAAATCCACTTTGGGCTTGTAAGATGTTGTAAAGTGACTTTCTGTCACAATGCAGTACATGCACCTCAACACCCAACTTCATGAACACCACATCAGAGTGAATGATGCGACTGAACCGCGTGCGCTGGAGCCACCAGTGAGCGGCCAGTAGCTCATTGAGGCCCCTTGTGTTGTATGCGCTTGGTTTCAAGCTTCTAAGACCTTCCAATTTCAAGCTATGAAGGAAAAGTGAAGACGCGTTTACTTTTCATATTTCATGACAGTTGGCTGAGACGGCCAAAAACATGCACTCGTGGAAACTTTTTTCAAAATCCACTTTGGGCTTGTAAGATGTTGTAAAGTGACTTTCTGTCACAATGCAGTACATGCACCTCAACACCCAACTTCATGAACACCACATCAGAGTGAATGATGCGACTGAACCGCGTGCGCTGGAGCCACCAGTGAGCGGCCAGTAGCTCATTGAGGCCCCTTGTGTTGTATGCGCTTGGTTTCAAGCTTCTAAGACCTTCCAATTTCAAGCTATGAAGGAAAAGTGAAGACGCGTTTACTTTTCATATTTCATGACAGTTGGCTGAGACGGCCAAAACATGCACTCGTGGAAACTTTTTTCAAAATCCACTTTGGGCTTGTAAGATGTTGTAAAGTGACTTTCTGTCACAATGCAGTACATGCACCTCAACACCCAACTTCATGAACACCACATCAGAGTGAATGATGCGACTGAACCGCGTGCGCTGGAGCCACCAGTGAGCGGCCAGTAGCTCATTGAGGCCCCTTGTGTTGTATGCGCTTGGTTTCAAGCTTCTAAGACCTTCCAATTTCAAGCTATGAAGGAAAAGTGAAGACGCGTTTACTTTTCATATTTCATGACAGTTGGCTGAGACGGCCAAAACATGCACTCGTGGAAACTTTTTTCAAAATCCACTTTGGGCTTGTAAGATGTTGTAAAGTGACTTTCTGTCACAATGCAGTACATGCACCTCAACACCCAACTTCATGAACACCACATCAGAGTGAATGATGCGACTGAACCGCGTGCGCTGGAGCCACCAGTGAGCGGCCAGTAGCTCATTGAGGCCCCTTGTGTTGTATGCGCTTGGTTTCAAGCTTCTAAGACCTTCCAATTTCAAGCTATGAAGGAAAAGTGAAGACGCGTTTACTTTTCATATTTCATGACAGTTGGCTGAGACGGCCAAAACATGCACTCGTGGAAACTTTTTTCAAAATCCACTTTGGGCTTGTAAGATGTTGTAAAGTGACTTTCTGTCACAATGCAGTACATGCACCTCAACACCCAACTTCATGAACACCACATCAGAGTGAATGATGCGACTGAACCGCGTGCGCTGGAGCCACCAGTGAGCGGCCAGTAGCTCATTGAGGCCCCTTGTGTTGTATGCGCTTGGTTTCAAGCTTCTAAGACCTTCCAATTTCAAGCTATGAAGGAAAAGTGAAGACGCGTTTACTTTTCATATTTCATGACAGTTGGCTGAGACGGCCAAAACATGCACTCGTGGAAACTTTTTTCAAAATCCACTTTGGGCTTGTAAGATGTTGTAAAGTGACTTTCTGTCACAATGCAGTACATGCACCTCAACACCCAACTTCATGAACACCACATCAGAGTGAATGATGCGACTGAACCGCGTGCGCTGGAGCCACCAGTGAGCGGCCAGTAGCTCATTGAGGCCCCTTGTGTTGTATGCGCTTGGTTTCAAGCTTCTAAGACCTTCCAATTTCAAGCTATGAAGGAAAAGTGAAGACGCGTTTACTTTTCATATTTCATGACAGTTGGCTGAGACGGCCAAAACATGCACTCGTGGAAACTTTTTTCAAAATCCACTTTGGGCTTGTAAGATGTTGTAAAGTGACTTTCTGTCACAATGCAGTACATGCACCTCAACACCCAACTTCATGAACACCACATCAGAGTGAATGATGCGACTGAACCGCGTGCGCTGGAGCCACCAGTGAGCGGCCAGTAGCTCATTGAGGCCCCTTGTGTTGTATGCGCTTGGTTTCAAGCTTCTAAGACCTTCCAATTTCAAGCTATGAAGGAAAAGTGAAGACGCGTTTACTTTTCATATTTCATGACAGTTGGCTGAGACGGCCAAAACATGCACTCGTGGAAACTTTTTTCAAAATCCACTTTGGGCTTGTAAGATGTTGTAAAGTGACTTTCTGTCACAATGCAGTACATGCACCTCAACACCCAACTTCATGAACACCACATCAGAGTGAATGATGCGACTGAACCGCGTGCGCTGGAGCCACCAGTGAGCGGCCAGTAGCTCATTGAGGCCCCTTGTGTTGTATGCGCTTGGTTTCAAGCTTCTAAGACCTTCCAATTTCAAGCTATGAAGGAAAAGTGAAGACGCGTTTACTTTTCATATTTCATGACAGTTGGCTGAGACGGCCAAAACATGCACTCGTGGAAACTTTTTTCAAAATCCACTTTGGGCTTGTAAGATGTTGTAAAGTGACTTTCTGTCACAATGCAGTACATGCACCTCAACACCCAACTTCATGAACACCACATCAGAGTGAATGATGCGACTGAACCGCGTGCGCTGGAGCCACCAGTGAGCGGCCAGTAGCTCATTGAGGCCCCTTGTGTTGTATGCGCTTGGTTTCAAGCTTCTAAGACCTTCCAATTTCAAGCTATGAAGGAAAAGTGAAGACGCGTTTACTTTTCATATTTCATGACAGTTGGCTGAGACGGCCAAAACATGCACTCGTGGAAACTTTTTTCAAAATCCACTTTGGGCTTGTAAGATGTTGTAAAGTGACTTTCTGTCACAATGCAGTACATGCACCTCAACACCCAACTTCATGAACACCACATCAGAGTGAATGATGCGACTGAACCGCGTGCGCTGGAGCCACCAGTGAGCGGCCAGTAGCTCATTGAGGCCCCTTGTGTTGTATGCGCTTGGTTTCAAGCTTCTAAGACCTTCCAATTTCAAGCTATGAAGGAAAAGTGAAGACGCGTTTACTTTTCATATTTCATGACAGTTGGCTGAGACGGCCAAAACATGCACTCGTGGAAACTTTTTTCAAAATCCACTTTGGGCTTGTAAGATGTTGTAAAGTGACTTTCTGTCACAATGCAGTACATGCACCTCAACACCCAACTTCATGAACACCACATCAGAGTGAATGATGCGACTGAACCGCGTGCGCTGGAGCCACCAGTGAGCGGCCAGTAGCTCATTGAGGCCCCTTGTGTTGTATGCGCTTGGTTTCAAGCTTCTAAGACCTTCCAATTTCAAGCTATGAAGGAAAAGTGAAGACGCGTTTACTTTTCATATTTCATGACAGTTGGCTGAGACGGCCAAAACATGCACTCGTGGAAACTTTTTTCAAAATCCACTTTGGGCTTGTAAGATGTTGTAAAGTGACTTTCTGTCACAATGCAGTACATGCACCTCAACACCCAACTTCATGAACACCACATCAGAGTGAATGATGCGACTGAACCGCGTGCGCTGGAGCCACCAGTGAGCGGCCAGTAGCTCATTGAGGCCCCTTGTGTTGTATGCGCTTGGTTTCAAGCTTCTAAGACCTTCCAATTTCAAGCTATGAAGGAAAAGTGAAGACGCGTTTACTTTTCATATTTCATGACAGTTGGCTGAGACGGCCAAAACATGCACTCGTGGAAACTTTTTTCAAAATCCACTTTGGGCTTGTAAGATGTTGTAAAGTGACTTTCTGTCACAATGCAGTACATGCACCTCAACACCCAACTTCATGAACACCACATCAGAGTGAATGATGCGACTGAACCGCGTGCGCTGGAGCCACCAGTGAGCGGCCAGTAGCTCATTGAGGCCCCTTGTGTTGTATGCGCTTGGTTTCAAGCTTCTAAGACCTTCCAATTTCAAGCTATGAAGGAAAAGTGAAGACGCGTTTACTTTTCATATTTCATGACAGTTGGCTGAGACGGCCAAAACATGCACTCGTGGAAACTTTTTTCAAAATCCACTTTGGGCTTGTAAGATGTTGTAAAGTGACTTTCTGTCACAATGCAGTACATGCACCTCAACACCCAACTTCATGAACACCACATCAGAGTGAATGATGCGACTGAACCGCGTGCGCTGGAGCCACCAGTGAGCGGCCAGTAGCTCATTGAGGCCCCTTGTGTTGTATGCGCTTGGTTTCAAGCTTCTAAGACCTTCCAATTTCAAGCTATGAAGGAAAAGTGAAGACGCGTTTACTTTTCATATTTCATGACAGTTGGCTGAGACGGCCAAAACATGCACTCGTGGAAACTTTTTTCAAAATCCACTTTGGGCTTGTAAGATGTTGTAAAGTGACTTTCTGTCACAATGCAGTACATGCACCTCAACACCCAACTTCATGAACACCACATCAGAGTGAATGATGCGACTGAACCGCGTGCGCTGGAGCCACCAGTGAGCGGCCAGTAGCTCATTGAGGCCCCTTGTGTTGTATGCGCTTGGTTTCAAGCTTCTAAGACCTTCCAATTTCAAGCTATGAAGGAAAAGTGAAGACGCGTTTACTTTTCATATTTCATGACAGTTGGCTGAGACGGCCAAAACATGCACTCGTGGAAACTTTTTTCAAAATCCACTTTGGGCTTGTAAGATGTTGTAAAGTGACTTTCTGTCACAATGCAGTACATGCACCTCAACACCCAACTTCATGAACACCACATCAGAGTGAATGATGCGACTGAACCGCGTGCGCTGGAGCCACCAGTGAGCGGCCAGTAGCTCATTGAGGCCCCTTGTGTTGTATGCGCTTGGTTTCAAGCTTCTAAGACCTTCCAATTTCAAGCTATGAAGGAAAAGTGAAGACGCGTTTACTTTTCATATTTCATGACAGTTGGCTGAGACGGCCAAAACATGCACTCGTGGAAACTTTTTTCAAAATCCACTTTGGGCTTGTAAGATGTTGTAAAGTGACTTTCTGTCACAATGCAGTACATGCACCTCAACACCCAACTTCATGAACACCACATCAGAGTGAATGATGCGACTGAACCGCGTGCGCTGGAGCCACCAGTGAGCGGCCAGTAGCTCATTGAGGCCCCTTGTGTTGTATGCGCTTGGTTTCAAGCTTCTAAGACCTTCCAATTTCAAGCTATGAAGGAAAAGTGAAGACGCGTTTACTTTTCATATTTCATGACAGTTGGCTGAGACGGCCAAAACATGCACTCGTGGAAACTTTTTTCAAAATCCACTTTGGGCTTGTAAGATGTTGTAAAGTGACTTTCTGTCACAATGCAGTACATGCACCTCAACACCCAACTTCATGAACACCACATCAGAGTGAATGATGCGACTGAACCGCGTGCGCTGGAGCCACCAGTGAGCGGCCAGTAGCTCATTGAGGCCCCTTGTGTTGTATGCGCTTGGTTTCAAGCTTCTAAGACCTTCCAATTTCAAGCTATGAAGGAAAAGTGAAGACGCGTTTACTTTTCATATTTCATGACAGTTGGCTGAGACGGCCAAAACATGCACTCGTGGAAACTTTTTTCAAAATCCACTTTGGGCTTGTAAGATGTTGTAAAGTGACTTTCTGTCACAATGCAGTACATGCACCTCAACACCCAACTTCATGAACACCACATCAGAGTGAATGATGCGACTGAACCGCGTGCGCTGGAGCCACCAGTGAGCGGCCAGTAGCTCATTGAGGCCCCTTGTGTTGTATGCGCTTGGTTTCAAGCTTCTAAGACCTTCCAATTTCAAGCTATGAAGGAAAAGTGAAGACGCGTTTACTTTTCATATTTCATGACAGTTGGCTGAGACGGCCAAAACATGCACTCGTGGAAACTTTTTTCAAAATCCACTTTGGGCTTGTAAGATGTTGTAAAGTGACTTTCTGTCACAATGCAGTACATGCACCTCAACACCCAACTTCATGAACACCACATCAGAGTGAATGATGCGACTGAACCGCGTGCGCTGGAGCCACCAGTGAGCGGCCAGTAGCTCATTGAGGCCCCTTGTGTTGTATGCGCTTGGTTTCAAGCTTCTAAGACCTTCCAATTTCAAGCTATGAAGGAAAAGTGAAGACGCGTTTACTTTTCATATTTCATGACAGTTGGCTGAGACGGCCAAAACATGCACTCGTGGAAACTTTTCTCAAAATCCACTTTGGGCTTGTAAGATGTTGTAAAGTGACTTTCTGTCACAATGCAGTACATGCACCTCAACACCCAACTTCATGAACACCACATCAGAGTGAATGATGCGACTGAACCGCGTGCGCTGGAGCCACCAGTGAGCGGCCAGTAGCTCATTGAGGCCCCTTGTGTTGTATGCGCTTGGTTTCAAGCTTCTAAGACCTTCCAATTTCAAGCTATGAAGGAAAAGTGAAGACGCGTTTACTTTTCATATTTCATGACAGTTGGCTGAGACGGCCAAAACATGCACTCGTGGAAACTTTTTTCAAAATCCACTTTGGGCTTGTAAGATGTTGTAAAGTGACTTTCTGTCACAATGCAGTACATGCACCTCAACACCCAACTTCATGAACACCACATCAGAGTGAATGATGCGACTGAACCGCGTGCGCTGGAGCCACCAGTGAGCGGCCAGTAGCTCATTGAGGCCCCTTGTGTTGTATGCGCTTGGTTTCAAGCTTCTAAGACCTTCCAATTTCAAGCTATGAAGGAAAAGTGAAGACGCGTTTACTTTTCATATTTCATGACAGTTGGCTGAGACGGCCAAAACATGCACTCGTGGAAACTTTTTTCAAAATCCACTTTGGGCTTGTAAGATGTTGTAAAGTGACTTTCTGTCACAATGCAGTACATGCACCTCAACACCCAACTTCATGAACACCACATCAGAGTGAATGATGCGACTGAACCGCGTGCGCTGGAGCCACCAGTGAGCGGCCAGTAGCTCATTGAGGCCCCTTGTGTTGTATGCGCTTGGTTTCAAGCTTCTAAGACCTTCCAATTTCAAGCTATGAAGGAAAAGTGAAGACGCGTTTACTTTTCATATTTCATGACAGTTGGCTGAGACGGCCAAAACATGCACTCGTGGAAACTTTTTTCAAAATCCACTTTGGGCTTGTAAGATGTTGTAAAGTGACTTTCTGTCACAATGCAGTACATGCACCTCAACACCCAACTTCATGAACACCACATCAGAGTGAATGATGCGACTGAACCGCGTGCGCTGGAGCCACCAGTGAGCGGCCAGTAGCTCATTGAGGCCCCTTGTGTTGTATGCGCTTGGTTTCAAGCTTCTAAGACCTTCCAATTTCAAGCTATGAAGGAAAAGTGAAGACGCGTTTACTTTTCATATTTCATGACAGTTGGCTGAGACGGCCAAAACATGCACTCGTGGAAACTTTTTTCAAAATCCACTTTGGGCTTGTAAGATGTTGTAAAGTGACTTTCTGTCACAATGCAGTACATGCACCTCAACACCCAACTTCATGAACACCACATCAGAGTGAATGATGCGACTGAACCGCGTGCGCTGGAGCCACCAGTGAGCGGCCAGTAGCTCATTGAGGCCCCTTGTGTTGTATGCGCTTGGTTTCAAGCTTCTAAGACCTTCCAATTTCAAGCTATGAAGGAAAAGTGAAGACGCGTTTACTTTTCATATTTCATGACAGTTGGCTGAGACGGCCAAAACATGCACTCGTGGAAACTTTTTTCAAAATCCACTTTGGGCTTGTAAGATGTTGTAAAGTGACTTTCTGTCACAATGCAGTACATGCACCTCAACACCCAACTTCATGAACACCACATCAGAGTGAATGATGCGACTGAACCGCGTGCGCTGGAGCCACCAGTGAGCGGCCAGTAGCTCATTGAGGCCCCTTGTGTTGTATGCGCTTGGTTTCAAGCTTCTAAGACCTTCCAATTTCAAGCTATGAAGGAAAAGTGAAGACGCGTTTACTTTTCATATTTCATGACAGTTGGCTGAGACGGCCAAAACATGCACTCGTGGAAACTTTTTTCAAAATCCACTTTGGGCTTGTAAGATGTTGTAAAGTGACTTTCTGTCACAATGCAGTACATGCACCTCAACACCCAACTTCATGAACACCACATCAGAGTGAATGATGCGACTGAACCGCGTGCGCTGGAGCCACCAGTGAGCGGCCAGTAGCTCATTGAGGCCCCTTGTGTTGTATGCGCTTGGTTTCAAGCTTCTAAGACCTTCCAATTTCAAGCTATGAAGGAAAAGTGAAGACGCGTTTACTTTTCATATTTCATGACAGTTGGCTGAGACGGCCAAAACATGCACTCGTGGAAACTTTTTTCAAAATCCACTTTGGGCTTGTAAGATGTTGTAAAGTGACTTTCTGTCACAATGCAGTACATGCACCTCAACACCCAACTTCATGAACACCACATCAGAGTGAATGATGCGACTGAACCGCGTGCGCTGGAGCCACCAGTGAGCGGCCAGTAGCTCATTGAGGCCCCTTGTGTTGTATGCGCTTGGTTTCAAGCTTCTAAGACCTTCCAATTTCAAGCTATGAAGGAAAAGTGAAGACGCGTTTACTTTTCATATTTCATGACAGTTGGCTGAGACGGCCAAAACATGCACTCGTGGAAACTTTTTTCAAAATCCACTTTGGGCTTGTAAGATGTTGTAAAGTGACTTTCTGTCACAATGCAGTACATGCACCTCAACACCCAACTTCATGAACACCACATCAGAGTGAATGATGCGACTGAACCGCGTGCGCTGGAGCCACCAGTGAGCGGCCAGTAGCTCATTGAGGCCCCTTGTGTTGTATGCGCTTGGTTTCAAGCTTCTAAGACCTTCCAATTTCAAGCTATGAAGGAAAAGTGAAGACGCGTTTACTTTTCATATTTCATGACAGTTGGCTGAGACGGCCAAAACATGCACTCGTGGAAACTTTTTTCAAAATCCACTTTGGGCTTGTAAGATGTTGTAAAGTGACTTTCTGTCACAATGCAGTACATGCACCTCAACACCCAACTTCATGAACACCACATCAGAGTGAATGATGCGACTGAACCGCGTGCGCTGGAGCCACCAGTGAGCGGCCAGTAGCTCATTGAGGCCCCTTGTGTTGTATGCGCTTGGTTTCAAGCTTCTAAGACCTTCCAATTTCAAGCTATGAAGGAAAAGTGAAGACGCGTTTACTTTTCATATTTCATGACAGTTGGCTGAGACGGCCAAAACATGCACTCGTGGAAACTTTTTTCAAAATCCACTTTGGGCTTGTAAGATGTTGTAAAGTGACTTTCTGTCACAATGCAGTACATGCACCTCAACACCCAACTTCATGAACACCACATCAGAGTGAATGATGCGACTGAACCGCGTGCGCTGGAGCCACCAGTGAGCGGCCAGTAGCTCATTGAGGCCCCTTGTGTTGTATGCGCTTGGTTTCAAGCTTCTAAGACCTTCCAATTTCAAGCTATGAAGGAAAAGTGAAGACGCGTTTACTTTTCATATTTCATGACAGTTGGCTGAGACGGCCAAAACATGCACTCGTGGAAACTTTTTTCAAAATCCACTTTGGGCTTGTAAGATGTTGTAAAGTGACTTTCTGTCACAATGCAGTACATGCACCTCAACACCCAACTTCATGAACACCACATCAGAGTGAATGATGCGACTGAACCGCGTGCGCTGGAGCCACCAGTGAGCGGCCAGTAGCTCATTGAGGCCCCTTGTGTTGTATGCGCTTGGTTTCAAGCTTCTAAGACCTTCCAATTTCAAGCTATGAAGGAAAAGTGAAGACGCGTTTACTTTTCATATTTCATGACAGTTGGCTGAGACGGCCAAAACATGCACTCGTGGAAACTTTTTTCAAAATCCACTTTGGGCTTGTAAGATGTTGTAAAGTGACTTTCTGTCACAATGCAGTACATGCACCTCAACACCCAACTTCATGAACACCACATCAGAGTGAATGATGCGACTGAACCGCGTGCGCTGGAGCCACCAGTGAGCGGCCAGTAGCTCATTGAGGCCCCTTGTGTTGTATGCGCTTGGTTTCAAGCTTCTAAGACCTTCCAATTTCAAGCTATGAAGGAAAAGTGAAGACGCGTTTACTTTTCATATTTCATGACAGTTGGCTGAGACGGCCAAAACATGCACTCGTGGAAACTTTTTTCAAAATCCACTTTGGGCTTGTAAGATGTTGTAAAGTGACTTTCTGTCACAATGCAGTACATGCACCTCAACACCCAACTTCATGAACACCACATCAGAGTGAATGATGCGACTGAACCGCGTGCGCTGGAGCCACCAGTGAGCGGCCAGTAGCTCATTGAGGCCCCTTGTGTTGTATGCGCTTGGTTTCAAGCTTCTAAGACCTTCCAATTTCAAGCTATGAAGGAAAAGTGAAGACGCGTTTACTTTTCATATTTCATGACAGTTGGCTGAGACGGCCAAAACATGCACTCGTGGAAACTTTTTTCAAAATCCACTTTGGGCTTGTAAGATGTTGTAAAGTGACTTTCTGTCACAATGCAGTACATGCACCTCAACACCCAACTTCATGAACACCACATCAGAGTGAATGATGCGACTGAACCGCGTGCGCTGGAGCCACCAGTGAGCGGCCAGTAGCTCATTGAGGCCCCTTGTGTTGTATGCGCTTGGTTTCAAGCTTCTAAGACCTTCCAATTTCAAGCTATGAAGGAAAAGTGAAGACGCGTTTACTTTTCATATTTCATGACAGTTGGCTGAGACGGCCAAAACATGCACTCGTGGAAACTTTTTTCAAAATCCACTTTGGGCTTGTAAGATGTTGTAAAGTGACTTTCTGTCACAATGCAGTACATGCACCTCAACACCCAACTTCATGAACACCACATCAGAGTGAATGATGCGACTGAACCGCGTGCGCTGGAGCCACCAGTGAGCGGCCAGTAGCTCATTGAGGCCCCTTGTGTTGTATGCGCTTGGTTTCAAGCTTCTAAGACCTTCCAATTTCAAGCTATGAAGGAAAAGTGAAGACGCGTTTACTTTTCATATTTCATGACAGTTGGCTGAGACGGCCAAAACATGCACTCGTGGAAACTTTTTTCAAAATCCACTTTGGGCTTGTAAGATGTTGTAAAGTGACTTTCTGTCACAATGCAGTACATGCACCTCAACACCCAACTTCATGAACACCACATCAGAGTGAATGATGCGACTGAACCGCGTGCGCTGGAGCCACCAGTGAGCGGCCAGTAGCTCATTGAGGCCCCTTGTGTTGTATGCGCTTGGTTTCAAGCTTCTAAGACCTTCCAATTTCAAGCTATGAAGGAAAAGTGAAGACGCGTTTACTTTTCATATTTCATGACAGTTGGCTGAGACGGCCAAAACATGCACTCGTGGAAACTTTTTTCAAAATCCACTTTGGGCTTGTAAGATGTTGTAAAGTGACTTTCTGTCACAATGCAGTACATGCACCTCAACACCCAACTTCATGAACACCACATCAGAGTGAATGATGCGACTGAACCGCGTGCGCTGGAGCCACCAGTGAGCGGCCAGTAGCTCATTGAGGCCCCTTGTGTTGTATGCGCTTGGTTTCAAGCTTCTAAGACCTTCCAATTTCAAGCTATGAAGGAAAAGTGAAGACGCGTTTACTTTTCATATTTCATGACAGTTGGCTGAGACGGCCAAAACATGCACTCGTGGAAACTTTTTTCAAAATCCACTTTGGGCTTGTAAGATGTTGTAAAGTGACTTTCTGTCACAATGCAGTACATGCACCTCAACACCCAACTTCATGAACACCACATCAGAGTGAATGATGCGACTGAACCGCGTGCGCTGGAGCCACCAGTGAGCGGCCAGTAGCTCATTGAGGCCCCTTGTGTTGTATGCGCTTGGTTTCAAGCTTCTAAGACCTTCCAATTTCAAGCTATGAAGGAAAAGTGAAGACGCGTTTACTTTTCATATTTCATGACAGTTGGCTGAGACGGCCAAAACATGCACTCGTGGAAACTTTTTTCAAAATCCACTTTGGGCTTGTAAGATGTTGTAAAGTGACTTTCTGTCACAATGCAGTACATGCACCTCAACACCCAACTTCATGAACACCACATCAGAGTGAATGATGCGACTGAACCGCGTGCGCTGGAGCCACCAGTGAGCGGCCAGTAGCTCATTGAGGCCCCTTGTGTTGTATGCGCTTGGTTTCAAGCTTCTAAGACCTTCCAATTTCAAGCTATGAAGGAAAAGTGAAGACGCGTTTACTTTTCATATTTCATGACAGTTGGCTGAGACGGCCAAAACATGCACTCGTGGAAACTTTTTTCAAAATCCACTTTGGGCTTGTAAGATGTTGTAAAGTGACTTTCTGTCACAATGCAGTACATGCACCTCAACACCCAACTTCATGAACACCACATCAGAGTGAATGATGCGACTGAACCGCGTGCGCTGGAGCCACCAGTGAGCGGCCAGTAGCTCATTGAGGCCCCTTGTGTTGTATGCGCTTGGTTTCAAGCTTCTAAGACCTTCCAATTTCAAGCTATGAAGGAAAAGTGAAGACGCGTTTACTTTTCATATTTCATGACAGTTGGCTGAGACGGCCAAAACATGCACTCGTGGAAACTTTTTTCAAAATCCACTTTGGGCTTGTAAGATGTTGTAAAGTGACTTTCTGTCACAATGCAGTACATGCACCTCAACACCCAACTTCATGAACACCACATCAGAGTGAATGATGCGACTGAACCGCGTGCGCTGGAGCCACCAGTGAGCGGCCAGTAGCTCATTGAGGCCCCTTGTGTTGTATGCGCTTGGTTTCAAGCTTCTAAGACCTTCCAATTTCAAGCTATGAAGGAAAAGTGAAGACGCGTTTACTTTTCATATTTCATGACAGTTGGCTGAGACGGCCAAAACATGCACTCGTGGAAACTTTTTTCAAAATCCACTTTGGGCTTGTAAGATGTTGTAAAGTGACTTTCTGTCACAATGCAGTACATGCACCTCAACACCCAACTTCATGAACACCACATCAGAGTGAATGATGCGACTGAACCGCGTGCGCTGGAGCCACCAGTGAGCGGCCAGTAGCTCATTGAGGCCCCTTGTGTTGTATGCGCTTGGTTTCAAGCTTCTAAGACCTTCCAATTTCAAGCTATGAAGGAAAAGTGAAGACGCGTTTACTTTTCATATTTCATGACAGTTGGCTGAGACGGCCAAAACATGCACTCGTGGAAACTTTTTTCAAAATCCACTTTGGGCTTGTAAGATGTTGTAAAGTGACTTTCTGTCACAATGCAGTACATGCACCTCAACACCCAACTTCATGAACACCACATCAGAGTGAATGATGCGACTGAACCGCGTGCGCTGGAGCCACCAGTGAGCGGCCAGTAGCTCATTGAGGCCCCTTGTGTTGTATGCGCTTGGTTTCAAGCTTCTAAGACCTTCCAATTTCAAGCTATGAAGGAAAAGTGAAGACGCGTTTACTTTTCATATTTCATGACAGTTGGCTGAGACGGCCAAAACATGCACTCGTGGAAACTTTTTTCAAAATCCACTTTGGGCTTGTAAGATGTTGTAAAGTGACTTTCTGTCACAATGCAGTACATGCACCTCAACACCCAACTTCATGAACACCACATCAGAGTGAATGATGCGACTGAACCGCGTGCGCTGGAGCCACCAGTGAGCGGCCAGTAGCTCATTGAGGCCCCTTGTGTTGTATGCGCTTGGTTTCAAGCTTCTAAGACCTTCCAATTTCAAGCTATGAAGGAAAAGTGAAGACGCGTTTACTTTTCATATTTCATGACAGTTGGCTGAGACGGCCAAAACATGCACTCGTGGAAACTTTTTTCAAAATCCACTTTGGGCTTGTAAGATGTTGTAAAGTGACTTTCTGTCACAATGCAGTACATGCACCTCAACACCCAACTTCATGAACACCACATCAGAGTGAATGATGCGACTGAACCGCGTGCGCTGGAGCCACCAGTGAGCGGCCAGTAGCTCATTGAGGCCCCTTGTGTTGTATGCGCTTGGTTTCAAGCTTCTAAGACCTTCCAATTTCAAGCTATGAAGGAAAAGTGAAGACGCGTTTACTTTTCATATTTCATGACAGTTGGCTGAGACGGCCAAAACATGCACTCGTGGAAACTTTTTTCAAAATCCACTTTGGGCTTGTAAGATGTTGTAAAGTGACTTTCTGTCACAATGCAGTACATGCACCTCAACACCCAACTTCATGAACACCACATCAGAGTGAATGATGCGACTGAACCGCGTGCGCTGGAGCCACCAGTGAGCGGCCAGTAGCTCATTGAGGCCCCTTGTGTTGTATGCGCTTGGTTTCAAGCTTCTAAGACCTTCCAATTTCAAGCTATGAAGGAAAAGTGAAGACGCGTTTACTTTTCATATTTCATGACAGTTGGCTGAGACGGCCAAAACATGCACTCGTGGAAACTTTTTTCAAAATCCACTTTGGGCTTGTAAGATGTTGTAAAGTGACTTTCTGTCACAATGCAGTACATGCACCTCAACACCCAACTTCATGAACACCACATCAGAGTGAATGATGCGACTGAACCGCGTGCGCTGGAGCCACCAGTGAGCGGCCAGTAGCTCATTGAGGCCCCTTGTGTTGTATGCGCTTGGTTTCAAGCTTCTAAGACCTTCCAATTTCAAGCTATGAAGGAAAAGTGAAGACGCGTTTACTTTTCATATTTCATGACAGTTGGCTGAGACGGCCAAAACATGCACTCGTGGAAACTTTTTTCAAAATCCACTTTGGGCTTGTAAGATGTTGTAAAGTGACTTTCTGTCACAATGCAGTACATGCACCTCAACACCCAACTTCATGAACACCACATCAGAGTGAATGATGCGACTGAACCGCGTGCGCTGGAGCCACCAGTGAGCGGCCAGTAGCTCATTGAGGCCCCTTGTGTTGTATGCGCTTGGTTTCAAGCTTCTAAGACCTTCCAATTTCAAGCTATGAAGGAAAAGTGAAGACGCGTTTACTTTTCATATTTCATGACAGTTGGCTGAGACGGCCAAAACATGCACTCGTGGAAACTTTTTTCAAAATCCACTTTGGGCTTGTAAGATGTTGTAAAGTGACTTTCTGTCACAATGCAGTACATGCACCTCAACACCCAACTTCATGAACACCACATCAGAGTGAATGATGCGACTGAACCGCGTGCGCTGGAGCCACCAGTGAGCGGCCAGTAGCTCATTGAGGCCCCTTGTGTTGTATGCGCTTGGTTTCAAGCTTCTAAGACCTTCCAATTTCAAGCTATGAAGGAAAAGTGAAGACGCGTTTACTTTTCATATTTCATGACAGTTGGCTGAGACGGCCAAAACATGCACTCGTGGAAACTTTTTTCAAAATCCACTTTGGGCTTGTAAGATGTTGTAAAGTGACTTTCTGTCACAATGCAGTACATGCACCTCAACACCCAACTTCATGAACACCACATCAGAGTGAATGATGCGACTGAACCGCGTGCGCTGGAGCCACCAGTGAGCGGCCAGTAGCTCATTGAGGCCCCTTGTGTTGTATGCGCTTGGTTTCAAGCTTCTAAGACCTTCCAATTTCAAGCTATGAAGGAAAAGTGAAGACGCGTTTACTTTTCATATTTCATGACAGTTGGCTGAGACGGCCAAAACATGCACTCGTGGAAACTTTTCTCAAAATCCACTTTGGGCTTGTAAGATGTTGTAAAGTGACTTTCTGTCACAATGCAGTACATGCACCTCAACACCCAACTTCATGAACACCACATCAGAGTGAATGATGCGACTGAACCGCGTGCGCTGGAGCCACCAGTGAGCGGCCAGTAGCTCATTGAGGCCCCTTGTGTTGTATGCGCTTGGTTTCAAGCTTCTAAGACCTTCCAATTTCAAGCTATGAAGGAAAAGTGAAGACGCGTTTACTTTTCATATTTCATGACAGTTGGCTGAGACGGCCAAAACATGCACTCGTGGAAACTTTTTTCAAAATCCACTTTGGGCTTGTAAGATGTTGTAAAGTGACTTTCTGTCACAATGCAGTACATGCACCTCAACACCCAACTTCATGAACACCACATCAGAGTGAATGATGCGACTGAACCGCGTGCGCTGGAGCCACCAGTGAGCGGCCAGTAGCTCATTGAGGCCCCTTGTGTTGTATGCGCTTGGTTTCAAGCTTCTAAGACCTTCCAATTTCAAGCTATGAAGGAAAAGTGAAGACGCGTTTACTTTTCATATTTCATGACAGTTGGCTGAGACGGCCAAAACATGCACTCGTGGAAACTTTTTTCAAAATCCACTTTGGGCTTGTAAGATGTTGTAAAGTGACTTTCTGTCACAATGCAGTACATGCACCTCAACACCCAACTTCATGAACACCACATCAGAGTGAATGATGCGACTGAACCGCGTGCGCTGGAGCCACCAGTGAGCGGCCAGTAGCTCATTGAGGCCCCTTGTGTTGTATGCGCTTGGTTTCAAGCTTCTAAGACCTTCCAATTTCAAGCTATGAAGGAAAAGTGAAGACGCGTTTACTTTTCATATTTCATGACAGTTGGCTGAGACGGCCAAAACATGCACTCGTGGAAACTTTTTTCAAAATCCACTTTGGGCTTGTAAGATGTTGTAAAGTGACTTTCTGTCACAATGCAGTACATGCACCTCAACACCCAACTTCATGAACACCACATCAGAGTGAATGATGCGACTGAACCGCGTGCGCTGGAGCCACCAGTGAGCGGCCAGTAGCTCATTGAGGCCCCTTGTGTTGTATGCGCTTGGTTTCAAGCTTCTAAGACCTTCCAATTTCAAGCTATGAAGGAAAAGTGAAGACGCGTTTACTTTTCATATTTCATGACAGTTGGCTGAGACGGCCAAAACATGCACTCGTGGAAACTTTTTTCAAAATCCACTTTGGGCTTGTAAGATGTTGTAAAGTGACTTTCTGTCACAATGCAGTACATGCACCTCAACACCCAACTTCATGAACACCACATCAGAGTGAATGATGCGACTGAACCGCGTGCGCTGGAGCCACCAGTGAGCGGCCAGTAGCTCATTGAGGCCCCTTGTGTTGTATGCGCTTGGTTTCAAGCTTCTAAGACCTTCCAATTTCAAGCTATGAAGGAAAAGTGAAGACGCGTTTACTTTTCATATTTCATGACAGTTGGCTGAGACGGCCAAAACATGCACTCGTGGAAACTTTTTTCAAAATCCACTTTGGGCTTGTAAGATGTTGTAAAGTGACTTTCTGTCACAATGCAGTACATGCACCTCAACACCCAACTTCATGAACACCACATCAGAGTGAATGATGCGACTGAACCGCGTGCGCTGGAGCCACCAGTGAGCGGCCAGTAGCTCATTGAGGCCCCTTGTGTTGTATGCGCTTGGTTTCAAGCTTCTAAGACCTTCCAATTTCAAGCTATGAAGGAAAAGTGAAGACGCGTTTACTTTTCATATTTCATGACAGTTGGCTGAGACGGCCAAAACATGCACTCGTGGAAACTTTTTTCAAAATCCACTTTGGGCTTGTAAGATGTTGTAAAGTGACTTTCTGTCACAATGCAGTACATGCACCTCAACACCCAACTTCATGAACACCACATCAGAGTGAATGATGCGACTGAACCGCGTGCGCTGGAGCCACCAGTGAGCGGCCAGTAGCTCATTGAGGCCCCTTGTGTTGTATGCGCTTGGTTTCAAGCTTCTAAGACCTTCCAATTTCAAGCTATGAAGGAAAAGTGAAGACGCGTTTACTTTTCATATTTCATGACAGTTGGCTGAGACGGCCAAAACATGCACTCGTGGAAACTTTTTTCAAAATCCACTTTGGGCTTGTAAGATGTTGTAAAGTGACTTTCTGTCACAATGCAGTACATGCACCTCAACACCCAACTTCATGAACACCACATCAGAGTGAATGATGCGACTGAACCGCGTGCGCTGGAGCCACCAGTGAGCGGCCAGTAGCTCATTGAGGCCCCTTGTGTTGTATGCGCTTGGTTTCAAGCTTCTAAGACCTTCCAATTTCAAGCTATGAAGGAAAAGTGAAGACGCGTTTACTTTTCATATTTCATGACAGTTGGCTGAGACGGCCAAAACATGCACTCGTGGAAACTTTTTTCAAAATCCACTTTGGGCTTGTAAGATGTTGTAAAGTGACTTTCTGTCACAATGCAGTACATGCACCTCAACACCCAACTTCATGAACACCACATCAGAGTGAATGATGCGACTGAACCGCGTGCGCTGGAGCCACCAGTGAGCGGCCAGTAGCTCATTGAGGCCCCTTGTGTTGTATGCGCTTGGTTTCAAGCTTCTAAGACCTTCCAATTTCAAGCTATGAAGGAAAAGTGAAGACGCGTTTACTTTTCATATTTCATGACAGTTGGCTGAGACGGCCAAAACATGCACTCGTGGAAACTTTTTTCAAAATCCACTTTGGGCTTGTAAGATGTTGTAAAGTGACTTTCTGTCACAATGCAGTACATGCACCTCAACACCCAACTTCATGAACACCACATCAGAGTGAATGATGCGACTGAACCGCGTGCGCTGGAGCCACCAGTGAGCGGCCAGTAGCTCATTGAGGCCCCTTGTGTTGTATGCGCTTGGTTTCAAGCTTCTAAGACCTTCCAATTTCAAGCTATGAAGGAAAAGTGAAGACGCGTTTACTTTTCATATTTCATGACAGTTGGCTGAGACGGCCAAAACATGCACTCGTGGAAACTTTTTTCAAAATCCACTTTGGGCTTGTAAGATGTTGTAAAGTGACTTTCTGTCACAATGCAGTACATGCACCTCAACACCCAACTTCATGAACACCACATCAGAGTGAATGATGCGACTGAACCGCGTGCGCTGGAGCCACCAGTGAGCGGCCAGTAGCTCATTGAGGCCCCTTGTGTTGTATGCGCTTGGTTTCAAGCTTCTAAGACCTTCCAATTTCAAGCTATGAAGGAAAAGTGAAGACGCGTTTACTTTTCATATTTCATGACAGTTGGCTGAGACGGCCAAAACATGCACTCGTGGAAACTTTTTTCAAAATCCACTTTGGGCTTGTAAGATGTTGTAAAGTGACTTTCTGTCACAATGCAGTACATGCACCTCAACACCCAACTTCATGAACACCACATCAGAGTGAATGATGCGACTGAACCGCGTGCGCTGGAGCCACCAGTGAGCGGCCAGTAGCTCATTGAGGCCCCTTGTGTTGTATGCGCTTGGTTTCAAGCTTCTAAGACCTTCCAATTTCAAGCTATGAAGGAAAAGTGAAGACGCGTTTACTTTTCATATTTCATGACAGTTGGCTGAGACGGCCAAAACATGCACTCGTGGAAACTTTTTTCAAAATCCACTTTGGGCTTGTAAGATGTTGTAAAGTGACTTTCTGTCACAATGCAGTACATGCACCTCAACACCCAACTTCATGAACACCACATCAGAGTGAATGATGCGACTGAACCGCGTGCGCTGGAGCCACCAGTGAGCGGCCAGTAGCTCATTGAGGCCCCTTGTGTTGTATGCGCTTGGTTTCAAGCTTCTAAGACCTTCCAATTTCAAGCTATGAAGGAAAAGTGAAGACGCGTTTACTTTTCA
Source organism: Sardina pilchardus (assembly GCF_963854185.1). Taxonomy (NCBI): domain Eukaryota; kingdom Metazoa; phylum Chordata; class Actinopteri; order Clupeiformes; family Clupeidae; genus Sardina; species Sardina pilchardus. Next base: position 39,777 of record NW_026910843.1, on the reverse strand, counting down.
TATTTCATGACAGTTGGCTGAGACGGCCAAAACATGCACTCGTGGAAACTTTTTTCAAAATCCACTTTGGGCTTGTAAGATGTTGTAAAGTGACTTTCTGTCACAATGCAGTACATGCACCTCAACACCCAACTTCATGAACACCACATCAGAGTGAATGATGCGACTGAACCGCGTGCGCTGGAGCCACCAGTGAGCGGCCAGTAGCTCATTGAGGCCCCTTGTGTTGTATGCGCTTGGTTTCAAGCTTCTAAGACCTTCCAATTTCAAGCTATGAAGGAAAAGTGAAGACGCGTTTACTTTTCATATTTCATGACAGTTGGCTGAGACGGCCAAAACATGCACTCGTGGAAACTTTTTTCAAAATCCACTTTGGGCTTGTAAGATGTTGTAAAGTGACTTTCTGTCACAATGCAGTACATGCACCTCAACACCCAACTTCATGAACACCACATCAGAGTGAATGATGCGACTGAACCGCGTGCGCTGGAGCCACCAGTGAGCGGCCAGTAGCTCATTGAGGCCCCTTGTGTTGTATGCGCTTGGTTTCAAGCTTCTAAGACCTTCCAATTTCAAGCTATGAAGGAAAAGTGAAGACGCGTTTACTTTTCATATTTCATGACAGTTGGCTGAGACGGCCAAAACATGCACTCGTGGAAACTTTTTTCAAAATCCACTTTGGGCTTGTAAGATGTTGTAAAGTGACTTTCTGTCACAATGCAGTACATGCACCTCAACACCCAACTTCATGAACACCACATCAGAGTGAATGATGCGACTGAACCGCGTGCGCTGGAGCCACCAGTGAGCGGCCAGTAGCTCATTGAGGCCCCTTGTGTTGTATGCGCTTGGTTTCAAGCTTCTAAGACCTTCCAATTTCAAGCTATGAAGGAAAAGTGAAGACGCGTTTACTTTTCATATTTCATGACAGTTGGCTGAGACGGCCAAAACATGCACTCGTGGAAACTTTTTTCAAAATCCACTTTGGGCTTGTAAGATGTTGTAAAGTGACTTTCTGTCACAATGCAGTACATGCACCTCAACACCCAACTTCATGAACACCACATCAGAGTGAATGATGCGACTGAACCGCGTGCGCTGGAGCCACCAGTGAGCGGCCAGTAGCTCATTGAGGCCCCTTGTGTTGTATGCGCTTGGTTTCAAGCTTCTAAGACCTTCCAATTTCAAGCTATGAAGGAAAAGTGAAGACGCGTTTACTTTTCATATTTCATGACAGTTGGCTGAGACGGCCAAAACATGCACTCGTGGAAACTTTTTTCAAAATCCACTTTGGGCTTGTAAGATGTTGTAAAGTGACTTTCTGTCACAATGCAGTACATGCACCTCAACACCCAACTTCATGAACACCACATCAGAGTGAATGATGCGACTGAACCGCGTGCGCTGGAGCCACCAGTGAGCGGCCAGTAGCTCATTGAGGCCCCTTGTGTTGTATGCGCTTGGTTTCAAGCTTCTAAGACCTTCCAATTTCAAGCTATGAAGGAAAAGTGAAGACGCGTTTACTTTTCATATTTCATGACAGTTGGCTGAGACGGCCAAAACATGCACTCGTGGAAACTTTTTTCAAAATCCACTTTGGGCTTGTAAGATGTTGTAAAGTGACTTTCTGTCACAATGCAGTACATGCACCTCAACACCCAACTTCATGAACACCACATCAGAGTGAATGATGCGACTGAACCGCGTGCGCTGGAGCCACCAGTGAGCGGCCAGTAGCTCATTGAGGCCCCTTGTGTTGTATGCGCTTGGTTTCAAGCTTCTAAGACCTTCCAATTTCAAGCTATGAAGGAAAAGTGAAGACGCGTTTACTTTTCATATTTCATGACAGTTGGCTGAGACGGCCAAAACATGCACTCGTGGAAACTTTTTTCAAAATCCACTTTGGGCTTGTAAGATGTTGTAAAGTGACTTTCTGTCACAATGCAGTACATGCACCTCAACACCCAACTTCATGAACACCACATCAGAGTGAATGATGCGACTGAACCGCGTGCGCTGGAGCCACCAGTGAGCGGCCAGTAGCTCATTGAGGCCCCTTGTGTTGTATGCGCTTGGTTTCAAGCTTCTAAGACCTTCCAATTTCAAGCTATGAAGGAAAAGTGAAGACGCGTTTACTTTTCATATTTCATGACAGTTGGCTGAGACGGCCAAAACATGCACTCGTGGAAACTTTTTTCAAAATCCACTTTGGGCTTGTAAGATGTTGTAAAGTGACTTTCTGTCACAATGCAGTACATGCACCTCAACACCCAACTTCATGAACACCACATCAGAGTGAATGATGCGACTGAACCGCGTGCGCTGGAGCCACCAGTGAGCGGCCAGTAGCTCATTGAGGCCCCTTGTGTTGTATGCGCTTGGTTTCAAGCTTCTAAGACCTTCCAATTTCAAGCTATGAAGGAAAAGTGAAGACGCGTTTACTTTTCATATTTCATGACAGTTGGCTGAGACGGCCAAAACATGCACTCGTGGAAACTTTTTTCAAAATCCACTTTGGGCTTGTAAGATGTTGTAAAGTGACTTTCTGTCACAATGCAGTACATGCACCTCAACACCCAACTTCATGAACACCACATCAGAGTGAATGATGCGACTGAACCGCGTGCGCTGGAGCCACCAGTGAGCGGCCAGTAGCTCATTGAGGCCCCTTGTGTTGTATGCGCTTGGTTTCAAGCTTCTAAGACCTTCCAATTTCAAGCTATGAAGGAAAAGTGAAGACGCGTTTACTTTTCATATTTCATGACAGTTGGCTGAGACGGCCAAAACATGCACTCGTGGAAACTTTTTTCAAAATCCACTTTGGGCTTGTAAGATGTTGTAAAGTGACTTTCTGTCACAATGCAGTACATGCACCTCAACACCCAACTTCATGAACACCACATCAGAGTGAATGATGCGACTGAACCGCGTGCGCTGGAGCCACCAGTGAGCGGCCAGTAGCTCATTGAGGCCCCTTGTGTTGTATGCGCTTGGTTTCAAGCTTCTAAGACCTTCCAATTTCAAGCTATGAAGGAAAAGTGAAGACGCGTTTACTTTTCATATTTCATGACAGTTGGCTGAGACGGCCAAAACATGCACTCGTGGAAACTTTTTTCAAAATCCACTTTGGGCTTGTAAGATGTTGTAAAGTGACTTTCTGTCACAATGCAGTACATGCACCTCAACACCCAACTTCATGAACACCACATCAGAGTGAATGATGCGACTGAACCGCGTGCGCTGGAGCCACCAGTGAGCGGCCAGTAGCTCATTGAGGCCCCTTGTGTTGTATGCGCTTGGTTTCAAGCTTCTAAGACCTTCCAATTTCAAGCTATGAAGGAAAAGTGAAGACGCGTTTACTTTTCATATTTCATGACAGTTGGCTGAGACGGCCAAAACATGCACTCGTGGAAACTTTTTTCAAAATCCACTTTGGGCTTGTAAGATGTTGTAAAGTGACTTTCTGTCACAATGCAGTACATGCACCTCAACACCCAACTTCATGAACACCACATCAGAGTGAATGATGCGACTGAACCGCGTGCGCTGGAGCCACCAGTGAGCGGCCAGTAGCTCATTGAGGCCCCTTGTGTTGTATGCGCTTGGTTTCAAGCTTCTAAGACCTTCCAATTTCAAGCTATGAAGGAAAAGTGAAGACGCGTTTACTTTTCATATTTCATGACAGTTGGCTGAGACGGCCAAAACATGCACTCGTGGAAACTTTTTTCAAAATCCACTTTGGGCTTGTAAGATGTTGTAAAGTGACTTTCTGTCACAATGCAGTACATGCACCTCAACACCCAACTTCATGAACACCACATCAGAGTGAATGATGCGACTGAACCGCGTGCGCTGGAGCCACCAGTGAGCGGCCAGTAGCTCATTGAGGCCCCTTGTGTTGTATGCGCTTGGTTTCAAGCTTCTAAGACCTTCCAATTTCAAGCTATGAAGGAAAAGTGAAGACGCGTTTACTTTTCATATTTCATGACAGTTGGCTGAGACGGCCAAAACATGCACTCGTGGAAACTTTTTTCAAAATCCACTTTGGGCTTGTAAGATGTTGTAAAGTGACTTTCTGTCACAATGCAGTACATGCACCTCAACACCCAACTTCATGAACACCACATCAGAGTGAATGATGCGACTGAACCGCGTGCGCTGGAGCCACCAGTGAGCGGCCAGTAGCTCATTGAGGCCCCTTGTGTTGTATGCGCTTGGTTTCAAGCTTCTAAGACCTTCCAATTTCAAGCTATGAAGGAAAAGTGAAGACGCGTTTACTTTTCATATTTCATGACAGTTGGCTGAGACGGCCAAAACATGCACTCGTGGAAACTTTTTTCAAAATCCACTTTGGGCTTGTAAGATGTTGTAAAGTGACTTTCTGTCACAATGCAGTACATGCACCTCAACACCCAACTTCATGAACACCACATCAGAGTGAATGATGCGACTGAACCGCGTGCGCTGGAGCCACCAGTGAGCGGCCAGTAGCTCATTGAGGCCCCTTGTGTTGTATGCGCTTGGTTTCAAGCTTCTAAGACCTTCCAATTTCAAGCTATGAAGGAAAAGTGAAGACGCGTTTACTTTTCATATTTCATGACAGTTGGCTGAGACGGCCAAAACATGCACTCGTGGAAACTTTTTTCAAAATCCACTTTGGGCTTGTAAGATGTTGTAAAGTGACTTTCTGTCACAATGCAGTACATGCACCTCAACACCCAACTTCATGAACACCACATCAGAGTGAATGATGCGACTGAACCGCGTGCGCTGGAGCCACCAGTGAGCGGCCAGTAGCTCATTGAGGCCCCTTGTGTTGTATGCGCTTGGTTTCAAGCTTCTAAGACCTTCCAATTTCAAGCTATGAAGGAAAAGTGAAGACGCGTTTACTTTTCATATTTCATGACAGTTGGCTGAGACGGCCAAAACATGCACTCGTGGAAACTTTTTTCAAAATCCACTTTGGGCTTGTAAGATGTTGTAAAGTGACTTTCTGTCACAATGCAGTACATGCACCTCAACACCCAACTTCATGAACACCACATCAGAGTGAATGATGCGACTGAACCGCGTGCGCTGGAGCCACCAGTGAGCGGCCAGTAGCTCATTGAGGCCCCTTGTGTTGTATGCGCTTGGTTTCAAGCTTCTAAGACCTTCCAATTTCAAGCTATGAAGGAAAAGTGAAGACGCGTTTACTTTTCATATTTCATGACAGTTGGCTGAGACGGCCAAAACATGCACTCGTGGAAACTTTTTTCAAAATCCACTTTGGGCTTGTAAGATGTTGTAAAGTGACTTTCTGTCACAATGCAGTACATGCACCTCAACACCCAACTTCATGAACACCACATCAGAGTGAATGATGCGACTGAACCGCGTGCGCTGGAGCCACCAGTGAGCGGCCAGTAGCTCATTGAGGCCCCTTGTGTTGTATGCGCTTGGTTTCAAGCTTCTAAGACCTTCCAATTTCAAGCTATGAAGGAAAAGTGAAGACGCGTTTACTTTTCATATTTCTGACAGTTGGCTGAGACGGCCAAAACATGCACTCGTGGAAACTTTTTTCAAAATCCACTTTGGGCTTGTAAGATGTTGTAAAGTGACTTTCTGTCACAATGCAGTACATGCACCTCAACACCCAACTTCATGAACACCACATCAGAGTGAATGATGCGACTGAACCGCGTGCGCTGGAGCCACCAGTGAGCGGCCAGTAGCTCATTGAGGCCCCTTGTGTTGTATGCGCTTGGTTTCAAGCTTCTAAGACCTTCCAATTTCAAGCTATGAAGGAAAAGTGAAGACGCGTTTACTTTTCATATTTCATGACAGTTGGCTGAGACGGCCAAAACATGCACTCGTGGAAACTTTTTTCAAAATCCACTTTGGGCTTGTAAGATGTTGTAAAGTGACTTTCTGTCACAATGCAGTACATGCACCTCAACACCCAACTTCATGAACACCACATCAGAGTGAATGATGCGACTGAACCGCGTGCGCTGGAGCCACCAGTGAGCGGCCAGTAGCTCATTGAGGCCCCTTGTGTTGTATGCGCTTGGTTTCAAGCTTCTAAGACCTTCCAATTTCAAGCTATGAAGGAAAAGTGAAGACGCGTTTACTTTTCATATTTCATGACAGTTGGCTGAGACGGCCAAAACATGCACTCGTGGAAACTTTTTTCAAAATCCACTTTGGGCTTGTAAGATGTTGTAAAGTGACTTTCTGTCACAATGCAGTACATGCACCTCAACACCCAACTTCATGAACACCACATCAGAGTGAATGATGCGACTGAACCGCGTGCGCTGGAGCCACCAGTGAGCGGCCAGTAGCTCATTGAGGCCCCTTGTGTTGTATGCGCTTGGTTTCAAGCTTCTAAGACCTTCCAATTTCAAGCTATGAAGGAAAAGTGAAGACGCGTTTACTTTTCATATTTCATGACAGTTGGCTGAGACGGCCAAAACATGCACTCGTGGAAACTTTTTTCAAAATCCACTTTGGGCTTGTAAGATGTTGTAAAGTGACTTTCTGTCACAATGCAGTACATGCACCTCAACACCCAACTTCATGAACACCACATCAGAGTGAATGATGCGACTGAACCGCGTGCGCTGGAGCCACCAGTGAGCGGCCAGTAGCTCATTGAGGCCCCTTGTGTTGTATGCGCTTGGTTTCAAGCTTCTAAGACCTTCCAATTTCAAGCTATGAAGGAAAAGTGAAGACGCGTTTACTTTTCATATTTCATGACAGTTGGCTGAGACGGCCAAAACATGCACTCGTGGAAACTTTTTTCAAAATCCACTTTGGGCTTGTAAGATGTTGTAAAGTGACTTTCTGTCACAATGCAGTACATGCACCTCAACACCCAACTTCATGAACACCACATCAGAGTGAATGATGCGACTGAACCGCGTGCGCTGGAGCCACCAGTGAGCGGCCAGTAGCTCATTGAGGCCCCTTGTGTTGTATGCGCTTGGTTTCAAGCTTCTAAGACCTTCCAATTTCAAGCTATGAAGGAAAAGTGAAGACGCGTTTACTTTTCATATTTCATGACAGTTGGCTGAGACGGCCAAAACATGCACTCGTGGAAACTTTTTTCAAAATCCACTTTGGGCTTGTAAGATGTTGTAAAGTGACTTTCTGTCACAATGCAGTACATGCACCTCAACACCCAACTTCATGAACACCACATCAGAGTGAATGATGCGACTGAACCGCGTGCGCTGGAGCCACCAGTGAGCGGCCAGTAGCTCATTGAGGCCCCTTGTGTTGTATGCGCTTGGTTTCAAGCTTCTAAGACCTTCCAATTTCAAGCTATGAAGGAAAAGTGAAGACGCGTTTACTTTTCATATTTCATGACAGTTGGCTGAGACGGCCAAAACATGCACTCGTGGAAACTTTTTTCAAAATCCACTTTGGGCTTGTAAGATGTTGTAAAGTGACTTTCTGTCACAATGCAGTACATGCACCTCAACACCCAACTTCATGAACACCACATCAGAGTGAATGATGCGACTGAACCGCGATGCGCTGGAGCCACCAGTGAGCGGCCAGTAGCTCATTGAGGCCCCTTGTGTTGTATGCGCTTGGTTTCAAGCTTCTAAGACCTTCCAATTTCAAGCTATGAAGGAAAAGTGAAGACGCGTTTACTTTTCATATTTCATGACAGTTGGCTGAGACGGCCAAAACATGCACTCGTGGAAACTTTTTTCAAAATCCACTTTGGGCTTGTAAGATGTTGTAAAGTGACTTTCTGTCACAATGCAGTACATGCACCTCAACACCCAACTTCATGAACACCACATCAGAGTGAATGATGCGACTGAACCGCTGCGCTGGAGCCACCAGTGAGCGGCCAGTAGCTCATTGAGGCCCCATTGTGTTGTATGCGCTTGGTTTCAAGCTTCTAAGACCTTCCAATTTCAAGCTATGAAGGAAAAGTGAAGACGCGTTTACTTTTCATATTTCATGACAGTTGGCTGAGACGGCCAAAACATGCACTCGTGGAAACTTTTTTCAAAATCCACTTTGGGCTTGTAAGATGTTGTAAAGTGACTTTCTGTCACAATGCAGTACATGCACCTCAACACCCAACTTCATGAACACCACATCAGAGTGAATGATGCGACTGAACCGCGTGCGCTGGAGCCACCAGTGAGCGGCCAGTAGCTCATTGAGGCCCCTTGTGTTGTATGCGCTTGGTTTCAAGCTTCTAAGACCTTCCAATTTCAAGCTATGAAGGAAAAGTGAAGACGCGTTTACTTTTCATATTTCATGACAGTTGGCTGAGACGGCCAAAACATGCACTCGTGGAAACTTTTTTCAAAATCCACTTTGGGCTTGTAAGATGTTGTAAAGTGACTTTCTGTCACAATGCAGTACATGCACCTCAACACCCAACTTCATGAACACCACATCAGAGTGAATGATGCGACTGAACCGCGTGCGCTGGAGCCACCAGTGAGCGGCCAGTAGCTCATTGAGGCCCCTTGTGTTGTATGCGCTTGGTTTCAAGCTTCTAAGACCTTCCAATTTCAAGCTATGAAGGAAAAGTGAAGACGCGTTTACTTTTCATATTTCATGACAGTTGGCTGAGACGGCCAAAACATGCACTCGTGGAAACTTTTTTCAAAATCCACTTTGGGCTTGTAAGATGTTGTAAAGTGACTTTCTGTCACAATGCAGTACATGCACCTCAACACCCAACTTCATGAACACCACATCAGAGTGAATGATGCGACTGAACCGCGTGCGCTGGAGCCACCAGTGAGCGGCCAGTAGCTCATTGAGGCCCCTTGTGTTGTATGCGCTTGGTTTCAAGCTTCTAAGACCTTCCAATTTCAAGCTATGAAGGAAAAGTGAAGACGCGTTTACTTTTCATATTTCATGACAGTTGGCTGAGACGGCCAAAACATGCACTCGTGGAAACTTTTTTCAAAATCCACTTTGGGCTTGTAAGATGTTGTAAAGTGACTTTCTGTCACAATGCAGTACATGCACCTCAACACCCAACTTCATGAACACCACATCAGAGTGAATGATGCGACTGAACCGCGTGCGCTGGAGCCACCAGTGAGCGGCCAGTAGCTCATTGAGGCCCCTTGTGTTGTATGCGCTTGGTTTCAAGCTTCTAAGACCTTCCAATTTCAAGCTATGAAGGAAAAGTGAAGACGCGTTTACTTTTCATATTTCATGACAGTTGGCTGAGACGGCCAAAACATGCACTCGTGGAAACTTTTTTCAAAATCCACTTTGGGCTTGTAAGATGTTGTAAAGTGACTTTCTGTCACAATGCAGTACATGCACCTCAACACCCAACTTCATGAACACCACATCAGAGTGAATGATGCGACTGAACCGCGTGCGCTGGAGCCACCAGTGAGCGGCCAGTAGCTCATTGAGGCCCCTTGTGTTGTATGCGCTTGGTTTCAAGCTTCTAAGACCTTCCAATTTCAAGCTATGAAGGAAAAGTGAAGACGCGTTTACTTTTCATATTTCATGACAGTTGGCTGAGACGGCCAAAACATGCACTCGTGGAAACTTTTTTCAAAATCCACTTTGGGCTTGTAAGATGTTGTAAAGTGACTTTCTGTCACAATGCAGTACATGCACCTCAACACCCAACTTCATGAACACCACATCAGAGTGAATGATGCGACTGAACCGCGTGCGCTGGAGCCACCAGTGAGCGGCCAGTAGCTCATTGAGGCCCCTTGTGTTGTATGCGCTTGGTTTCAAGCTTCTAAGACCTTCCAATTTCAAGCTATGAAGGAAAAGTGAAGACGCGTTTACTTTTCATATTTCATGACAGTTGGCTGAGACGGCCAAAACATGCACTCGTGGAAACTTTTTTCAAAATCCACTTTGGGCTTGTAAGATGTTGTAAAGTGACTTTCTGTCACAATGCAGTACATGCACCTCAACACCCAACTTCATGAACACCACATCAGAGTGAATGATGCGACTGAACCGCGTGCGCTGGAGCCACCAGTGAGCGGCCAGTAGCTCATTGAGGCCCCTTGTGTTGTATGCGCTTGGTTTCAAGCTTCTAAGACCTTCCAATTTCAAGCTATGAAGGAAAAGTGAAGACGCGTTTACTTTTCATATTTCATGACAGTTGGCTGAGACGGCCAAAACATGCACTCGTGGAAACTTTTTTCAAAATCCACTTTGGGCTTGTAAGATGTTGTAAAGTGACTTTCTGTCACAATGCAGTACATGCACCTCAACACCCAACTTCATGAACACCACATCAGAGTGAATGATGCGACTGAACCGCGTGCGCTGGAGCCACCAGTGAGCGGCCAGTAGCTCATTGAGGCCCCTTGTGTTGTATGCGCTTGGTTTCAAGCTTCTAAGACCTTCCAATTTCAAGCTATGAAGGAAAAGTGAAGACGCGTTTACTTTTCATATTTCATGACAGTTGGCTGAGACGGCCAAAACATGCACTCGTGGAAACTTTTTTCAAAATCCACTTTGGGCTTGTAAGATGTTGTAAAGTGACTTTCTGTCACAATGCAGTACATGCACCTCAACACCCAACTTCATGAACACCACATCAGAGTGAATGATGCGACTGAACCGCGTGCGCTGGAGCCACCAGTGAGCGGCCAGTAGCTCATTGAGGCCCCTTGTGTTGTATGCGCTTGGTTTCAAGCTTCTAAGACCTTCCAATTTCAAGCTATGAAGGAAAAGTGAAGACGCGTTTACTTTTCATATTTCATGACAGTTGGCTGAGACGGCCAAAACATGCACTCGTGGAAACTTTTTTCAAAATCCACTTTGGGCTTGTAAGATGTTGTAAAGTGACTTTCTGTCACAATGCAGTACATGCACCTCAACACCCAACTTCATGAACACCACATCAGAGTGAATGATGCGACTGAACCGCGTGCGCTGGAGCCACCAGTGAGCGGCCAGTAGCTCATTGAGGCCCCTTGTGTTGTATGCGCTTGGTTTCAAGCTTCTAAGACCTTCCAATTTCAAGCTATGAAGGAAAAGTGAAGACGCGTTTACTTTTCATATTTCATGACAGTTGGCTGAGACGGCCAAAACATGCACTCGTGGAAACTTTTTTCAAAATCCACTTTGGGCTTGTAAGATGTTGTAAAGTGACTTTCTGTCACAATGCAGTACATGCACCTCAACACCCAACTTCATGAACACCACATCAGAGTGAATGATGCGACTGAACCGCGTGCGCTGGAGCCACCAGTGAGCGGCCAGTAGCTCATTGAGGCCCCTTGTGTTGTATGCGCTTGGTTTCAAGCTTCTAAGACCTTCCAATTTCAAGCTATGAAGGAAAAGTGAAGACGCGTTTACTTTTCATATTTCATGACAGTTGGCTGAGACGGCCAAAACATGCACTCGTGGAAACTTTTTTCAAAATCCACTTTGGGCTTGTAAGATGTTGTAAAGTGACTTTCTGTCACAATGCAGTACATGCACCTCAACACCCAACTTCATGAACACCACATCAGAGTGAATGATGCGACTGAACCGCGTGCGCTGGAGCCACCAGTGAGCGGCCAGTAGCTCATTGAGGCCCCTTGTGTTGTATGCGCTTGGTTTCAAGCTTCTAAGACCTTCCAATTTCAAGCTATGAAGGAAAAGTGAAGACGCGTTTACTTTTCATATTTCATGACAGTTGGCTGAGACGGCCAAAACATGCACTCGTGGAAACTTTTTTCAAAATCCACTTTGGGCTTGTAAGATGTTGTAAAGTGACTTTCTGTCACAATGCAGTACATGCACCTCAACACCCAACTTCATGAACACCACATCAGAGTGAATGATGCGACTGAACCGCGTGCGCTGGAGCCACCAGTGAGCGGCCAGTAGCTCATTGAGGCCCCTTGTGTTGTATGCGCTTGGTTTCAAGCTTCTAAGACCTTCCAATTTCAAGCTATGAAGGAAAAGTGAAGACGCGTTTACTTTTCATATTTCATGACAGTTGGCTGAGACGGCCAAAACATGCACTCGTGGAAACTTTTTTCAAAATCCACTTTGGGCTTGTAAGATGTTGTAAAGTGACTTTCTGTCACAATGCAGTACATGCACCTCAACACCCAACTTCATGAACACCACATCAGAGTGAATGATGCGACTGAACCGCGTGCGCTGGAGCCACCAGTGAGCGGCCAGTAGCTCATTGAGGCCCCTTGTGTTGTATGCGCTTGGTTTCAAGCTTCTAAGACCTTCCAATTTCAAGCTATGAAGGAAAAGTGAAGACGCGTTTACTTTTCATATTTCATGACAGTTGGCTGAGACGGCCAAAACATGCACTCGTGGAAACTTTTTTCAAAATCCACTTTGGGCTTGTAAGATGTTGTAAAGTGACTTTCTGTCACAATGCAGTACATGCACCTCAACACCCAACTTCATGAACACCACATCAGAGTGAATGATGCGACTGAACCGCGTGCGCTGGAGCCACCAGTGAGCGGCCAGTAGCTCATTGAGGCCCCTTGTGTTGTATGCGCTTGGTTTCAAGCTTCTAAGACCTTCCAATTTCAAGCTATGAAGGAAAAGTGAAGACGCGTTTACTTTTCATATTTCATGACAGTTGGCTGAGACGGCCAAAACATGCACTCGTGGAAACTTTTTTCAAAATCCACTTTGGGCTTGTAAGATGTTGTAAAGTGACTTTCTGTCACAATGCAGTACATGCACCTCAACACCCAACTTCATGAACACCACATCAGAGTGAATGATGCGACTGAACCGCGTGCGCTGGAGCCACCAGTGAGCGGCCAGTAGCTCATTGAGGCCCCTTGTGTTGTATGCGCTTGGTTTCAAGCTTCTAAGACCTTCCAATTTCAAGCTATGAAGGAAAAGTGAAGACGCGTTTACTTTTCATATTTCATGACAGTTGGCTGAGACGGCCAAAACATGCACTCGTGGAAACTTTTTTCAAAATCCACTTTGGGCTTGTAAGATGTTGTAAAGTGACTTTCTGTCACAATGCAGTACATGCACCTCAACACCCAACTTCATGAACACCACATCAGAGTGAATGATGCGACTGAACCGCGTGCGCTGGAGCCACCAGTGAGCGGCCAGTAGCTCATTGAGGCCCCTTGTGTTGTATGCGCTTGGTTTCAAGCTTCTAAGACCTTCCAATTTCAAGCTATGAAGGAAAAGTGAAGACGCGTTTACTTTTCATATTTCATGACAGTTGGCTGAGACGGCCAAAACATGCACTCGTGGAAACTTTTTTCAAAATCCACTTTGGGCTTGTAAGATGTTGTAAAGTGACTTTCTGTCACAATGCAGTACATGCACCTCAACACCCAACTTCATGAACACCACATCAGAGTGAATGATGCGACTGAACCGCGTGCGCTGGAGCCACCAGTGAGCGGCCAGTAGCTCATTGAGGCCCCTTGTGTTGTATGCGCTTGGTTTCAAGCTTCTAAGACCTTCCAATTTCAAGCTATGAAGGAAAAGTGAAGACGCGTTTACTTTTCATATTTCATGACAGTTGGCTGAGACGGCCAAAACATGCACTCGTGGAAACTTTTTTCAAAATCCACTTTGGGCTTGTAAGATGTTGTAAAGTGACTTTCTGTCACAATGCAGTACATGCACCTCAACACCCAACTTCATGAACACCACATCAGAGTGAATGATGCGACTGAACCGCGTGCGCTGGAGCCACCAGTGAGCGGCCAGTAGCTCATTGAGGCCCCTTGTGTTGTATGCGCTTGGTTTCAAGCTTCTAAGACCTTCCAATTTCAAGCTATGAAGGAAAAGTGAAGACGCGTTTACTTTTCATATTTCATGACAGTTGGCTGAGACGGCCAAAACATGCACTCGTGGAAACTTTTTTCAAAATCCACTTTGGGCTTGTAAGATGTTGTAAAGTGACTTTCTGTCACAATGCAGTACATGCACCTCAACACCCAACTTCATGAACACCACATCAGAGTGAATGATGCGACTGAACCGCGTGCGCTGGAGCCACCAGTGAGCGGCCAGTAGCTCATTGAGGCCCCTTGTGTTGTATGCGCTTGGTTTCAAGCTTCTAAGACCTTCCAATTTCAAGCTATGAAGGAAAAGTGAAGACGCGTTTACTTTTCATATTTCATGACAGTTGGCTGAGACGGCCAAAACATGCACTCGTGGAAACTTTTTTCAAAATCCACTTTGGGCTTGTAAGATGTTGTAAAGTGACTTTCTGTCACAATGCAGTACATGCACCTCAACACCCAACTTCATGAACACCACATCAGAGTGAATGATGCGACTGAACCGCGTGCGCTGGAGCCACCAGTGAGCGGCCAGTAGCTCATTGAGGCCCCTTGTGTTGTATGCGCTTGGTTTCAAGCTTCTAAGACCTTCCAATTTCAAGCTATGAAGGAAAAGTGAAGACGCGTTTACTTTTCATATTTCATGACAGTTGGCTGAGACGGCCAAAACATGCACTCGTGGAAACTTTTTTCAAAATCCACTTTGGGCTTGTAAGATGTTGTAAAGTGACTTTCTGTCACAATGCAGTACATGCACCTCAACACCCAACTTCATGAACACCACATCAGAGTGAATGATGCGACTGAACCGCGTGCGCTGGAGCCACCAGTGAGCGGCCAGTAGCTCATTGAGGCCCCTTGTGTTGTATGCGCTTGGTTTCAAGCTTCTAAGACCTTCCAATTTCAAGCTATGAAGGAAAAGTGAAGACGCGTTTACTTTTCATATTTCATGACAGTTGGCTGAGACGGCCAAAACATGCACTCGTGGAAACTTTTTTCAAAATCCACTTTGGGCTTGTAAGATGTTGTAAAGTGACTTTCTGTCACAATGCAGTACATGCACCTCAACACCCAACTTCATGAACACCACATCAGAGTGAATGATGCGACTGAACCGCGTGCGCTGGAGCCACCAGTGAGCGGCCAGTAGCTCATTGAGGCCCCTTGTGTTGTATGCGCTTGGTTTCAAGCTTCTAAGACCTTCCAATTTCAAGCTATGAAGGAAAAGTGAAGACGCGTTTACTTTTCATATTTCATGACAGTTGGCTGAGACGGCCAAAACATGCACTCGTGGAAACTTTTTTCAAAATCCACTTTGGGCTTGTAAGATGTTGTAAAGTGACTTTCTGTCACAATGCAGTACATGCACCTCAACACCCAACTTCATGAACACCACATCAGAGTGAATGATGCGACTGAACCGCGTGCGCTGGAGCCACCAGTGAGCGGCCAGTAGCTCATTGAGGCCCCTTGTGTTGTATGCGCTTGGTTTCAAGCTTCTAAGACCTTCCAATTTCAAGCTATGAAGGAAAAGTGAAGACGCGTTTACTTTTCATATTTCATGACAGTTGGCTGAGACGGCCAAAACATGCACTCGTGGAAACTTTTTTCAAAATCCACTTTGGGCTTGTAAGATGTTGTAAAGTGACTTTCTGTCACAATGCAGTACATGCACCTCAACACCCAACTTCATGAACACCACATCAGAGTGAATGATGCGACTGAACCGCGTGCGCTGGAGCCACCAGTGAGCGGCCAGTAGCTCATTGAGGCCCCTTGTGTTGTATGCGCTTGGTTTCAAGCTTCTAAGACCTTCCAATTTCAAGCTATGAAGGAAAAGTGAAGACGCGTTTACTTTTCATATTTCATGACAGTTGGCTGAGACGGCCAAAACATGCACTCGTGGAAACTTTTTTCAAAATCCACTTTGGGCTTGTAAGATGTTGTAAAGTGACTTTCTGTCACAATGCAGTACATGCACCTCAACACCCAACTTCATGAACACCACATCAGAGTGAATGATGCGACTGAACCGCGTGCGCTGGAGCCACCAGTGAGCGGCCAGTAGCTCATTGAGGCCCCTTGTGTTGTATGCGCTTGGTTTCAAGCTTCTAAGACCTTCCAATTTCAAGCTATGAAGGAAAAGTGAAGACGCGTTTACTTTTCATATTTCATGACAGTTGGCTGAGACGGCCAAAACATGCACTCGTGGAAACTTTTTTCAAAATCCACTTTGGGCTTGTAAGATGTTGTAAAGTGACTTTCTGTCACAATGCAGTACATGCACCTCAACACCCAACTTCATGAACACCACATCAGAGTGAATGATGCGACTGAACCGCGTGCGCTGGAGCCACCAGTGAGCGGCCAGTAGCTCATTGAGGCCCCTTGTGTTGTATGCGCTTGGTTTCAAGCTTCTAAGACCTTCCAATTTCAAGCTATGAAGGAAAAGTGAAGACGCGTTTACTTTTCATATTTCATGACAGTTGGCTGAGACGGCCAAAACATGCACTCGTGGAAACTTTTTTCAAAATCCACTTTGGGCTTGTAAGATGTTGTAAAGTGACTTTCTGTCACAATGCAGTACATGCACCTCAACACCCAACTTCATGAACACCACATCAGAGTGAATGATGCGACTGAACCGCGTGCGCTGGAGCCACCAGTGAGCGGCCAGTAGCTCATTGAGGCCCCTTGTGTTGTATGCGCTTGGTTTCAAGCTTCTAAGACCTTCCAATTTCAAGCTATGAAGGAAAAGTGAAGACGCGTTTACTTTTCATATTTCATGACAGTTGGCTGAGACGGCCAAAACATGCACTCGTGGAAACTTTTTTCAAAATCCACTTTGGGCTTGTAAGATGTTGTAAAGTGACTTTCTGTCACAATGCAGTACATGCACCTCAACACCCAACTTCATGAACACCACATCAGAGTGAATGATGCGACTGAACCGCGTGCGCTGGAGCCACCAGTGAGCGGCCAGTAGCTCATTGAGGCCCCTTGTGTTGTATGCGCTTGGTTTCAAGCTTCTAAGACCTTCCAATTTCAAGCTATGAAGGAAAAGTGAAGACGCGTTTACTTTTCATATTTCATGACAGTTGGCTGAGACGGCCAAAACATGCACTCGTGGAAACTTTTTTCAAAATCCACTTTGGGCTTGTAAGATGTTGTAAAGTGACTTTCTGTCACAATGCAGTACATGCACCTCAACACCCAACTTCATGAACACCACATCAGAGTGAATGATGCGACTGAACCGCGTGCGCTGGAGCCACCAGTGAGCGGCCAGTAGCTCATTGAGGCCCCTTGTGTTGTATGCGCTTGGTTTCAAGCTTCTAAGACCTTCCAATTTCAAGCTATGAAGGAAAAGTGAAGACGCGTTTACTTTTCATATTTCATGACAGTTGGCTGAGACGGCCAAAACATGCACTCGTGGAAACTTTTTTCAAAATCCACTTTGGGCTTGTAAGATGTTGTAAAGTGACTTTCTGTCACAATGCAGTACATGCACCTCAACACCCAACTTCATGAACACCACATCAGAGTGAATGATGCGACTGAACCGCGTGCGCTGGAGCCACCAGTGAGCGGCCAGTAGCTCATTGAGGCCCCTTGTGTTGTATGCGCTTGGTTTCAAGCTTCTAAGACCTTCCAATTTCAAGCTATGAAGGAAAAGTGAAGACGCGTTTACTTTTCATATTTCATGACAGTTGGCTGAGACGGCCAAAACATGCACTCGTGGAAACTTTTTTCAAAATCCACTTTGGGCTTGTAAGATGTTGTAAAGTGACTTTCTGTCACAATGCAGTACATGCACCTCAACACCCAACTTCATGAACACCACATCAGAGTGAATGATGCGACTGAACCGCGTGCGCTGGAGCCACCAGTGAGCGGCCAGTAGCTCATTGAGGCCCCTTGTGTTGTATGCGCTTGGTTTCAAGCTTCTAAGACCTTCCAATTTCAAGCTATGAAGGAAAAGTGAAGACGCGTTTACTTTTCTATTTCATGACAGTTGGCTGAGACGGCCAAAACATGCACTCGTGGAAACTTTTTTCAAAATCCACTTTGGGCTTGTAAGATGTTGTAAAGTGACTTTCTGTCACAATGCAGTACATGCACCTCAACACCCAACTTCATGAACACCACATCAGAGTGAATGATGCGACTGAACCGCGTGCGCTGGAGCCACCAGTGAGCGGCCAGTAGCTCATTGAGGCCCCTTGTGTTGTATGCGCTTGGTTTCAAGCTTCTAAGACCTTCCAATTTCAAGCTATGAAGGAAAAGTGAAGACGCGTTTACTTTTCATATTTCATGACAGTTGGCTGAGACGGCCAAAACATGCACTCGTGGAAACTTTTTTCAAAATCCACTTTGGGCTTGTAAGATGTTGTAAAGTGACTTTCTGTCACAATGCAGTACATGCACCTCAACACCCAACTTCATGAACACCACATCAGAGTGAATGATGCGACTGAACCGCGTGCGCTGGAGCCACCAGTGAGCGGCCAGTAGCTCATTGAGGCCCCTTGTGTTGTATGCGCTTGGTTTCAAGCTTCTAAGACCTTCCAATTTCAAGCTATGAAGGAAAAGTGAAGACGCGTTTACTTTTCATATTTCATGACAGTTGGCTGAGACGGCCAAAACATGCACTCGTGGAAACTTTTTTCAAAATCCACTTTGGGCTTGTAAGATGTTGTAAAGTGACTTTCTGTCACAATGCAGTACATGCACCTCAACACCCAACTTCATGAACACCACATCAGAGTGAATGATGCGACTGAACCGCGTGCGCTGGAGCCACCAGTGAGCGGCCAGTAGCTCATTGAGGCCCCTTGTGTTGTATGCGCTTGGTTTCAAGCTTCTAAGACCTTCCAATTTCAAGCTATGAAGGAAAAGTGAAGACGCGTTTACTTTTCATATTTCATGACAGTTGGCTGAGACGGCCAAAACATGCACTCGTGGAAACTTTTTTCAAAATCCACTTTGGGCTTGTAAGATGTTGTAAAGTGACTTTCTGTCACAATGCAGTACATGCACCTCAACACCCAACTTCATGAACACCACATCAGAGTGAATGATGCGACTGAACCGCGTGCGCTGGAGCCACCAGTGAGCGGCCAGTAGCTCATTGAGGCCCCTTGTGTTGTATGCGCTTGGTTTCAAGCTTCTAAGACCTTCCAATTTCAAGCTATGAAGGAAAAGTGAAGACGCGTTTACTTTTCATATTTCATGACAGTTGGCTGAGACGGCCAAAACATGCACTCGTGGAAACTTTTTTCAAAATCCACTTTGGGCTTGTAAGATGTTGTAAAGTGACTTTCTGTCACAATGCAGTACATGCACCTCAACACCCAACTTCATGAACACCACATCAGAGTGAATGATGCGACTGAACCGCGTGCGCTGGAGCCACCAGTGAGCGGCCAGTAGCTCATTGAGGCCCCTTGTGTTGTATGCGCTTGGTTTCAAGCTTCTAAGACCTTCCAATTTCAAGCTATGAAGGAAAAGTGAAGACGCGTTTACTTTTCATATTTCCAGTTGGCTGAGACGGCCAAAACATGCACTCGTGGAAACTTTTTTCAAAATCCACTTTGGGCTTGTAAGATGTTGTAAAGTGACTTTCTGTCACAATGCAGTACATGCACCTCAACACCCAACTTCATGAACACCACATCAGAGTGAATGATGCGACTGAACCACGTGCACTTGGAGCCACCAGTGAGCGGCCAGTAGCTCATTGAGGCCCCTTGTGTTGTATGCGCTTGGTTTCAAGCTTCTAAGACCTTCCAATTTCAAGCTATGAAGGAAAAGTGAAGACGCGTTTACTTTTCATATTTCATGACAGTTGGCTGAGACGGCCCAAAACATGCACTCGTGGAAACTTTTTTCAAAATCCACTTTGGGGCTTGTAAGATGTTGTAAAGTGACTTTCTGTCACAATGCAGTACATGCACCTCAACACCCAACTTCATGAACACCACATCAGAGTGAATGATGCGACTGAACCGCGTGCGCTGGAGCCACCAGTGAGCGGGCCAGTAGCTCATTGAGGCCCCTTGTGTTGTATGCGCTTGGTTTCAAGCTTCTAAGACCTTCCAATTTCAAGCTATGAAGGAAAAGTGAAGACGCGTTTACTTTTCATATTTCATGACAGTTGGCTGAGACGGCCAAAACATGCACTCGTGGAAACTTTTTTCAAAATCCACTTTGGGCCTTGTAAGATGTTGTTAAAGTGACTTTCTGTCACAATGCAGTACATGCACCTCAACACCCAACTTCATGAACACCACATCAGAGTGAATGATGCGACTGAACCGCGTGCGCTGGAGCCACCAGTGAGCCGCCAGTAGCTCATTGAGGCCCCTTGTGTTGTATGCGCTTGGTTTCAAGCTTCTAAGACCTTCCCATTTCAAGCTATGAAGGAAAAGTGAAGACGCGTTTACTTTTCATATTTCATGACAGTTGGCTGAGACGGCCAAAACATGCACTCGTGGAAACTTTTTTCAAAATCCACTTTGGGCTTGTAAGATGTTGTAAAGTGACTTTCTGTCACAATGCAGTACATGCACCTCAACACCCAACTTCATGAACACCACATCAGAGTGAATGATGCGACTGAACCGCGTGCGCTGGAGCCACCAGTGAGCGGCCAGTAGCTCATTGAGGCCCCTTGTGTTGTATGCGCTTGGTTTCAAGCTTCTAAGACCTTCCAATTTCAAGCTATGAAGGAAAAGTGAAGACGCGTTTACTTTTCATATTTCATGACAGTTGGCTGAGACGGCCAAAACATGCACTCGTGGAAACTTTTTTCAAAATCCACTTTGGGCTTGTAAGATGTTGTAAAGTGACTTTCTGTCACAATGCAGTACATGCACCTCAACACCCAACTTCATGAACACCACATCAGAGTGAATGATGCGACTGAACCACGTGCACTGGAGCCACCAGTGAGCGGCCAGTAGCTCATTGAGGCCCCTTGTGTTGTATGCGCTTGGTTTCAAGCTTCTAAGACCTTCCAATTTCAAGCTATGAAGGAAAAGTGAAGACGCGTTTACTTTTCATATTTCATGACAGTTGGCTGAGACGGCCAAAACATGCACTCGTGGAAACTTTTTTCAAAATCCACTTTGGGCTTGTAAGATGTTGTAAAGTGACTTTCTGTCACAATGCAGTACATGCACCTCAACACCCAACTTCATGAACACCACATCAGAGTGAATGATGCGACTGAACCGCGTGCGCTGGAGCCACCAGTGAGCGGCCAGTAGCTCATTGAGGCCCCTTGTGTTGTATGCGCTTGGTTTCAAGCTTCTAAGACCTTCCAATTTCAAGCTATGAAGGAAAAGTGAAGACGCGTTTACTTTTCATATTTCATGACAGTTGGCTGAGACGGCCAAAACATGCACTCGTGGAAACTTTTTTCAAAATCCACTTTGGGCTTGTAAGATGTTGTAAAGTGACTTTCTGTCACAATGCAGTACATGCACCTCAACACCCAACTTCATGAACACCACATCAGAGTGAATGATGCGACTGAACCACGTGCACTGGAGCCACCAGTGAGCGGCCAGTAGCTCATTGAGGCCCCTTGTGTTGTATGCGCTTGGTTTCAAGCTTCTAAGACCTTCCAATTTCAAGCTATGAAGGAAAAGTGAAGACGCGTTTACTTTTCATATTTCATGACAGTTGGCTGAGACGGCCAAAACATGCACTCGTGGAAACTTTTTTCAAAATCCACTTTGGGCTTGTAAGATGTTGTAAAGTGACTTTCTGTCACAATGCAGTACATGCACCTCAACACCCAACTTCATGAACACCACATCAGAGTGAATGATGCGACTGAACCGCGTGCGCTGGAGCCACCAGTGAGCGGCCAGTAGCTCATTGAGGCCCCTTGTGTTGTATGCGCTTGGTTTCAAGCTTCTAAGACCTTCCAATTTCAAGCTATGAAGGAAAAGTGAAGACGCGTTTACTTTTCATATTTCATGACTGTTGGCTGAGACGGCCAAAACATGCACTCGTGGAAACTTTTTTCAAAATCCACTTTGGGCTTGTAAGATGTTGTAAAGTGACTTTCTGTCACAATGCAGTACATGCACCTCAACACCCAACTTCATGAACACCACATCAGAGTGAATGATGCGACTGAACCGCGTGCGCTGGAGCCACCAGTGAGCGGCCAGTAGCTCATTGAGGCCCCTTGTGTTGTATGCGCTTGGTTTCAAGCTTCTAAGACCTTCCAATTTCAAGCTATGAAGGAAAAGTGAAGACGCGTTTACTTTTCATATTTCATGACAGTTGGCTGAGACGGCCAAAACATGCACTCGTGGAAACTTTTTTCAAAATCCACTTTGGGCTTGTAAGATGTTGTAAAGTGACTTTCTGTCACAATGCAGTACATGCACCTCAACACCCAACTTCATGAACACCACATCAGAGTGAATGATGCGACTGAACCACGTGCACTGGAGCCACCAGTGAGCGGCCAGTAGCTCATTGAGGCCCCTTGTGTTGTATGCGCTTGGTTTCAAGCTTCTAAGACCTTCCAATTTCAAGCTATGAAGGAAAAGTGAAGACGCGTTTACTTTTCATATTTCATGACAGTTGGCTGAGACGGCCAAAACATGCACTCGTGGAAACTTTTTTCAAAATCCACTTTGGGCTTGTAAGATGTTGTAAAGTGACTTTCTGTCACAATGCAGTACATGCACCTCAACACCCAACTTCATGAACACCACATCAGAGTGAATGATGCGACTGAACCGCGTGCGCTGGAGCCACCAGTGAGCGGCCAGTAGCTCATTGAGGCCCCTTGTGTTGTATGCGCTTGGTTTCAAGCTTCTAAGACCTTCCAATTTCAAGCTATGAAGGAAAAGTGAAGACGCGTTTACTTTTCATATTTCATGACAGTTGGCTGAGACGGCCAAAACATGCACTCGTGGAAACTTTTTTCAAAATCCACTTTGGGCTTGTAAGATGTTGTAAAGTGACTTTCTGTCACAATGCAGTACATGCACCTCAACACCCAACTTCATGAACACCACATCAGAGTGAATGATGCGACTGAACCACGTGCACTGGAGCCACCAGTGAGCGGCCAGTAGCTCATTGAGGCCCCTTGTGTTGTATGCGCTTGGTTTCAAGCTTCTAAGACCTTCCAATTTCAAGCTATGAAGGAAAAGTGAAGACGCGTTTACTTTTCATATTTCATGACAGTTGGCTGAGACGGCCAAAACATGCACTCGTGGAAACTTTTTTCAAAATCCACTTTGGGCTTGTAAGATGTTGTAAAGTGACTTTCTGTCACAATGCAGTACATGCACCTCAACACCCAACTTCATGAACACCACATCAGAGTGAATGATGCGACTGAACCGCGTGCGCTGGAGCCACCAGTGAGCGGCCAGTAGCTCATTGAGGCCCCTTGTGTTGTATGCGCTTGGTTTCAAGCTTCTAAGACCTTCCAATTTCAAGCTATGAAGGAAAAGTGAAGACGCGTTTACTTTTCATATTTCATGACTGTTGGCTGAGACGGCCAAAACATGCACTCGTGGAAACTTTTTTCAAAATCCACTTTGGGCTTGTAAGATGTTGTAAAGTGACTTTCTGTCACAATGCAGTACATGCACCTCAACACCCAACTTCATGAACACCACATCAGAGTGAATGATGCGACTGAACCGCGTGCGCTGGAGCCACCAGTGAGCGGCCAGTAGCTCATTGAGGCCCCTTGTGTTGTATGCGCTTGGTTTCAAGCTTCTAAGACCTTCCAATTTCAAGCTATGAAGGAAAAGTGAAGACGCGTTTACTTTTCATATTTCATGACAGTTGGCTGAGACGGCCAAAACATGCACTCGTGGAAACTTTTTTCAAAATCCACTTTGGGCTTGTAAGATGTTGTAAAGTGACTTTCTGTCACAATGCAGTACATGCACCTCAACACCCAACTTCATGAACACCACATCAGAGTGAATGATGCGACTGAACCACGTGCACTGGAGCCACCAGTGAGCGGCCAGTAGCTCATTGAGGCCCCTTGTGTTGTATGCGCTTGGTTTCAAGCTTCTAAGACCTTCCAATTTCAAGCTATGAAGGAAAAGTGAAGACGCGTTTACTTTTCATATTTCATGACAGTTGGCTGAGACGGCCAAAACATGCACTCGTGGAAACTTTTTTCAAAATCCACTTTGGGCTTGTAAGATGTTGTAAAGTGACTTTCTGTCACAATGCAGTACATGCACCTCAACACCCAACTTCATGAACACCACATCAGAGTGAATGATGCGACTGAACCGCGTGCGCTGGAGCCACCAGTGAGCGGCCAGTAGCTCATTGAGGCCCCTTGTGTTGTATGCGCTTGGTTTCAAGCTTCTAAGACCTTCCAATTTCAAGCTATGAAGGAAAAGTGAAGACGCGTTTACTTTTCATATTTCATGACAGTTGGCTGAGACGGCCAAAACATGCACTCGTGGAAACTTTTTTCAAAATCCACTTTGGGCTTGTAAGATGTTGTAAAGTGACTTTCTGTCACAATGCAGTACATGCACCTCAACACCCAACTTCATGAACACCACATCAAAGTGAATGATGCGACTGAACCGCGTGCGCTGGAGCCACCAGTGAGCCGCCAGTAGCTCATTGAGGCCCCTTGTGTTGTATGCGCTTGGTTTCAAGCTTCTAAGACCTTCCAATTTCAAGCTATGAAGGAAAAGTGAAGACGCGTTTACTTTTCATATTTCATGACAGTTGGCTGAGACGGCCAAAACATGCACTCGTGGAAACTTTTTTCAAAATCCACTTTGGGCTTGTAAGATGTTGTAAAGTGACTTTCTGTCACAATGCAGTACATGCACCTCAACACCCAACTTCATGAACACCACATCAGAGTGAATGATGCGACTGAACCACGTGCACTGGAGCCACCAGTGAGCGGCCAGTAGCTCATTGAGGCCCCTTGTGTTGTATGCGCTTGGTTTCAAGCTTCTAAGACCTTCCAATTTCAAGCTATGAAGGAAAAGTGAAGACGCGTTTACTTTTCATATTTCATGACAGTTGGCTGAGACGGCCAAAACATGCACTCGTGGAAACTTTTTTCAAAATCCACTTTGGGCTTGTAAGATGTTGTAAAGTGACTTTCTGTCACAATGCAGTACATGCACCTCAACACCCAACTTCATGAACACCACATCAGAGTGAATGATGCGACTGAACCGCGTGCGCTGGAGCCACCAGTGAGCGGCCAGTAGCTCATTGAGGCCCCTTGTGTTGTATGCGCTTGGTTTCAAGCTTCTAAGACCTTCCAATTTCAAGCTATGAAGGAAAAGTGAAGACGCGTTTACTTTTCATATTTCATGACAGTTGGCTGAGACGGCCAAAACATGCACTCGTGGAAACTTTTTTCAAAATCCACTTTGGGCTTGTAAGATGTTGTAAAGTGACTTTCTGTCACAATGCAGTACATGCACCTCAACACCCAACTTCATGAACACCACATCAAAGTGAATGATGCGACTGAACCGCGTGCGCTGGAGCCACCAGTGAGCCGCCAGTAGCTCATTGAGGCCCCTTGTGTTGTATGCGCTTGGTTTCAAGCTTCTAAGACCTTCCCATTTCAAGCTATGAAGGAAAAGTGAAGACGCGTTTACTTTTCATATTTCATGACAGTTGGCTGAGACGGCCAAAACATGCACTCGTGGAAACTTTTTTCAAAATCCACTTTGGGCTTGTAAGATGTTGTAAAGTGACTTTCTGTCACAATGCAGTACATGCACCTCAACACCCAACTTCATGAACACCACATCAGAGTGAATGATGCGACTGAACCGCGTGCGCTGGAGCCACCAGTGAGCGGCCAGTAGCTCATTGAGGCCCCTTGTGTTGTATGCGCTTGGTTTCAAGCTTCTAAGACCTTCCAATTTCAAGCTATGAAGGAAAAGTGAAGACGCGTTTACTTTTCATATTTCATGACAGTTGGCTGAGACGGCCAAAACATGCACTCGTGGAAACTTTTTTCAAAATCCACTTTGGGCTTGTAAGATGTTGTAAAGTGACTTTCTGTCACAATGCAGTACATGCACCTCAACACCCAACTTCATGAACACCACATCAGAGTGAATGATGCGACTGAACCACGTGCACTGGAGCCACCAGTGAGCGGCCAGTAGCTCATTGAGGCCCCTTGTGTTGTATGCGCTTGGTTTCAAGCTTCTAAGACCTTCCAATTTCAAGCTATGAAGGAAAAGTGAAGACGCGTTTACTTTTCATATTTCATGACAGTTGGCTGAGACGGCCAAAACATGCACTCGTGGAAACTTTTTTCAAAATCCACTTTGGGCTTGTAAGATGTTGTAAAGTGACTTTCTGTCACAATGCAGTACATGCACCTCAACACCCAACTTCATGAACACCACATCAGAGTGAATGATGCGACTGAACCGCGTGCGCTGGAGCCACCAGTGAGCGGCCAGTAGCTCATTGAGGCCCCTTGTGTTGTATGCGCTTGGTTTCAAGCTTCTAAGACCTTCCAATTTCAAGCTATGAAGGAAAAGTGAAGACGCGTTTACTTTTCATATTTCATGACTGTTGGCTGAGACGGCCAAAACATGCACTCGTGGAAACTTTTTTCAAAATCCACTTTGGGCTTGTAAGATGTTGTAAAGTGACTTTCTGTCACAATGCAGTACATGCACCTCAACACCCAACTTCATGAACACCACATCAGAGTGAATGATGCGACTGAACCGCGTGCGCTGGAGCCACCAGTGAGCGGCCAGTAGCTCATTGAGGCCCCTTGTGTTGTATGCGCTTGGTTTCAAGCTTCTAAGACCTTCCAATTTCAAGCTATGAAGGAAAAGTGAAGACGCGTTTACTTTTCATATTTCATGACAGTTGGCTGAGACGGCCAAAACATGCACTCGTGGAAACTTTTTTCAAAATCCACTTTGGGCTTGTAAGATGTTGTAAAGTGACTTTCTGTCACAATGCAGTACATGCACCTCAACACCCAACTTCATGAACACCACATCAGAGTGAATGATGCGACTGAACCGCGTGCGCTGGAGCCACCAGTGAGCGGCCAGTAGCTCATTGAGGCCCCTTGTGTTGTATGCGCTTGGTTTCAAGCTTCTAAGACCTTCCAATTTCAAGCTATGAAGGAAAAGTGAAGACGCGTTTACTTTTCATATTTCATGACAGTTGGCTGAGACGGCCAAAACATGCACTCGTGGAAACTTTTTTCAAAATCCACTTTGGGCTTGTAAGATGTTGTAAAGTGACTTTCTGTCACAATGCAGTACATGCACCTCAACACCCAACTTCATGAACACCACATCAAAGTGAATGATGCGACTGAACCGCGTGCGCTGGAGCCACCAGTGAGCCGCCAGTAGCTCATTGAGGCCCCTTGTGTTGTATGCGCTTGGTTTCAAGCTTCTAAGACCTTCCAATTTCAAGCTATGAAGGAAAAGTGAAGACGCGTTTACTTTTCATATTTCATGACAGTTGGCTGAGACGGCCAAAACATGCACTCGTGGAAACTTTTTTCAAAATCCACTTTGGGCTTGTAAGATGTTGTAAAGTGACTTTCTGTCACAATGCAGTACATGCACCTCAACACCCAACTTCATGAACACCACATCAGAGTGAATGATGCGACTGAACCACGTGCACTGGAGCCACCAGTGAGCGGCCAGTAGCTCATTGAGGCCCCTTGTGTTGTATGCGCTTGGTTTCAAGCTTCTAAGACCTTCCAATTTCAAGCTATGAAGGAAAAGTGAAGACGCGTTTACTTTTCATATTTCATGACAGTTGGCTGAGACGGCCAAAACATGCACTCGTGGAAACTTTTTTCAAAATCCACTTTGGGCTTGTAAGATGTTGTAAAGTGACTTTCTGTCACAATGCAGTACATGCACCTCAACACCCAACTTCATGAACACCACATCAGAGTGAATGATGCGACTGAACCGCGTGCGCTGGAGCCACCAGTGAGCGGCCAGTAGCTCATTGAGGCCCCTTGTGTTGTATGCGCTTGGTTTCAAGCTTCTAAGACCTTCCAATTTCAAGCTATGAAGGAAAAGTGAAGACGCGTTTACTTTTCATATTTCATGACAGTTGGCTGAGACGGCCAAAACATGCACTCGTGGAAACTTTTTTCAAAATCCACTTTGGGCTTGTAAGATGTTGTAAAGTGACTTTCTGTCACAATGCAGTACATGCACCTCAACACCCAACTTCATGAACACCACATCAAAGTGAATGATGCGACTGAACCGCGTGCGCTGGAGCCACCAGTGAGCCGCCAGTAGCTCATTGAGGCCCCTTGTGTTGTATGCGCTTGGTTTCAAGCTTCTAAGACCTTCCCATTTCAAGCTATGAAGGAAAAGTGAAGACGCGTTTACTTTTCATATTTCATGACAGTTGGCTGAGACGGCCAAAACATGCACTCGTGGAAACTTTTTTCAAAATCCACTTTGGGCTTGTAAGATGTTGTAAAGTGACTTTCTGTCACAATGCAGTACATGCACCTCAACACCCAACTTCATGAACACCACATCAGAGTGAATGATGCGACTGAACCGCGTGCGCTGGAGCCACCAGTGAGCGGCCAGTAGCTCATTGAGGCCCCTTGTGTTGTATGCGCTTGGTTTCAAGCTTCTAAGACCTTCCAATTTCAAGCTATGAAGGAAAAGTGAAGACGCGTTTACTTTTCATATTTCATGACAGTTGGCTGAGACGGCCAAAACATGCACTCGTGGAAACTTTTTTCAAAATCCACTTTGGGCTTGTAAGATGTTGTAAAGTGACTTTCTGTCACAATGCAGTACATGCACCTCAACACCCAACTTCATGAACACCACATCAGAGTGAATGATGCGACTGAACCACGTGCACTGGAGCCACCAGTGAGCGGCCAGTAGCTCATTGAGGCCCCTTGTGTTGTATGCGCTTGGTTTCAAGCTTCTAAGACCTTCCAATTTCAAGCTATGAAGGAAAAGTGAAGACGCGTTTACTTTTCATATTTCATGACAGTTGGCTGAGACGGCCAAAACATGCACTCGTGGAAACTTTTTTCAAAATCCACTTTGGGCTTGTAAGATGTTGTAAAGTGACTTTCTGTCACAATGCAGTACATGCACCTCAACACCCAACTTCATGAACACCACATCAGAGTGAATGATGCGACTGAACCGCGTGCGCTGGAGCCACCAGTGAGCGGCCAGTAGCTCATTGTGGCCCCTTGTGTTGTATGCGCTTGGTTTCAAGCTTCTAAGACCTTCCAATTTCAAGCTATGAAGGAAAAGTGAAGACGCGTTTACTTTTCATATTTCATGACTGTTGGCTGAGACGGCCAAAACATGCACTCGTGGAAACTTTTTTCAAAATCCACTTTGGGCTTGTAAGATGTTGTAAAGTGACTTTCTGTCACAATGCAGTACATGCACCTCAACACCCAACTTCATGAACACCACATCAGAGTGAATGATGCGACTGAACCGCGTGCGCTGGAGCCACCAGTGAGCGGCCAGTAGCTCATTGAGGCCCCTTGTGTTGTATGCGCTTGGTTTCAAGCTTCTAAGACCTTCCAATTTCAAGCTATGAAGGAAAAGTGAAGACGCGTTTACTTTTCATATTTCATGACAGTTGGCTGAGACGGCCAAAACATGCACTCGTGGAAACTTTTTTCAAAATCCACTTTGGGCTTGTAAGATGTTGTAAAGTGACTTTCTGTCACAATGCAGTACATGCACCTCAACACCCAACTTCATGAACACCACATCAAAGTGAATGATGCGACTGAACCGCGTGCGCTGGAGCCACCAGTGAGCCGCCAGTAGCTCATTGAGGCCCCTTGTGTTGTATGCGCTTGGTTTCAAGCTTCTAAGACCTTCCAATTTCAAGCTATGAAGGAAAAGTGAAGACGCGTTTACTTTTCATATTTCATGACAGTTGGCTGAGACGGCCAAAACATGCACTCGTGGAAACTTTTTTCAAAATCCACTTTGGGCTTGTAAGATGTTGTAAAGTGACTTTCTGTCACAATGCAGTACATGCACCTCAACACCCAACTTCATGAACACCACATCAGAGTGAATGATGCGACTGAACCGCGGCGCTGGAGCCACCAGTGAGCGGCCAGTAGCTCATTGAGGCCCCTTGTGTTGTATGCGCTTGGTTTCAAGCTTCTAAGACCTTCCAATTTCAAGCTATGAAGGAAAAGTGAAGACGCGTTTACTTTTCATATTTCATGACTGTTGGCTGAGACGGCCAAAACATGCACTCGTGGAAACTTTTTTCAAAATCCACTTTGGGCTTGTAAGATGTTGTAAAGTGACTTTCTGTCACAATGCAGTACATGCACCTCAACACCCAACTTCATGAACACCACATCAGAGTGAATGATGCGACTGAACCGCGTGCGCTGGAGCCACCAGTGAGCGGCCAGTAGCTCATTGAGGCCCCTTGTGTTGTATGCGCTTGGTTTCAAGCTTCTAAGACCTTCCAATTTCAAGCTATGAAGGAAAAGTGAAGACGCGTTTACTTTTCATATTTCATGACAGTTGGCTGAGACGGCCAAAACATGCACTCGTGGAAACTTTTTTCAAAATCCACTTTGGGCTTGTAAGATGTTGTAAAGTGACTTTCTGTCACAATGCAGTACATGCACCTCAACACCCAACTTCATGAACACCACATCAAAGTGAATGATGCGACTGAACCGCGTGCGCTGGAGCCACCAGTGAGCCGCCAGTAGCTCATTGAGGCCCCTTGTGTTGTATGCACTTGGTTTCAAGCTTCTAAGACCTTCCAATTTCAAGCTATGAAGGAAAAGTGAAGACGCGTTTACTTTTCATATTTCATGACAGTTGGCTGAGACGGCCAAAACATGCACTCGTGGAAACTTTTTTCAAAATCCACTTTGGGCTTGTAAGATGTTGTAAAGTGACTTTCTGTCACAATGCAGTACATGCACCTCAACACCCAACTTCATGAACACCACATCAGAGTGAATGATGCGACTGAACCGCGTGCGCTGGAGCCACCAGTGAGCGGCCAGTAGCTCATTGAGGCCCCTTGTGTTGTATGCGCTTGGTTTCAAGCTTCTAAGACTTTCCAATTTCAAGCTATGAAGGAAAAGTGAAGACGCGTTTACTTTTCATATTTCATGACAGTTGGCTGAGACGGCCAAAACATGCACTCGTGGAAACTTTTTTCAAAATCCACTTTGGGCTTGTAAGATGTTGTAAAGTGACTTTCTGTCACAATGCAGTACATGCACCTCAACACCCAACGTCATGAACACCACATCAGAGTGAATGATGCGACTGAACCGCGTGCGCTGGAGCCACCAGTGAGCCGGCAGTAGCTCATTGAGGCCCCTTGTGTTGTATGCGCTTGGTTTCAAGCTTCTAAGACCTTCCAATTTCAAGCTATGAAGGAAAAGTGAAGACGCGTTTACTTTTCATATTTCATGACAGTTGGCTGAGACGGCCAAAACATGCACTCGTGGAAACTTTTTTCAAAATCCACTTTGGGCTTGTAAGATGTTGTAAAGTGACTTTCTGTCACAATGCAGTACATGCACCTCAACACCCAACTTCATGAACACCACATCAAAGTGAATGATGCGACTGAACCGCGTGCGCTGGAGCCACCAGTGAGCCGCCAGTAGCTCATTGAGGCCCCTTGTGTTGTATGCGCTTGGTTTCAAGCTTCTAAGACCTTCCCATTTCAAGCTATGAAGGAAAAGTGAAGACGCGTTTACTTTTCATATTTCATGACAGTTGGCTGAGACGGCCAAAACATGCACTCGTGGAAACTTTTTTCAAAATCCACTTTGGGCTTGTAAGATGTTGTAAAGTGACTTTCTGTCACAATGCAGTACATGCACCTCAACACCCAACTTCATGAACACCACATCAGAGTGAATGATGCGACTGAACCGCGTGCGCTGGAGCCACCAGTGAGCGGCCAGTAGCTCATTGAGGCCCCTTGTGTTGTATGCGCTTGGTTTCAAGCTTCTAAGACCTTCCAATTTCAAGCTATGAAGGAAAAGTGAAGACGCGTTTACTTTTCATATTTCATGACAGTTGGCTGAGACGGCCAAAACATGCACTCGTGGAAACTTTTTTCAAAATCCACTTTGGGCTTGTAAGATGTTGTAAAGTGACTTTCTGTCACAATGCAGTACATGCACCTCAACACCCAACTTCATGAACACCACATCAGAGTGAATGATGCGACTGAACCACGTGCCTGGAGCCACCAGTGAGCGGCCAGTAGCTCATTGAGGCCCCTTGTGTTGTATGCGCTTGGTTTCAAGCTTCTAAGACCTTCCAATTTCAAGCTATGAAGGAAAAGTGAAGACGCGTTTACTTTTCATATTTCATGACAGTTGGCTGAGACGGCCAAAACATGCACTCTTGGAAACTTTTTTCAAAATCCACTTTGGGCTTGTAAGATGTTGTAAAGTGACTTTCTGTCACAATGCAGTACATGCACCTCAACACCCAACTTCATGAACACCACATCAGAGTGAATGATGCGACTGAACCGCGTGCGCTGGAGCCACCAGTGAGCGGCCAGTAGCTCATTGAGGCCCCTTGTGTTGTATGCGCTTGGTTTCAAGCTTCTAAGACCTTCCAATTTCAAGCTATGAAGGAAAAGTGAAGACGCGTTTACTTTTCATATTTCATGACAGTTGGCTGAGACGGCCAAAACATGCACTCGTGGAAACTTTTTTCAAAATCCACTTTGGGCTTGTAAGATGTTGTAAAGTGACTTTCTGTCACAATGCAGTACATGCACCTCAACACCCAACTTCATGAACACCACATCAAAGTGAATGATGCGACTGAACCGCGTGCGCTGGAGCCACCAGTGAGCCGCCAGTAGCTCATTGAGGCCCCTTGTGTTGTATGCGCTTGGTTTCAAGCTTCTAAGACCTTCCCATTTCAAGCTATGAAGGAAAAGTGAAGACGCGTTTACTTTTCATATTTCATGACAGTTGGCTGAGACGGCCAAAACATGCACTCGTGGAAACTTTTTTCAAAATCCACTTTGGGCTTGTAAGATGTTGTAAAGTGACTTTCTGTCACAATGCAGTACATGCACCTCAACACCCAACTTCATGAACACCACATCAGAGTGAATGATGCGACTGAACCGCGTGCGCTGGAGCCACCAGTGAGCGGCCAGTAGCTCATTGAGGCCCCTTGTGTTGTATGCGCTTGGTTTCAAGCTTCTAAGACCTTCCAATTTCAAGCTATGAAGGAAAAGTGAAGACGCGTTTACTTTTCATATTTCATGACTGTTGGCTGAGACGGCCAAAACATGCACTCGTGGAAACTTTTTTCAAAATCCACTTTGGGCTTGTAAGATGTTGTAAAGTGACTTTCTGTCACAATGCAGTACATGCACCTCAACACCCAACTTCATGAACACCACATCAGAGTGAATGATGCGACTGAACCGCGTGCGCTGGAGCCACCAGTGAGCGGCCAGTAGCTCATTGAGGCCCCTTGTGTTGTATGCGCTTGGTTTCAAGCTTCTAAGACCTTCCAATTTCAAGCTATGAAGGAAAAGTGAAGACGCGTTTACTTTTCATATTTCATGACAGTTGGCTGAGACGGCCAAAACATGCACTCGTGGAAACTTTTTTCAAAATCCACTTTGGGCTTGTAAGATGTTGTAAAGTGACTTTCTGTCACAATGCAGTACATGCACCTCAACACCCAACTTCATGAACACCACATCAAAGTGAATGATGCGACTGAACCGCGTGCGCTGGAGCCACCAGTGAGCCGCCAGTAGCTCATTGAGGCCCCTTGTGTTGTATGCACTTGGTTTCAAGCTTCTAAGACCTTCCAATTTCAAGCTATGAAGGAAAAGTGAAGACGCGTTTACTTTTCATATTTCATGACAGTTGGCTGAGACGGCCAAAACATGCACTCGTGGAAACTTTTTTCAAAATCCACTTTGGGCTTGTAAGATGTTGTAAAGTGACTTTCTGTCACAATGCAGTACATGCACCTCAACACCCAACTTCATGAACACCACATCAGAGTGAATGATGCGACTGAACCGCGTGCGCTGGAGCCACCAGTGAGCGGCCAGTAGCTCATTGAGGCCCCTTGTGTTGTATGCGCTTGGTTTCAAGCTTCTAAGACTTTCCAATTTCAAGCTATGAAGGAAAAGTGAAGACGCGTTTACTTTTCATATTTCATGACAGTTGGCTGAGACGGCCAAAACATGCACTCGTGGAAACTTTTTTCAAAATCCACTTTGGGCTTGTAAGATGTTGTAAAGTGACTTTCTGTCACAATGCAGTACATGCACCTCAACACCCAACGTCATGAACACCACATCAGAGTGAATGATGCGACTGAACCGCGTGCGCTGGAGCCACCAGTGAGCCGGCAGTAGCTCATTGAGGCCCCTTGTGTTGTATGCGCTTGGTTTCAAGCTTCTAAGACCTTCCAATTTCAAGCTATGAAGGAAAAGTGAAGACGCGTTTACTTTTCATATTTCATGACAGTTGGCTGAGACGGCCAAAACATGCACTCGTGGAAACTTTTTTCAAAATCCACTTTGGGCTTGTAAGATGTTGTAAAGTGACTTTCTGTCACAATGCAGTACATGCACCTCAACACCCAACTTCATGAACACCACATCAAAGTGAATGATGCGACTGAACCGCGTGCGCTGGAGCCACCAGTGAGCCGCCAGTAGCTCATTGAGGCCCCTTGTGTTGTATGCGCTTGGTTTCAAGCTTCTAAGACCTTCCCATTTCAAGCTATGAAGGAAAAGTGAAGACGCGTTTACTTTTCATATTTCATGACAGTTGGCTGAGACGGCCAAAACATGCACTCGTGGAAACTTTTTTCAAAATCCACTTTGGGCTTGTAAGATGTTGTAAAGTGACTTTCTGTCACAATGCAGTACATGCACCTCAACACCCAACTTCATGAACACCACATCAGAGTGAATGATGCGACTGAACCGCGTGCGCTGGAGCCACCAGTGAGCGGCCAGTAGCTCATTGAGGCCCCTTGTGTTGTATGCGCTTGGTTTCAAGCTTCTAAGACCTTCCAATTTCAAGCTATGAAGGAAAAGTGAAGACGCGTTTACTTTTCATATTTCATGACAGTTGGCTGAGACGGCCAAAACATGCACTCGTGGAAACTTTTTTCAAAATCCACTTTGGGCTTGTAAGATGTTGTAAAGTGACTTTCTGTCACAATGCAGTACATGCACCTCAACACCCAACTTCATGAACACCACATCAGAGTGAATGATGCGACTGAACCACGTGCCTGGAGCCACCAGTGAGCGGCCAGTAGCTCATTGAGGCCCCTTGTGTTGTATGCGCTTGGTTTCAAGCTTCTAAGACCTTCCAATTTCAAGCTATGAAGGAAAAGTGAAGACGCGTTTACTTTTCATATTTCATGACAGTTGGCTGAGACGGCCAAAACATGCACTCTTGGAAACTTTTTTCAAAATCCACTTTGGGCTTGTAAGATGTTGTAAAGTGACTTTCTGTCACAATGCAGTACATGCACCTCAACACCCAACTTCATGAACACCACATCAGAGTGAATGATGCGACTGAACCGCGTGCGCTGGAGCCACCAGTGAGCGGCCAGTAGCTCATTGAGGCCCCTTGTGTTGTATGCGCTTGGTTTCAAGCTTCTAAGACCTTCCAATTTCAAGCTATGAAGGAAAAGTGAAGACGCGTTTACTTTTCATATTTCATGACAGTTGGCTGAGACGGCCAAAACATGCACTCGTGGAAACTTTTTTCAAAATCCACTTTGGGCTTGTAAGATGTTGTAAAGTGACTTTCTGTCACAATGCAGTACATGCACCTCAACACCCAACTTCATGAACACCACATCAAAGTGAATGATGCGACTGAACCGCGTGCGCTGGAGCCACCAGTGAGCCGCCAGTAGCTCATTGAGGCCCCTTGTGTTGTATGCGCTTGGTTTCAAGCTTCTAAGACCTTCCCATTTCAAGCTATGAAGGAAAAGTGAAGACGCGTTTACTTTTCATATTTCATGACAGTTGGCTGAGACGGCCAAAACATGCACTCGTGGAAACTTTTTTCAAAATCCACTTTGGGCTTGTAAGATGTTGTAAAGTGACTTTCTGTCACAATGCAGTACATGCACCTCAACACCCAACTTCATGAACACCACATCAGAGTGAATGATGCGACTGAACCGCGTGCGCTGGAGCCACCAGTGAGCGGCCAGTAGCTCATTGAGGCCCCTTGTGTTGTATGCGCTTGGTTTCAAGCTTCTAAGACCTTCCAATTTCAAGCTATGAAGGAAAAGTGAAGACGCGTTTACTTTTCATATTTCATGACTGTTGGCTGAGACGGCCAAAACATGCACTCGTGGAAACTTTTTTCAAAATCCACTTTGGGCTTGTAAGATGTTGTAAAGTGACTTTCTGTCACAATGCAGTACATGCACCTCAACACCCAACTTCATGAACACCACATCAGAGTGAATGATGCGACTGAACCGCGTGCGCTGGAGCCACCAGTGAGCGGCCAGTAGCTCATTGAGGCCCCTTGTGTTGTATGCGCTTGGTTTCAAGCTTCTAAGACCTTCCAATTTCAAGCTATGAAGGAAAAGTGAAGACGCGTTTACTTTTCATATTTCATGACAGTTGGCTGAGACGGCCAAAACATGCACTCGTGGAAACTTTTTTCAAAATCCACTTTGGGCTTGTAAGATGTTGTAAAGTGACTTTCTGTCACAATGCAGTACATGCACCTCAACACCCAACTTCATGAACACCACATCAAAGTGAATGATGCGACTGAACCGCGTGCGCTGGAGCCACCAGTGAGCCGCCAGTAGCTCATTGAGGCCCCTTGTGTTGTATGCACTTGGTTTCAAGCTTCTAAGACCTTCCAATTTCAAGCTATGAAGGAAAAGTGAAGACGCGTTTACTTTTCATATTTCATGACAGTTGGCTGAGACGGCCAAAACATGCACTCGTGGAAACTTTTTTCAAAATCCACTTTGGGCTTGTAAGATGTTGTAAAGTGACTTTCTGTCACAATGCAGTACATGCACCTCAACACCCAACTTCATGAACACCACATCAAAGTGAATGATGCGACTGAACCGCGTGCGCTGGAGCCACCAGTGAGCGGCCAGTAGCTCATTGAGGCCCCTTGTGTTGTATGCGCTTGGTTTCAAGCTTCTAAGACCTTCCAATTTCAAGCTATGAAGGAAAAGTGAAGACGCGTTTACTTTTCATATTTCATGACTGTTGGCTGAGACGGCCAAAACATGCACTCGTGGAAACTTTTTTCAAAATCCACTTTGGGCTTGTAAGATGTTGTAAAGTGACTTTCTGTCACAATGCAGTACATGCACCTCAACACCCAACTTCATGAACACCACATCAGAGTGAATGATGCGACTGAACCGCGTGCGCTGGAGCCACCAGTGAGCGGCCAGTAGCTCATTGAGGCCCCTTGTGTTGTATGCGCTTGGTTTCAAGCTTCTAAGACCTTCCAATTTCAAGCTATGAAGGAAAAGTGAAGACGCGTTTACTTTTCATATTTCATGACAGTTGGCTGAGACGGCCAAAACATGCACTCGTGGAAACTTTTTTCAAAATCCACTTTGGGCTTGTAAGATGTTGTAAAGTGACTTTCTGTCACAATGCAGTACATGCACCTCAACACCCAACTTCATGAACACCACATCAAAGTGAATGATGCGACTGAACCGCGTGCGCTGGAGCCACCAGTGAGCCGCCAGTAGCTCATTGAGGCCCCTTGTGTTGTATGCACTTGGTTTCAAGCTTCTAAGACCTTCCAATTTCAAGCTATGAAGGAAAAGTGAAGACGCGTTTACTTTTCATATTTCATGACAGTTGGCTGAGACGGCCAAAACATGCACTCGTGGAAACTTTTTTCAAAATCCACTTTGGGCTTGTAAGATGTTGTAAAGTGACTTTCTGTCACAATGCAGTACATGCACCTCAACACCCAACTTCATGAACACCACATCAGAGTGAATGATGCGACTGAACCGCGTGCGCTGGAGCCACCAGTGAGCGGCCAGTAGCTCATTGAGGCCCCTTGTGTTGTATGCGCTTGGTTTCAAGCTTCTAAGACTTTCCAATTTCAAGCTATGAAGGAAAAGTGAAGACGCGTTTACTTTTCATATTTCATGACAGTTGGCTGAGACGGCCAAAACATGCACTCGTGGAAACTTTTTTCAAAATCCACTTTGGGCTTGTAAGATGTTGTAAAGTGACTTTCTGTCACAATGCAGTACATGCACCTCAACACCCAACTTCATGAACACCACATCAGAGTGAATGATGCGACTGAACCGCGTGCGCTGGAGCCACCAGTGAGCCGGCAGTAGCTCATTGAGGCCCCTTGTGTTGTATGCGCTTGGTTTCAAGCTTCTAAGACCTTCCAATTTCAAGCTATGAAGGAAAAGTGAAGACGCGTTTACTTTTCATATTTCATGACAGTTGGCTGAGACGGCCAAAACATGCACTCGTGGAAACTTTTTTCAAAATCCACTTTGGGCTTGTAAGATGTTGTAAAGTGACTTTCTGTCACAATGCAGTACATGCACCTCAACACCCAACTTCATGAACACCACATCAAAGTGAATGATGCGACTGAACCGCGTGCGCTGGAGCCACCAGTGAGCCGCCAGTAGCTCATTGAGGCCCCTTGTGTTGTATGCGCTTGGTTTCAAGCTTCTAAGACCTTCCCATTTCAAGCTATGAAGGAAAAGTGAAGACGCGTTTACTTTTCATATTTCATGACAGTTGGCTGAGACGGCCAAAACATGCACTCGTGGAAACTTTTTTCAAAATCCACTTTGGGCTTGTAAGATGTTGTAAAGTGACTTTCTGTCACAATGCAGTACATGCACCTCAACACCCAACTTCATGAACACCACATCAGAGTGAATGATGCGACTGAACCGCGTGCGCTGGAGCCACCAGTGAGCGGCCAGTAGCTCATTGAGGCCCCTTGTGTTGTATGCGCTTGGTTTCAAGCTTCTAAGACCTTCCAATTTCAAGCTATGAAGGAAAAGTGAAGACGCGTTTACTTTTCATATTTCATGACAGTTGGCTGAGACGGCCAAAACATGCACTCGTGGAAACTTTTTTCAAAATCCACTTTGGGCTTGTAAGATGTTGTAAAGTGACTTTCTGTCACAATGCAGTACATGCACCTCAACACCCAACTTCATGAACACCACATCAGAGTGAATGATGCGACTGAACCACGTGCCTGGAGCCACCAGTGAGCGGCCAGTAGCTCATTGAGGCCCCTTGTGTTGTATGCGCTTGGTTTCAAGCTTCTAAGACCTTCCAATTTCAAGCTATGAAGGAAAAGTGAAGACGCGTTTACTTTTCATATTTCATGACAGTTGGCTGAGACGGCCAAAACATGCACTCTTGGAAACTTTTTTCAAAATCCACTTTGGGCTTGTAAGATGTTGTAAAGTGACTTTCTGTCACAATGCAGTACATGCACCTCAACACCCAACTTCATGAACACCACATCAGAGTGAATGATGCGACTGAACCGCGTGCGCTGGAGCCACCAGTGAGCGGCCAGTAGCTCATTGAGGCCCCTTGTGTTGTATGCGCTTGGTTTCAAGCTTCTAAGACCTTCCAATTTCAAGCTATGAAGGAAAAGTGAAGACGCGTTTACTTTTCATATTTCATGACAGTTGGCTGAGACGGCCAAAACATGCACTCGTGGAAACTTTTTTCAAAATCCACTTTGGGCTTGTAAGATGTTGTAAAGTGACTTTCTGTCACAATGCAGTACATGCACCTCAACACCCAACTTCATGAACACCACATCAAAGTGAATGATGCGACTGAACCGCGTGCGCTGGAGCCACCAGTGAGCCGCCAGTAGCTCATTGAGGCCCCTTGTGTTGTATGCGCTTGGTTTCAAGCTTCTAAGACCTTCCCATTTCAAGCTATGAAGGAAAAGTGAAGACGCGTTTACTTTTCA